>NC_140955.1:25908624-26481124 GCF_014529385.1 Adiantum capillus-veneris | reverse complement strand
AATGCTATGCTAGATGTGCAATCACCCATGTAGGAGTAAACGAACTCAAAATGAGTTGTTAGTAAGTGGCTCTTCAAGAAACATCTAGTGCTGGGATAATGCTTTGGTCAGTATGTGTGCTAGATGCTGCTTGCTCACCAAAGCAAACAACATTTTGATGAGATTCCTATCCAGTATATATTTTCTTAAGACAAGCAAGGTGCTGGTTACACCCAACATTGCAAGGAAGCATCTCTTTTCAGTAAATGGAAAGTTCAGGCCTCTCGTCAAAGGCGATCACCTATGCTTTTGGAAGGTGTGTGGCACCCCCATGGCCTTATTCCAAACATTAATATGAATGCGAGATTAATGATAGATATCACTAGTTAGCATTTATAAAAAAGATGTCCATATTTAGCACTGATTTGGTTGATCTGTATGCAGATTGCAACTTGCTTTTGAAGTTGCAATAGGTCTTGTTTACCTCTTGAGGGGGTGCAAGTCATTTTGACTCGAGAGTCGAAATCATGAACTAATTACAATGATGGGAATCATCTTATTTTGCAGCTTAGTCTGATCTTCAATGGGCTTGTCCAACTAGGGATATAAGGAAACATATGCAGATGTCCACTATCAAAGTGCATATGTAAAATGATCCCCAAAATGACAAACATAGATGTTTCTTGTAATGCCTTATACCATGCGACGACTTATTTATTGTCTAGAATTCACTACACTTATGCATTCCTAGTATATAAACACCTTGATATTGTTCATAAAGACAACCTAAAGTCCTAATGGCATGTCCATAAGAGGTTTAAGGAATACACAACATGCTACTAACACAAGCCAATCATTCCATAGAAGAAATGAAACTTACATGCTGTCCTGCAACAACATATGATATATTGGAAACCATAGTATGTATCTTGAACAACAGCAAGTCACTTCGCTTATCAACTAAGCCTATTCAGTAATCAGATAGTAAACATTGGAAATGAACAACGGAGTTTTTTTGGGTACTCCTATAATTTCCAAATAGCACCACAAACTTCAAACGTGTCCATTTGTTTATAGATCATTGATGCAACTTGATGCTTCAACAAGCCTTATACACGAGAACAGGGCATGGATTTCCACAATGTGGGGACACCGGACTTGGAATACATGTACTTGAGAAATGCCATGCTTAAACTGGTCTTTTGATTCTCGGTGGATGAGCTTCACTTGAACATCTTGAGAATCAAAACTGGCCTGTAAAAAGTTTCTCCACTTTTCTTATTAGCACAAAAATACTTTTACGACTGTCAAAATAAAGTATGAAGAAGCGAGATAGTGCAACATCACGTGCTTAGTCAAAACTGATGAAAACGTAACTCAAGGCACCCCAAAAACCATATCTCTCTAGCATCATCTAGACTCCTCAGTACCTTTGGCAAAATGATCACCTACAAGGAAAACAAAAAGTTAAGGATCATAGTAAATAAAATGTGATATAAAACTTAACATGCAGAGAAGAAAGGTTGCATACTTGTGTTGAGATACAAAACTTAACATGCAGAGAAGAAAGGTTGCATACTTGTGTTGAGATTTGACATCAACTGTTCAAAAAATCATTAAATAGTTTGAAATCATTTTGGTCTAGTTCATATTTGTCACTTGCCACATTGTACGTCAAATTTGCAAGTGCAATTACTGATTCAATTTGAACCATGTTCAAATCTGTCAAGTTCATGGTCAAGTCAAACCCTTGCTTGTAATCAATGTATCTTCCACCGACCTTCTTCCTCATTTTTTGAACTCTTCTAAGGTGCCATGTGATGTGTATTGTTTCCATCTTCTTCAAATTTGTGTCTTTTCCGTTCCTCTTTGAGGTTTTATAGCCTTGACCATTTGTATCAACATGTAAGTAGACGACGCAGTCAGACCCTATTCCAAGTAAATTTCCAGTGCTTGGAGATTAATTTCTCTTGCGGTTGAAGTATACTCCTTGCTTCACCCTAGTCAACCTATCTTTTGACAATGTGGAGTTTTCGTTGAGTTGGCTTACCAATGTTATTTTGAAGATAAACTTACCATCAAACTCCACCACATGCAATATATTCTTCTTCTCATGTTTAATGCTTTCCTCATCTAGCAGCCCATCAATTTCATGTCATATCTCACTTAGAGAGATGATATCATCATCTCCATCACTTCCCTCACAAGCAGGGTCATCATTTTTAGAAGTCTCTACAAAGTTTTCATACTCATCTACCTCACTCATTTCAACATCCAACTTTGACCACTTACTATCTACGCCCATCCAAGGTTGTAGCCACCAATTAAGACCATTGGGTGTTGTTGGTTTGAGACCAACACGCTCTCCCAAGTCCATGTAGGGTTATGTAAATATATCGATGTAATCAACAACAATTTGCAAATATCCCTCAAATCCTCGCATGCTTCTTTCTCTCGCTTGCATTTGTCTCAAACACTGTTGAACCTGCCTAGATGAAATTCTTTGAGCTTCTCCCCAATTTTGGTGATCATTATTTTTGTATGTCTCCGTCTCGTAACATGTGTTGATCAATGAAAAAAGTGTTGCAGACAATTGCAGCATGATTCACTGTAATCCACACATTTTCAATGGCAAGTTGCTGAGTTGAACTATCCAAAGGATTAACAAGATTCTTTCTAGCATGAATAAAATCTTGATCGTGTAAACCATAGACATCTCTTTCCACAAATCTTCCCTTGAGCTTCCATCCTTCCCAATTGATTGAAAACTCATTATCACTCTTTTCCAAATAGTCCTCAAGCATGAGCTTTTGGCATCTACTATCACCATCAGAAGCATGTCCAATTACTGGCCCAATGAAAATTTTAAATTTTGCATTCCACATATTCTCCACAAGAGTCTATTGAGCTCTAATGAAGTCAAACTAGAATCGGTTATTACAAGTGGGGTGTACAACTACAACCCAATCTTAGAAGGGAATCATGAAGTGGGTTTAAAATTAGAAGTCTTGCATAGTGTCCCACCACATGGTTTTGAAAGAAATCTACTATTCTCTCATATCCATGTGTGCCATCTACAACAATAAGGGTATCATTTGAACAACATGTATGGTTGAATCCTTTTCTCCCACAAAATCCCAAAGTATCATCCTTCACATTCCATCTGCAACAACAATGGTTGTTTAAGTCAATTTGTCTATTATATAACATGAACTTGGGATTTGTATCAATCAAAAGAAATCAACCAAAACTTACCTAATGCGGTGTTTGATAGTTGTCTCATCTTCCACAAAGATTATGGGCACCCTAGGTGTTATCTTTAGCTTTTCTTTTGCATCCATGTATATCTTAGCCATTGCATCAAGAACATATTCATGCTCACCAGATTGAAATTTTGTTGCTTTCTTGCCATGTCTCCTAGTCGTTGCTATTCATCCAAGGTTTGAGCTCAAAAAATCATGTAAGCATGGTCCTCCCAAAGCTTTGCAACTTCAAAGAGGGTCTTTGTGGATTTTGCAAACCTGTAGCCCTCTTTGGATCTCAATGCCTTAGTGGCAATGTCTTGAAGAAAGCCCCACAATGTTAGTCTTCCTCCAAATATCCCTTGCCTATGAGCCTCAATAATGTTATTACAGAAGCATCTCACATCCTTCCTATTTATGCACTTGTAGTTTGCTTCTTTTAGAGATCTTATTCTCACTGAAAGAACCACATTCTTTGCTTTCAGCCACCACAATTCTTGGCATGCTTCTCGCAAGTCCTTCTTTGTCTTAAGTGCAACATTTCTAAGCTCTTCACCCGAAAGATAGTCCAATTGTCTTCCTTTATCTGCTTGCCTCTCCCCCCTCTTCTCAATGGCTGAACCCTCTCGATACACCCTCATGAAAAAATCATCACAAGCAAGAATATTCTTGTAATACAAGCATATAAAACCTTCAAAGGCACGCCAATATTCGAAATATGAAGACAACTTACATGCCTAAAGAATCCATCGATTGTGTAGTCTATATTCCCATCACTAAAATTAGATTTTGTATGTGTCTCACAAAACCAATCTTGTCCCATCTTTAGATCTCTACGAAAAGGCTTTATGCAAATCTCACTTCCACTAAAACGAATTGAACATTTCCATAATCCCCAACACAAAAGAGTCAAATTTGATAAATGTAAACATGGATCACCTATGGGCTCGGGTGGTATTGTACTATGCTCCTTTATTGATGTAAGAAAAGTGCCCAAATTTTTTTGTCGTGGATTCTTTTCAAAATGCTGCTTAGGTCGTCCACGAGATCCTGTCAAGATAGGTGATAGATGATTCGGTGTTGACTTGCTACATGCAAGAGTGTGAGACTTTCCCTTGACATGCTCTGTCAGTACTGTTTGCAAATTTGAACCTTGAGGACATAAGTGCAACCACTTTCCATCATACTTGCACACCACTTTGACAAGTCCCTTATCTTTGTATTCATGCAAGGTTGCTTCGACCAATTGAAAGTCAGCTCCTACACAAAGATTTAGGATACACAAAGACTTTGAACATAAAGAATCATAAACATCACAACTTGAAAGTCTAAACGTTTTAGTATCTACATTGTTTCTTGCATGACAATATAGGGTTATCTTTGAGCATGTTGACATAATACAACCCAAGGAGAGAAATCACAATGTGTTAGCTCACGTTCATGGATGCTATTGAACTTCTTCAGCTTTTACATGGCTGCCAAAATTTAAACTGCATCAACACAATCCTCTTCTTTGCTCTTTTCTTTATTGCTTGAATTAGCTAATCCAATCACCTTCAATCCACAAAGGCATGCCATTCACATCTTCCAAAACAAGCTCAAACTTGTCATCTCTAATGGGTTTCTATCACTTATCTTTCTACGAGTCTTCTCATATTGGAGCTCCCAGAGCTGAGAGGTTTCTTTTGAGACTAAGGAGTTTTTTAGCATGCTATCTTTCCCACAAACTGCATCTTTTTCTGCATCCATAGTATCTACTTCTTGCTCCATCTCATCTATTGGCTCTTTGCAAGTGCGCTTTGCAGGTTGAACAACCACGTCTACACTCAATAACCTTTTTATGTCAATGCTAATGCCTTTGTGACTCTCTATTTGCTAGTGTTGCTCTTGTGTAGCATTTAATGTGCATGCTTCATCACCATATTCATCAATAAAAAATTGAAATGGCTCATGTACAATCATGTCTTCCATGTTCTCTTTGTGTATAGAAATGTAATTACAATCTCTCATTGCTCTTACATAGCCCAAGAATTTTTTTTCACTGAGCCCATGCTCAAAAACTTTGATACAAACTTTGGTTGACATGATCGATCAACCTTGAAGCAAAGAAAACCATACATATATGAGTAGTATTAATTTTAGCAAGAAAAAGCGTGTAAATGAGTGTTGCTAGTTGTCTTGATAGGACCATCCTTACCCTTGAGCTTTTGTTGACTATACTTCCAGTACAAGGAAGTTTACTTACTCGAAGGGGATGCTGGATGAATCTCTATAATATCCCCACTTTCTTGAAAAGTATCCCTATATTATTGAAAGCAACCATAGAACCAAAGGGTAGAAATTTCTGCAAAAAGAAATTACATCAAGCAAGAGATGTTATTTTGTGTGATTAACAAGAATTACATGTGCAATAATGGGGCAATTATACATCAAAAATAGATGTTATGTTGTTATGGTTGAAAGTTTCAATATAAAGCTAAATGAAACAAATAAGTTTATCAACAAAAAAGAAATCGATATTTTTTTATTCTCTAGTTCCCTTCCATGAAAAGATGATAACAAATAACCAGATAATTGCTAATAGAATAGAATTATCACTTTGAAACAATTATCACAAACATACAACTTACAAACCTAGCTTCAAAAAAGAATGATAGCAATTCATTCAGCATTCTTTAAAAAAAAAAAATCAATCAAGTGACAAAGAGAAACCTGGAATGAAGATTGCATCACTTGTCAAGCTAGGTGGCCACCTTTAGGTTGGTTTGTTACTCTCCATGCAAGAAAATTTTGAAATTCTACAAACCTGAGCACAAAAAATGATATAAACACAAACAAAACAGTCAAAATCCCATGTTGAAGTTGTACTTTGGTAAGCAAACCCATATGACTTGCAGATTCTCAAATAAAGAGAGAAGTAGACCCATCTCACCTGCACATTCCTAAATAAAGGGAGAAGAGCAGGACATGTTCTGGTAAGTCTTGGGTTTGAAAACACACAAGAGATGGAGGAGAATAGAGCTTAAGGATAGAACTTACCTCAAAGAGCATCAAAGAGGACAGAAAACGAGCATATTAAACACTTGAATATGTTGACCTGAACTGTTGGTGTAGTGAAAATGGCACTATGTTGAGAGGATCAGAAAAGAGGCACCCTGTATGAGTGATGTCAGTTTGAAATTAGTTGAAAGTGCTCCACTGAAGCCTTTGGTGTGGTTGTAGGATTACAGAGAGGAGCATACACCAAATCTTACAGAAAAGACCCAACAAGCAAAAATGGCGCATTTAGAGATGATCAACAGACATGCAAGTGATCAATTTAAAAGTGGGACTTTAATGAGACGATGGGACTTACAACAATCGACCCCAAAATGTTTAGCATGGAAACCGAAAGCGTAACAACTATACTAAAGCACTATTCTGACTCCTGGGAAATAACTACAACCCTTCAATAAAACTTACAAAAGGGCGTAAGGCTTACGCCCTCCTCCTTTCTTTTTAAAAGTGTAAACAAATTTTAAAAATTAATACCCCTCCTTCTGAATGCACGTGCTACATCTACATGTATGAAGGTGGACCCCTTGGGATTAACATTACATTTTGGTGTTGCTTGGACTAGCCAAAGTGGCTTTTGGATGCCATACTGCAACTTTTGATGGTAGAAGTAACTGAAGATGCAAGAAATGTTTTTAATTGAGAACAGAGTGTGTGAATTAAAAAAAATATTGCTTGTACATTTGCATATACTCTAGGAGAACAAATCTGGAAATTTTGGTTATTGTTTGTCATCAGCTATGAGTTAGAGTAGATTTTGTAGTAGTTCGCTAAGTGGAGTTAAAATTTTGGACAGAGGCCAAAAAGTAGTCATTCTGAGTCATACAGGGTGTCATTGGGAAGCCCTAGAGGTAAGGAAACCATAGAAAGTGACTAGCTAGGAAATAGACCTTAGTGACAGCTACCACAGTTACTAGCACCTGCTACATTTTCACATCTAGAGAAAATCAGTACAATCGCTAAGCCCCAAACTTGCCACATCCACTTTCCACTGGTCAAAAAGTTTGAAATACTAGGTAAAATCAATCAAAATTGTTTAAGTAACACTCCTGGGGAGTTAACTTGACTTTTGGCAAGTCAAATTTCAAAATTGCAAGTGACACATAGGTGCAAAATACTATACAATTGATTGGGAAACCACTGGAAGTGTCAGAATTCAAAATAACACCAAAGACAACTATTGCAATAGTTGTCATCTTTGCTAGATTGGGACCAGGTTGGTGGCATTTGATTCCTATTAGTGCAAGGATCCCAAATATACCTTCCTTGACTCATTTGGATCAGTAAAAGTCCTTATAATCACCCAAAATTGAATGTCAAAGGACAAAATTTGACAAGTGACCCAACATGCAGCAAAAAATGTCTAAACACTTCATACAGAGTATCAAAAGACTCACCAAGTAAAGACCAACCAACAGGAATTGACTAGGCTCAAAAAGCTCACTAGTGTCACATATCGCAGTTGTTGATTTTTGGTCCAGCGGGAAATTCAGTTGTAGGCCATATTGCCAGGGCTCCAAAAATTTTTGGTTGAATTGAACAGACACCAGTATCACTCTCAAAGATTGTGTTAAAGATTAAGCTTTGATTTGTCAATTTGTTGACCTAAGTTTCAAAGTTTTTGCAAATTTTTTGAATATTCAATAAAGACTAATCACTCAAAGGGCCAAGAGGGAAAGTGCTTGATTTTGTGTATACATGTATCCAGGTTACCAAGAGCAAAGGTTGCAGAAGGAGCTAGCTAACCTCACAGGTAAGAGGTTGGGATTTTACAAGAATGTGTCCGTTTTTTCATGTTTTTGAGATCGGGCAGGTATCTTTTGAGAGACAATAGAGTAACGACGAACCAAGGGAGCCTGACATCAATGGAGGAGAGTGTAAACCAAGCCACGATAGATCCTTAGCTCCAATCATAGAAGAGGGCAGTGATATTGACACCTCTTCTAACAATTCATATCACTGGATGGATAACCAACAACTAGGAGGCTTCCAATGGCAAGGGGCTATAAGGGGTGGGTAGTACCTCCCAAAACCCTTTAACCACACCAAAGTACACGAAAATATTCCTAACGGGAACAAACACCCATGGAGCCCTAGTTTACACGGATGCTTGAGGACGTCAGTGCATCTATATTGAAGAGCGGCCTGCTAGAGGATTAGAAATAATCCCAGTAAAGGACAATGGTGATAGATTCTACGATGAAGAGGGAAACCACTACCTCATTTTCAAAGACCCAAAAAACTACAATCGATATGGAGACAACAAGGGAAGATGGTTATGGAGATCCAAGAGCTGCCTCCTAAACTTAACTTTCCTGGAGCCTTTTATATTCATGACAAGAGAGTGGTAAAAGTGGCTACAATTGATAAAAATATTGGGATTTACAAGCATGGGGATGGGAGTCATATCTTATTACTATTGCATGGAACCCCATGTGAATGAATTAGGCAAAGACAAAGTACTGTACTTGTTTTCGTATGACATTACAACATAAACCAATATCATTTTTGTCGATAATTACAATTGAAAATATGAACCAATCCATCCCAGGGATGTAGGAAGCATGATAACGCTAGAGTTATTAGCACAAGCTTCTGAAGAGAAGCAAAATCCCACACATACCCCTAGCAAATCAACAAATCCCTTTTTAGAAGACTATGACACCATGTTGCCTACCACTGGATATCCATTGCCCAACCCTTAAAAGCCACAATCCACATCGCTATCATTTCAAGCATGGCTTGAACAGTATGAAACACTAGAACAAAACACAAACAAAGGAGGTTATCAAGCCATGTCAGGGCTAGGAGCACCACCAATATCACTTGTCCATCAGCAATACCAAGATGAGAGTAGAACAAGAACATCAAATCTGACCAAGATAGAAGCACCATGTCAAGAACAAGAATGAGAAGAAAGGGTCCTAGGAGAGGAACAACCACCTATTAGACCAGCCAGGAATTATGGATTAGGAGGACCCCTAGGAGAGGAACACTTACCATACCCTAGGCCAGAAAGAGCTCATAGAGGAGGACTAGGATTGGTCGATCATCATAGGATCAAGCCATCTCAAGTCCAAAAGTGGGTAAACAAGAAATATTCCAAGAAGAAAGATCCCAGGGATCACATGGCAGCATTTGTACGCGTCATTAGAGATGAGGAAGTCCTAGACTTTCCAACGTTGTTCATAAGATTTGGACTAACCCTTGAAGAGGATGCCACCATCTGGTTTGATTTCATTGAATGTAGGGATTTCGAGTCAATTGAAGAGGTGTTTGACGAATTTATTGAGGAATTATCTCAAAGAGGGATAGCTCACAACACCGTCTTGCAAATCCACAAATTCAAGCAAAAAGAAGGGGAATGCGTACAAAAAGTAGCCTTACAACTAAAGAGGTGTGTGAAGTTCTACCCAGTAGAAGAACTAGTTTAGAAACTATCCATAGTGTATGTGAAGCACATTAGATGACAAAAGAAAATCTCTTTCTAAATCACTATACTTCCATCAAAGGTCATTACTCCTTTTGTAGGTAAGGATACATTATTGCTCTTTTTACCCATAAAAAATTCTTCAAGTGACACACCCCTATACTTCCATGGGGCATATCAATATCTTGGAAGGTAAGGTAACCTAAACTAACCAAAGTCTATGTTTTTCATATGGAGTATACTATACCCATTCCTTTTAGCAACAAATGCTACATTCACTAGATTCTCAATATTGGTAGATTCAACATTTTGGAACCGCCAAAGGGAAATATAAGACTTAATGACCTTGTAGAATCCTAAGGCATCATTCCTTTTTATTATAAATCAATTCAAGGCTTGTTAGTGTAGGACAATAGAGTATTGAAAAGTACATAAATAATAGCCTTCGCAGAATTATTAGTGCTTAGACTATCAGTTTAAGCCTCTTTGTGAGGAAAAATTACATAAAAAATCTTCAAGGGAAAACCAGCCCAAGTAGTCCAACCTATACAAGGAGGACTCCTATCTACATTTTACTTCTTAGCGACACATCAGTAGTATACTCCATGAGACCTTTTGTGCATATGTAGAGCCAAGCATTGGACGCATATTTCAAATTATCTATGAAATTGAGGTTAAAAGGTTCTTTAATGAGTTCTCCTTTATCCAAAAAGTACCCTCCTTTAAGTATTTTGAGGCCACAGTGTTCCACAATGGCAGACGAAAGGTTACCAATATAGACTCAAGTTTTACTAAGGACGGGTGTAGAAAAATCTTTATTGGGTAATATCCAAAGTTAGTGGTCAAATCCAAATGACTCTACTTTGATTTGTGTAGATATAAGAAAAGGAAAATCTTTAGAGACTTTTGGGACCATTTCCAACAAGGAAGTTCAAAGATTATTTTGGAGTTCTTTGATAGCTTCTAATGTTTTTGTATCTCGACAAAAGAGACCACCAGATTGATGGACAATAGGGGTGGTTGGAGTAATGAGAAAAGCAAGATTCAAGCCACAAATTTCCTTTAAAAATTGGCAAAATCAGCCTTAGAAGAGGAAAATTAGGCCAACTCTTAATCATATTGTTGAGCCAAAATTAGGGACTTGGATAATTAACTCAAAAATTGTAGTACAAACTTCCTCAGGCTCATTGTCTAAAGCAACAAGGATTCTGACCCAGTCATTGAAGGAAAGCATGTGTAAGATAGAGGATTTTTTTTCTACTGATAACAAGGAGCCACAAATTAGTTTTGAAGCATCCAATATGCTAACACATCAAAGTACAAGAGAGCTATCCATGGAAAGTGGTTTAAATACTAAAGGCCTTGGGAAAGGGCCACAGCTTGTATCAAACATGGTATCATAAAAGTTGGTAGATTATTTACATAGCCAAGGTTACTTAGATTACTTTTTTTTTTTGGTGGATTTTCAATCAAGAAAAGTATGATTGATGTCTTTTCTATAAAGGGTGCTCATTTAACTATTGTATGATGTTCTCCATAACCTTGGCATGTTTCTCAGGGTCATAGATAACCCTCATTCGAGCAATTTGTTTAACGTAGAGTATTCAAGAGAACTAGAAAATACATCTAATAAAGGTGAGTATCATTCGGATAACCTACAATCTTCACCCGGCCAAGCGAAAGGACTACTATGGCCGTGAGTAGGAAGCCCACCTATAACCACAACCTGACCACCTAACACCTAGCCACCTAAGAAGGACTTGATGACAACCGGCCAATCTGATTATATAGACAAGAAGTAGCCTAAAGCTAGCATCTCGGACCTCCCCCACCCCCCCGGTGGAGCCTGTCTTTTGTATAGGATGTATGTGTTGTTGTATTATACTTAATACTTAAGACACAAAAGAACTTCAAGTTCAAAAGATGACTAGATTTAGGCAGTTGGAAGGTGGTTTGCACGAAAACAACTCAATAATTGATTCATTTTTTAATAATATGGTCAAAATAATGAATCTTTCTATTACTCCTAATTACTAGGGTTAAAATTTTAGATCAAATCAAGAGTGAAATAACACTTCTTCATCAGAGTAAGACAACTGCTAAGATAAATCCCTTTAAGCAAAGATAGCATTGCCACCTACATCCATATAGACAAGACAACAATTTTTGTCACCTTGCTTATGTATGGAAAGTGTCAAAGAGCCTATCTGTTATTATACATGGCATACTTAAAATGCATTCGTTTAGCAGCTATCACTATATAATAAATGACAAAGCCAAAATAAATTTAACTCAATATATCATACCAAAGTTCATTATCCCTTTTGTAGGTAAGGAACAAGTATTTGTTCTTTTAAAACAGGCAATAAAACTTTCATCAAGTGATTGTCAATCGAAAAAGGGTGAATCGGGTGATGATCTCATCAATAAGTGTGAGCAAACCTTTGCGCATGCTTGGGCGGCCCATGGATCTCGCATCCATCTCGATATATCTCGTTGTACACAAGATCCTAGTACATATTGCACATTGTATGGGCATGAAAACCACCTACACGCAATTAGGGCACATGAGGGATGTCTATACGGTGGGAGGGAGGGAGTGCTAGAGAGAGGAAGAGAGATCGATTGGGGGGGAGAGAGAGAGAGAGAGAGAGAGAGAGAGAGAGAGAGAGAGAGAGAGAGAGAGAGAGAGAGAGAGAGAGAGAGAGAGAGAGAGAGAGATTGCTGGAGATGAAAAATGCCAGAGAGAGAGAGAGAGAGAGAGAGAGAGAGAGTAGCTGGATGGTATGCATTGATACAACATACCAAAAGAACAAAGTGAGGGGCTGTATATATAGAGCAGTACCAAAATTTTCCTACCCAATGAGAAACCCCGTGATCTTAATAAATGGCCTAAAAATGCTAATAGATGTGTAAACTCGCTAAAAGTGATTCTATGACACAGATATAGTAGCAAGACTATAGAACGCTTGAAACTCTAACCCTGGGAAACTCTAGGAATGGGGGTCTCACCTCATGCCAACCTACCAAGTGGACAACACCATGGAGTGCATCACTCAGAAAAGGTATGTCTACCTTATATATGGTCAAGCACAGCCAAAGAATAGCCCTCACTCCCAAATTTTCTCCCCTTTGGAGATAGTAGAGCCACCATCAATTGTAACACCCCCTCTCAGCTCCTAGATGAGAAACAAGTCCAATGGAGCTGGCATGAGAGAATAATGTCACATGTGGAAGAGTTTTGGTGAATATATCAGTAGGGTTATCTAAAGTCGCAATATACTCTAGTCAAATAGAGCCATCCTTGGTCTTCTCATGAACAAAATGATATTGTATCTCTATATGCTCTAGTCGTGCCTTGTGCTTGTCTAAAGAACCATCAAATTTGTACTTAGTCTTGTAGACCCATTTTACACCAAGCACTTTCCACTTAGCAGTCTTGGAACCAACTCCCAAGTGTTATTGTTCTTGATGGAATCAACTTCTTTTTACATGTTCAACTTCCACTTTGGTTGTGTATGTGCCTCCTCTACTATCATAGGGTCTATATCCTTGAGCACTATCAACATAAAAGCATAGTTCACCTATAATAAAGTCCCATATGTCTCAACAAATCAAATTCATTGAGACGATCATGCCATATCGGCATCACACCAATCTAGTGGAAAATCTAAAGTCGTTGCATCTCGCAAGGTCTCCAATCAATAGCCACTTTGGTAACTTGTCTGACTTGCTCCGTGGGGGAGGATCTATTGTCACATCTGGATCTACCTTTGCACTATGGTGAGAACAATTGTCATGTGCATCAATTGGCATGGGTGCATTCTCCTCCATAGCCTCAGGGACATGAGTAGGAGAAGAGGTTTCATCAACCTCAAGAGGCAAACCATAGTCTGGATCTCCAAGTATCAACAAATTTGGAGTCTTTGTGGAAGACTTGGGAGCAAAATCCCCCTCCGAAGGAAGAAGCTCATCAAAGAAGACATCACGGCTTAGTACAGCATCCTTCTTTACTAGATCATAGAGTCAATAACCTTTGAAAAGAATATTATAGCTGATAAAAAACATTCTTTGCTTCATATGGAGTCATAGACTGCAAAGCTTTCAGAGGACACTTGTAAGTACATAAGTGGCACACATAATAGCCTTAAGCCAAAACAAATGTGGTAAAGCTTGACTTTTGACCATACATCATGCCATTTTTGAAAAAGATCTGTTTTTCCTCTCAGCAACCCCATGTTGTTGAGGTGTATACACATTGTACATTGGTGTTTTATCCCACGACTTGCGAAAAATGCATCAAATTCATGAGACATGTACTCCCCTCCTCGATCTAAACAGAGGGTGACCATAGTACATTTTGAGACATTTTCAACCATAGCCAATAATTATTTGAAGCACATAAACACTTTGGACTTCACTTTAAGCAGATATACCCATGCATGCCTGGAGTAATCATCGATGAAAGTCACGAAGTAAAGGTAATTACCCAAGGGAAGAGTTTGCATGGACCCACAAACATCACTATGCAGAAGCTACAATCTGCATGTGGCCCTAATTGAACCATCCTTTGGAAACTTAGAATGTTGCATCTTACCCAAAATACAGCCTTCACAAACATGTTTGACAGGTGCTTCAAGAGGTGGCAAAGAAGCAACCATATCAGATTTTTGCAAACGCAGCAAACTGGCAAAATTCAGATGTCCAAAACTTGCATGCCAAAGTTTTGATTTTGAAATAGCCTTAGAATCCACAACCACATTTGCAACATTCTACCCACACTTGTCATACAAAGTGAGCTTATACAACCCACAGCATAAAATGCCAGATGCAACAATTTCATCACCAAAACTGAGATCATGTATTGTACATCTCTCATCCACAAATTTGACTACAAGTCCAAGTCTAGCAAGTGCAGATACAAACAAAAGATTCTTCTTGATCCTAGGTACATACAATGCATCAAAACAAGTGTGAAAGAACTGCCATTTGCAGCAATAAGCACAATCTTTCCAACTCCCTTGACCAGATAAGAGGCATTGTTGGCACAAGTAACTAAATTCCCATGAGGGACATCCTCAAGAGAGGTAAACAAGTCACGAAGAGAGTTAATGTGCTTTGTAGCATCACTATCAAAGTACCACACTTGAGCATCTACAACAATTGACAAGCATGCATCATAGACATAAGAATCATAAGTGCGCTCCACACTAAAAGCCCATTCTACATCAACATCAACATCACAATCTCCTTTCATAGAAGATTCAACAATAGCTGCATTTATGGTGGAACCAATTTTTGTAGTGGAACCAGCCTCTTTCTTCTTAGCCTCTTTTGCCTTCAACTTAGGACACTACTTGATCAAGTGATCATTAGCTTTACAATAATGGAAACGCATCTTTTCCCCCCCTTATCACTAGAATTCCCAGACGAATTGTTGCTAGCAAAATCATTAGTAACATGTGATTTACCCCTCCACAAAATAACCATGAGAAGTGGCTACATTGTTGTTACCACCTTTTCTTTGAGCAACAATAAAAGCATGTTCAATTGCACGCTCTCTAGTCATGTTTTTTCCTGGAAAGTGACTCTTGCAAACAGCAATGTGCATAATGCACCAAGCTTGACAACTTATGAATTTCCTTGGTCATGAGTCTCCAAGTACTAGCAAAAGTCTGGTAAGAATCTGGCACAACATTAAGAACAGACTGCACAAGGGAACTGTAAAAAATGACTTTGCCTGCAGAAATAAGGTGCTCCTTGATATCCTTGATACCAACAAGGAAAGTGTCCATATTATCTTCCTCATGCATAATCTTCGACTCCAGCTCTTTACGCCAATAATGCAATTTTTGCCTCATTGCGACTTTCATAAAGACCAGCTAGAATATCCCAAGCCTGTTTTGCAAATTTCACTGAACAAATGTGAGAAGCAATAGTGCACTTCATAGACAACGCAGTATATGCATGAGCGTGTGCATATTTTACATCCCAAGGAGCTTGCTCATCCGTAGGCAAAACAGCTCTGGCAGCAGCAATCCTGCCACCAAAACGTGCAACATCCTCAACATCGCCTACATCCTCAGAACCAGGACATACATCAATGCCCTACACAATATTCTAAACACCCTTTGACACAAGGACATGTTGCATTATATAATCCCACATAGGGTAAATGTCCCCATCCAATCTATCCTCAGTAGTTAACATCTTGAATACATTTGTGTTGTTGTCAGCCATGGCGAATGCCTACACCTGAAGTGAAAACTTCCCGAAAAGAGGAGAAATGAAGCGAGAACATTACGTGCTATATAGCACAAACCGTAGAAGATTGTAAGAGACCTATTATGCAAAAAACGACACTGACACAATATTTGCACAAAATGACAAAATAGTTTGCGTAGTACTGCATGTAGTGGAAACGAAGGCCGAGATGAGCCCAAAAATTTTGTTAACCTGCAAACGCTCGCCAAAGCTCACAAAAATCAAAGAAAGTGAGCAAGTGTGTGCTAGAGCTGCTGGCAACTAAGCCCGGGAGGACGCAACCTACTCTGATACCAATTGTTGGAATTAGGATTGCAGGGAAACACATGTAGCTTGGAGAAGAGGAAGGAAGCTCAAGTCACACAATAGAGAGTGTTTTACTTAGTGTGAAATGGAAAGATAGATAGCCCTAGAGTGATGGGCGTATATACAATGCACGAGGGGAAAAACCTCCTACTAAGGAAAAAAATGCCCCGACAGTCCTAAGTGTGTTCACACACATCACTACCACATGTATATGGTAATAGTACCGCCTTCAACCCTAGTCCACACAAAAAAAAACTTATAATATATATGAGATCTTTTCTACTTCCACACTCTCTTTCTTGAACTAGAAGCAGACAAATAACATTTTTTTTTTTGGAGTAAAATCAACCTCAACAGAGCTTGAGAATGGTGAGAAATCCTGAAGGAACTTAAAAATAGAAATTTTCATACCAACATACAAAGGAAAAATCATGCCTAGCCAAATGTTTCAGCAAATATTCAACAATTACACCCTAAGGTAGAGCAAGCTAGATTCACACCCATGAGGGTATTAAATAAGGTAAATCCATCAACCAAGAAGTAAAAGCGCAGCATTAAAGAATCCTTACAAAGATATTCATGTGTATCAAGCCAATTGCCACATTAGGCAGAAGAATTACAATGGCTCTCAACAAAGGGCAGGTAAGAATAGTATTGCACAAGGTCCATCACAAGATGAGAAAGAGAGAAAGATGCATAGAGTTAGGGCTCAAGCTTGGGGTTACCTAAGGAGTTCAAAAGGTTAGGTAACCTTAAGGAACATGTCCCACTTTTAGCTAGTATCTTTATTTACCAATTGTTTTAATGTCTATATCAAAAGGTGTTTCTTAGAAGTGACCATGCTCGGGGCATCACTATGTATAAATTGTGTATATCACGTGCATTCAAGGACTGTTTATAAAACTCATTATTTGTCAATTTTTTAACAAATAAAATACACCCTTTTCTATTCAATCTGTAGTTTTTTTTAATCCCTGTCCCATTTTACGGTATCCTTTTATATGTGAACATGTGAGAAAATATGAAATTCAATAGTCCCTTCTACTGCACTCATGTGATAGTCAAATAATTATTAAGTGACCCCCCCCCCCCCCCCCCCCCCCCCCCCCCCCCCCCCCCCCAGTGTACCAGGAAGAACAAAAATTTCATGTAATATGAGAGCCCTATAATCTCAATAGGCATAATTAAGGGAATTGTGGGTCATCTCATATTCTAAGAATACAGTGTAGGGATTATCATTAGTTAGGTCATGAAGAATGTAAAAAGTCCTACCTCTATATAAGGAAATAGTTAGGCTTAACAAAAAGTCTTAGCAGTAGTGTGTGTGTGTGTGTACTACGATTGTAGGTTCATGCTTTTCGATTGGTAGCCCATTTGAGTATAAGGGAAACCCTCCCATTTGATGCTTTTTTTAATTCTATTAGCTCCCTTCTCTTCTGATTTTTGTTTGGAATGTAACATTGATGAGCTATTGGAAGTTTGGTGTTGCTTGCAAATTGTAGCTTTTGCTCACCCACTCGGTGTCATGCTCGCACATGTGCCATGAGACAACTGATGATTGATATTGTTGATGATCAGTGAGAGTTGATGAGAAAAAAAATAGTCTCCAATCATTCCATTGAAAGCCACACACATATACAGGTTTGGGTGTGCTTCTGCAAAAGTACACACTTGAAGCATTACATTCTGCTCAGATGAGACAATCTATGTATAAAATTAAGTGGGTGTGTTTAAAATTAGTTTTAAGACATAGCAAAGTCATTGGTACACGGAGCACAATAACGTTTGATTAATAAGAGCACTTGCAAACTCACCATCCATCATTTTGATGTTGCAGATGGGTTTCTCCATATCATACTTTGTTTCACTTGAATAATGATAAAACTATCTACTCTTATGATCCATTCTAAAGTCAGGCAATTGGATGATATTTTGTCGGTGTAGTAGTTGGCTATGGTCTTACTATTGTATTTGCATTTAGGAGCCAATGAGCATGGGTTTTCTCACTTCCATCAACACAATGTGATGACCGTATCTCCTATTTTAAGCTGGCATTTTTTTAGGAGCAATGTGAGAATGGTATAGAGGTAAGTATGGTAAGAAGTTTGGCAAGGCAAAGTTGATAAGGGACAAAAATTATTTCTTTATTAGAGAAACACAACCCCTTTTCTCTCTCTTCCCTTTATTTCATCTACTTAGGGTCTCAGGTAGAGAATGCAACTTGTAACACTTGAGTAGTCAAAGAGCTATCAAGAAAAGATGTCTTGCTTGATACCGGTTTAGGGAAGAGGGGGACGATTTTGATCTTGCAATGTCTAGATGGCCAAGCATTTTAGGTGTTTTTGTTTTAGTGTCATGGCTCCCTCTTATGCACTAGGGTCAAGAGGCTTTGAACTTCAAGTGGGTACAATGTTATTAATTGGGTGGTCATGTGTGCAATGGCACAAGCATGGTGAGCCTTGGTGCTCAACCACCATACCACACGCATCAACCTTACTTGATCACTTAAGCCTTGCCTCGCGAGCTTCAACTCTCTCGGTGTCTTTTCTTCAGTGATCCTAGCATGTTTTTGTAGCTAGATTCTCTCTCCCTAACCCTCAAAGTATAAGTTGTGGTTGTATGATACAGCTACATGGAAATTTCTTTATGGTGGATAAAAAGTTGCATCTTTGGAGATGTCAAATTGATGGGCATTGCTTCTATGCACCCCTTTTTTTTATGTCACTTTCTCCAAGGTGAGATGGTGAGAAGGTCATGTGGTTGCAATGAGGAATCTTGAACTTGCATTGCTACGTAGTCTATGTTGGCTTTGGCCTATCAACTTTTTCTGTGGTAGTGTTTGTTTTCGGTGGGAGGGGCTTTTGGAATCCAAACCCACGGAAGTCAACTCTCTTTTACTCATCACTTGGACCACCCCATGCGAGCCAAGAGTGATAGTCACTATAGAGTGCATGTAAGGTGTGTGTGATAGTCTTGCCCACATACGTATGCTCGATTTTAAACAAATTTTCTCTCTCAGTTCCAACATGGAAACTTGCAATGTCGTTGGTAAACATACTTCCATGGCCCATAATTGGCACCTCCATATCTAGCCTTAAATTCCTCTAAGAGGTTATGGGTTCAACAAAAGATATTGTTAGTTCCAAAAACAATTACATTTTAATTACAAAGTGTTATTATATAAGGAAAATAAATAGAAATATAGATTGAAAATAAAAAGATGTGTTATTGTCTTGGCAAAATCAAAGACACAGGATTTCCATGATTCCCATAGAATGCACATGATATAATAGTTTCATGTAAACCAACCCCCCCATGGTGGTCACCAAGACTCCCATGGATGCAAGCACTCATATATTTACAAGAAACAAGGTTTTAAGTAAGGTTTCAAGGGGTGCCAATACTAAGTGGAGGGCAAGTGTCTACGCTTCATGTACCTTAACACTAGTTTGGTACGAAAAAGGACACTTTAATGTCTTTTTTTTTCACAAATGTAAATAGAATGCTACATGAAATCTAGAAAACATCTCAAGGAACACTTTGGCAAACTTATAGAATGCTATCCAAAGTACTCATAAAAATTATAATCTGTCACTTTTCTACACAGCCTCGTTAGTAACTACACTCAGGAAAAGTGCCTACGCAAAACAACAATCAATGTTTTACTAAAACTTGTACTCTAGTCTAAGAAAAAAATGAGTAGGATGCATGCAATAATCCATGGTGACTACTTATATATGTGTTTGACATTTTTGCAATTGTCATGTGAAAAAGAATTAGAATGATATAGAAAAGTTGTGTGGGTCAAATATGCAACATTTACGAATTCAGTTAATAACCAGATAAAACATTAAGTTCATCTAAATTTGCAATGTCTTATGATGTACATATGCTAGATCTATGGCTCCATTATGGTATTTGATGGTTAGCCACATTTGGTGATTTATATCATATCCCAAAAATTGTGCATTTTGTAGTTCTTATTCTTTTATTTATCAAAGATTAGCCTTAAAATAATGTTCGTCTCACTTATTTGTATACAAATACCTCATATGGACATAATTGGGGAATTTATATACACACTTTTATTAGTTTTTATAGCAATGTTTTTTTTGCAAGAAATTACGCACTATAATTTTTTTTAACGAGCTTAAACCATAAGTTACTTGTGATTTTGAAATTTAAAAAAATGCTTACTTGATAGGTATTGGCATAGAGATACATTATAGACCTTAAGTTTTGCCCCGTATGTTAATGAAAAGGGCCTTGAAAGACCAAAATTTTGTTCTTTGTCAACGTTTTCAAGTTTTGGGTTTGCAAAAATCTAGTCTCATAACTAAGTTATGAAGCTTGATTACTTGCTATAATAACTTTTTTCCTATCCATACACCTTGAAATCTATGCAAAATCTTATTTTGATGAGAGCCTATATTCTATTTATGGAAATTTTGTTAAAACTGCACTAATTTTTTTATGATTTTTTCATATAAAACCTATCAACACAATCTTAATTTGGTATGAATTTTGGCAAAATTAAAATTTGTCTATAATCTTCACCTCATAACGTGACCTAAGGTATGACAAGTTGTTGGAAAAACAGGACATTTGAGTGTCTAATCACAAAACTAGTGTTAAAATTGAATTTGAACCTTCCCTCTTGATGCATCATAACTATTTGTGAGCCAAGCCTTATAGTCGCTATAGAATGCAAGTAAGGTGTCTGTGACAGTCTTGCCCACATGCATATGCTTAATTTCGAACCAATTTTCCCTCTTTCTCTCTTATAGTCACTATAGAGTGCATGTAAGGTGTGTGTGATAGTCTTGCCCACATATGTACGATCGATTTAGAACCAATTTTTTCTTTTTCTCTCTTAGCTCAACAACATGGAAACTTGCCATGTTGTTGATAAACGTACTTCCATGGATGATCGTCAACTCCTCCATGTCTAGCCTTATATTCCTCTAAGGTTTAGAAATATTTGTTGAAGAGGTTACCTAAAAATATGTACCTATAATGTGGGTCAACAAAAGATGTTTTTAGTTCTAAAAATAGTTACATTTTAATTACATAATTTTTTATATAAGGAAAATAAATAGAAATATAGATTAAAATGAAAAAAAATGTGTTATCGTCTTGGCAAAATCAAAGACAGGGGGTTTCCATGATACATTAGGAGAAAGTTGGACTCACTTTTAGGCCCTGTAAGAAGTTCCACATCGGCTTAGAGAAAGAAAATGAAAATGTTAAATTGTGCATTTTATGTGATACTTTTTTGCGCCAACAAAAAGCCAAAATGACATTCTTTGGTAAGTAGCCGCCGTCTTTATCATTCTTATCCTTCGTTCTCTTGTCAGGAATCCAACTAACGTATGACTAATGATTTGAAATGCCAACTTACAAGCGTTCCCTCCAGAAACATAAGCCACACGAACTTTATCAACTCTAAACATGAGAATATGGTCTTCCCTCCCAAAACCCGAGATATTTCATGAGTTTCGAGTGTCTGTCTTTTTCTCTATCAACTGTAGGAATGGAGAACACTTCTTTTTCTGATGAAAACACCAATTTGAACTTGCAATCCTCAGCCCCTTCATCTTTGACGCTTACCCAAAGAAAGAACACACATTATCTTCATGTTGATGTATTGCAAGAGTACGCACCGTTGCAGAAACGTAGGAGGGAGTCTTTCTTATCTCAATGGGAGAAAGAACTTAGAAGGACAAACAAGGAACATCATTTGGATTTGTGGACCGATGGGTCTATTTATCCAAAGGATCCTACGACAAATGCACCACCTCCCTTTGCTAATATCACTAACCTCTTAGATTTCACAGGCGATGGCAAGGATGGGCTATTGGGATACACCGAACATTTGAAAATGAGAGGATTGAATGCAGAAAGTCAAAGAAACTTCCTAACGATGGAGAACATGCATTTGAAGAAACTTAATGAAGCATGCTCTCAAAAGATTTCATCAAACAAAGAGACAATCCAAGGCCTTGAGAAGAAGATCACAAGTATGCGAGAGAAAGACATCATGCTTGGTAGTCGAAAAAGAAAATGAGATTTGTGCAACATTGAGAACATGAAGATTGGTAGTGGTGGCTTGAAAAAACAAATACGAACTTTAAGGTAACTCAAAGTTTGTTTCTGCTTTTGTATCTTCAATGTGCTTCACTAACAAATGGATACACTTTCCTATACATGATCATAACGCATGGTGCTTTTTTGGCAAGTCTTTACTGCATCCAAACTCGAACGATGCAGGCTCCAATGCCGGAGTGCATTATAGCCGTATAGTTTCAAAAGAAGTAGTTGAAGAGATGATAACTCAGAAAAAATTTTGTAAGTTGGAAGGGAGGCTCCTTACCTCCTTCATGAACGAGAATCAGTTGGAACCAATGGAAGTGCAAGCAATACTTGATGAGAGTGGCATCTCGCAGATAGGATATAGGGCACCCTTCAAAGCATTAGCTAAAAAGTCTCAAAATAAACTACAGAGAGGATCATTGCTACCAAAGCCATCACATGTAAAGGTTGCTTGCTGGCACGTAAACGATGAGGTGTTTGAGAAACTTGGGTCACCATTCCATATTGAAGCAACTTTCTTAGGCAAGGGCGGCAGAGAGGTACAGTTTAACGAGCACAACAACCTCTTCGTTAATCTTGAAGCATTGCAAAGGTAAGAAGTTCACTTCTTTGACATGAATCGAGAGGAGTGTGGTGGGGTTCTCAAGTTTGTTTTGAAGCTCGACGAGTGCGAGGTCCTGAAGAACAAGAAGCTCGAGAGAGTCACCATTACTCTCATGAATAGAGCTCTGGATCCATCAATAACAAAAGAGGATCCACAATACTTCAGTGTCCAATCCAAAAACAACATTCTAACTCTAGGATCATTTGAGATATATTTCGTTCACTCTATAATAACAAAAATATTGATTATTTTGTTGCTGATTTTGTGTTTTTGTTTTTCACTGCCAGTTAATAAGGAAAATTTTAAAATCCTCGATTGGGTTTTTAGTCAAACCGAAATTCCTTCTATCATCAGTGAACAAAGAAACGGAGTCGTTCTTTCCGTGGAAGGATTTGGTGACTATACACTGGAATGGCACATGGCAGGTGACTTAAAGACTCTTAAGTGTATGTACAACATAACACATGGAGCAGATGTGGAAAATCCATGCTTATATTGCATGGCTGATGCACAATCTCTTGAGAGTGTGCAATGGAATAGAGCTCCAACCATACATCTTCAAGAAAAACTTTTAGGCAAGTGCTTGATATTCCTCTGAGTAGATTTCACGTATGTACACTTCATGCACTTTGTCGGATAATTGAAAAGGTGGTTCATTTGTTTTACATGGACATTAAAGCCAGAGAGTGAGTAAAAAAGAGTGATCAAAGCATTAGAGGGAGTGCTCTTAGACATTGGTTTGCATGGAGGCAATGTCAAAATCGAAGAGGACCCTAAGATGTCTCAGAGTCGTTACAAGGTACCTAGGAAAGCATCGATAGGCGGCGTGAAGGCCAGAAGGTTTCTTGGCTTTAGCCTCAAAGATTCAGATAGAGAAGAAAGGAGAAACCTGTTCAATAAATGGATACATAAAGTGGTTAAAGACAATGTTGGTGGTGAGGCAATCCAAAATCACAAGGCGAACGTGTGGAAAGCACTAGATAAAATTTTCCACTACGTTGAGCAGCATTCTTGGGACCAAAGTAAGCTCCCATCATTTCAAGCAGCCTTGCTGGATTGGAAGAAGGCTTACCTTATAGGGTGGGGTGGGCAACATATCACACATTACATGGTGGGTTAGCATTCTACATATACAAAACAAAATTTTAAATTGTACTCTACTAACCGCTTTGTATTATTTCAATGCAGCACATACTGTTCAACCATGGTCCATGTTTTGCCAAGACATACGGCTCACTATCAATATGGTCCACACAAGGCATGGAAAAAACCCACTACATGGCAAGAACACGCTATTTTAAGCACACTAGACATGGGGGAGGAAAGGATAAGGCCAATAGCCTATTAGAGTTACACCAATGGACTTATAGACGACTAATTCATAGAGCAAGGCAGAAGGAGCTTCTTAAGAGTTCAAAAATTACACCGTTTTTACAACACATCTACAAAGAGAAGAAACATATGGCTTGGGGAAATTCAAATGCGGAGGAGCGCCATGCGAGGTGGCGACAGTCACAAGTCGGGAGCGGGAGAAGATGGACCTTAGGAAGAAGATGCTTTAAACCGTCGTTTTTATCCTTTCGATGCATCTCCTTCCTCCTCACTTTGTACCTCTTCGATGTGCAAGATCTGTAGACGAGCTTGTTCCTCTGTTGATGGTAGCATCCCACGGGCATCAGGCGTCTTCTTTCCCTAAAAAATAGTCGCTTGTTGTATGGATCTAAGCTCTCCATGTCTTCAACCCCTGCAGCCAGAGCCTGAGCTGTGTAGGACATGAAATAGAGAGCTCTGAGTGCTTGGCACCCATACCCAATGCCAAAGATGCATAGAGCAAACTGTTTCTTAATCAGAATTACTCTTTCTGCGTTTAGTGGGAGGGGGTGCCCACCACACAATCTTGTAATAACTTTCATTGCAAACAGTGGGAACTTTGAATTGTCCTCGGAGTATTCCTTGTGGTATATTATGATCTACAAAAAAATAGTAAAGCATTTATGAGCCGTAAGTGAGATGAGTACAATTGCCAAGTACTTGAATTGTTTCTACAAACCTTTTTGTGGTTGAAACGCCCAATGTAGTGAGACAACACCTCATCCTTGCCTTGTACTCCAGTGACAAGCCCTTGCCGTGACCCTCCTGCTCTTCTAAGGAAGCTATCAGCATACACTAGCACCTGTCAACAAAAATAATGATCATGATATTTTATCACTGGGCCATTTCCAATACCATCTGAATGCCTTTAAAAATTACCATCTGATTCTCGTCCATTTCCAGCATCGACCTTCCCCACAAGTGAATAGACTGACTATTCATTACCTGAGCTCTGGGTGCCACGGGCCTACCCATGTTTTCTAAGCCAAGTTGTTTTGTTGTCGATTGAAACTGCTCATTTGTTGGCAAATTGGCCTCTCTGGACTTCGCTTCATTGAATGTATCTTTGATCAGTTGCCACCCTGGAGTAAACTGTGAGTCGTGGACAGCTATGTCAGCAATAAGATGTTGGTCCACTCCATCATCATCCACAAATCCCATGTCCGCCTCACAACAATTTGCAATTGCAGCTAGGTAGTAGTCCTTCGTATATTCAACTCATGCATGATATCTGTGAGCAGAACGTAGTCGGTGTCGCCCGCCATAGCAAAGCTGGGAGCGCAATTCAGAGGCAAAGTCACTTCCTTATTTGGGCTTTCTTGCTTGCACCCTATTTCTGCATCCGCAAGAGAAGCAAGAGTGAAGCCCGCATCAAATTTTTCCTTTAATACCTCTACCCGCTCTTCTTCTGGGTCAAACTGTACCTCCACATCCTCTACCTCTTCCTCTTGTGCCAATGGACAACTACCAAAAGTTGTTGATTGGGAAGTCTCTGACTCACCATCCGTCTGCAAGTGTAAGTAACAGACAAAACCGT
Organism: Adiantum capillus-veneris; assembly: GCF_014529385.1. Taxonomy (NCBI): domain Eukaryota; kingdom Viridiplantae; phylum Streptophyta; class Polypodiopsida; order Polypodiales; family Pteridaceae; genus Adiantum; species Adiantum capillus-veneris. The sequence continues at coordinate 26,455,244 of NC_140955.1, read as the reverse complement.
GGTAGAATTCCACTAAGAGACACTTTTTAAAGTGCTTCATACACCTGTCTTGTACAAGCAGTGCATTGGAGGGACACTTTTCTAGACAACGATTCAGTCTGCTTGAAGCACTCTTGTCAGGGTCAAGGTCGGCTGGGTGCACATATCTCATGCCATCAATTGTCATGGAATTGTCACAAATGATTGCCTCATACTGTTGCAAATGGGTTTGTAGGTACTCAAATGAGCAATCTATAATCCTCTGTATAGAAAACTCTGCATCAAACATTCCTGATAGTTCTAGTGTACGGTGATGAGCACAGGCATTGTATAAGAACGTGAATAGTTTTTCTTCACATGTATCCTTGCCCACATCGTCTGTCTCCAAGACTATGATCCCCATGACTGAAAGAAAAAGTAAGCCAAAACTACTATTCAAAATTGGTCTGTATTTGGTGTTATAACCAAGTGAATATTGAGCTTCGAGTATCCCTCAAGGTCTCTATTCGCTTGGTTCTGTTCCGTGCGCTAATGTCAAAATAGGTGATGTCACTTGAGTCAGAACCAGGCGAATAGGGGCCCAAAGAATTTCCGAAGGGCCCTATTCGCTTGGTTCTGACCCAAGTTGAATTTACGTTGTACCCACAACGTCTATCTCCAGGTTTATGATCCCCATGACTGAAAGAAAAAGCAAGCCAAAACTGCTATTCAAAATTGGTATGTATTCGGTGTCATAACCAAGCGAATATTGAGCCTCGAGTATCCCTCAAGGTCTCTATTCGCTTGGTTCTCTCTGTGCGCTAATGTCATAATAGGTGACGTTACTTGAGTCAGAACCAGGCGTGTTGGGGAATAAGACGTAGCTAAATAGATATTTGAGTAGATTACTTAATGGAGAGAGATTATTTTCACACACAAGAGATTATAGAGCAGAGAGAGAGAGAGAGTACACACGATATATGTGATTCACACAATGTGGACTACGTCCACAAGAAAGCAACCACACAATGGCTTTAGTACTTCAAAACAAGAAGTAGGTTACAAAGGGATTATACCCTTAATAGAGCTCCCGCCTTTGCTTCACTCTCACCACAATGGCTTTAGTACTTCAAAACAAGAAGTAGGTTACAAAGGGATTATACCCTTAATAGAGCTCCCGCCTTTGTTTCACTCTCACCACCTCACACCCACCTTGTTGCATCAACTTCACACTATGAAATGTGTGTAGAAATGGCCTCCTTTTATAGGCCAAAAGGGCTTCCCTCTCTCATGAGAGGCAGCCATGTATAGCCTCCCTTGTGTAGATAAGTCCAAATCGAACCCTCCAATCCGCCCATGTGTGGCCGCCCTTGAGAAGACAAGTCCGCTTTTGAATTCGGCCACCGGCCACCGGCCATTGACGATCGGCCCCACAGGCCAACCAACTGGTCGTTTTTCGACCACTTTCTGGCCGCCGTCCGGCCATAATATTCTGACGAAAAGGAATATTCTGGTGAAGGGAGAAAATATTCCCCTAAAGTTGCTCTTGAATTTTGACCGTGAAAATTTTGGTTTTCGGCGAGTGATTTTTCTTCACGCACGATGGCTTCTCCTTATAATGGGGGCCTTACAAATGTGCGTTTTTACCACAGAAAATTACAAGGGGTAAATCAGGCTCCATACTTAACAAGGCGAATAGGGGTCCCGACAATCTCCGAAGGGCCCTATTCGCTTGGTTCTGACCCAAGTTGAATTTCCGTTGTACCCACAACGTCTGTCTTCAGGACTATGATCCCCATGACTGAAAGAAAAAGCAAGCCAAAACTACTTTTCAAAATTGCTATGTATTTGGTGTCATAACCAAGCAAATATTGAGCCTCGAGTATCCCTCAAGGTCTCTATTCGCTTGGTTCTGTAGCGTGTGCTAATGTCATAATAGGTGACATCACTTGAGTCAGAACTAGGCGAATATGGCCCCCAAGAATCTCCGAAGGGCCCTATTCACTTGGTTCTGACCCAAGTTGAATTTTCGATGTACCCACATCCATTCGCAATAGGTGGATTAGAACAGAGCATTTAATGTTATCAGTAATAGATATATAGGTCTACTCACTCACGATGCCCAAACATAACATTGAACAACAACTCAGGTACGGTCACATAAGGAGTAATTATTCCAACCATGCAGTGCGAGACTTCTAATCTTACCCTAACGACCACTCTTTGGCCCTTGGAGTGTTGTTCCCATTGTGCTCTAACCCCGTAACACAGTAGCTTCGGTGCGCACACAGTTAACAACACACAGGAAGGGGAGAGAGAGAGAGAGAGAGAGAGAGAGAGAGAGAGAGAGAGAGAGAGAGAGAGAGAGAGAGAGAACCTGTCTCTACAATATACAATGGCGTCGAGTTGGATGGTGATGTCGCAGGTCGCTGAGACCAAGAACCAGAAGGTGGCCAGGAGGAAGAGGAACAAAAGGCGAAGCAAGGGCGATGGCAACAGGCAACAAAGGACTCAAACCAGTGGAGGTCGCTCAACACAGGATCACGAGAGGTGGCCAAGGGGAAGAGCGTAGAAACGTCAAAGGCAACAATGAAGGGGATCGGGGAGCACCAAAGACGGAGAGTGAGAGAGAGAGAAGGAGACACAACACACAATGTGGGTGGGGAGACTCAAAGAGTGAGCAGCCCCTTATACACTTATGCTATGTATAAGGTATACAAGTCAGTGGGCGCCCAGACTCTGGGCGGCCGGGCAAGGCACAGACGCCTATACCCCAACAACCTCCCACTTAAAGGCGATTGTGCCTTTAAGCAAGGGAACCTAGTCTAAAGACTACAAAAGGTGAGAGAAAACCGCTCTCAACCGATGCCCACTGGCTGGCTGTGATCGTGTGCATCCGGCTGTCGTGCTCCCGTGTAAGTCCATACACCACCAGACGTACCGCACACGTACTGCAAGTATGTACGCAATACCTGCATATCTCCCTCGTGCACTATGCCATCATCAGTCAACAAACGACTGACAACCCCAACTGCAAATGCTCCCACTGCAGCTGCGATATCCGGTCTCAAGATCAACATCTCATACATGAGACCACCGAATGCCGATGCAATGCTAGTGGGCCTTGCTAGCTCTACGGAGCATGCATCAACATATATATCCCTGGCAATAGGCATCTCTGACTGACAAGGCGTGTCAACCACATGCATCTCCTGACTGTCCTCAAAAGACGCATCAACCTATCGTGCAACCTCAGAGCAAACCAGCTGCTCTAGGTGTCTGCTGGAAGACATATCCTGCACAACTATATCCCCATGCTCACTGTCGAGCATAGAAAGGAATGACTGCATAATCACTGACATCTCAGTCTCCTCTGCAATCATCCACTGAAAACATGACCACTCAATCTGCTGTGACTCACTAGAGCTCTCATGCTCTAATTCCGTATGCATAGACTCTTGCACAACGTCCTCCTGTCGTGACTCACTAGAGCAAGACCGCTCTACCTGTCTATCCTGCATAGAAGTATCTCGCACAATTGACTCTCTGCTTTGCCCAGTCACTAGCAAAGCATGCATGTCTGACTCTGTCACCTCTCTGTGTGACTGCTCAAGTCGTGCCCCAACTGTGTGCACAACGAGCTCACTACTCTGCACCCCATGCAAAGCACCCTGCAACCCATGAGCAAAAGAGACTCGCCTGCTCTCTCACTATCTATGTGGCTGCATGATCACAGAGACAACATCGTCTCTCCCGTGATCCACATGCAATGGGTAACCTGTACCACTCCTGGCACCTCTCGCAATCACTAGCGAACCCAAATGCATCACAAAATCTCGCTCTCGTAGCGAAATCTGACATCCACAATCTCTAAGCTGACCAATCGAGATCAAACTCACTGTCAAATCGGGTACATAGCGCACATGTAATAACAAGTAAGATGTACCACTCGGTAATGACAGTCTCACATCTCCTGCACCTGCTATCGCATGCACCGATCCATCGGTCAAACGTACACTGCCAAGCATCCCGCTAGAATAGCTACAAAACCATGCACGATGCGGCGTGACATGAAACATAGCATCTGCGTCTAGCAACCACTGCGAAGGGAGTGCACTATCCACATGTATAGCATCTCGTGCATAGCTCGAGGTAAAAGTGACATCCCCGTCACTAGTATACTCCGACACTACATGTGCCTCAACTGTCAAAGCAACTGAGTCCATGGCATCACTACATACATCTCTGAGACTGTCATGTCTCCTACGATGTCGCATACGATGAAAACAACGCCGTCTAACGTGTCCAGAATGACCACAATACCAACATATCACCTGTCGGCGTACTCGTGAATGTACATGTCTCACACAAGTCCATGATGACTCAGATCTATCATACATTTCATGTAATCTGTGCCAAAGTGCTCTCGAAGTAGCCTCATACATAACAAGAGCATATACAGATTCCACAAGGTGCAAAGAGAGTTTAGATAGTGCCATCTCCTCTAGCTCCTGCCACTGATCGTCAGACATGTTTGAAGGTCTACCTGCATCACCACTCAATGGTCGATGCAACCCTCGCTGTGTCAATGCATCAAGCATACACTCTCTCCATGCCGCAAAGTCTGACCCATCAAACACGCGCATCTATGAGAGGTCACAATCTGATCGATCACCTATCTCTGCCATGAGCACAATGTAGCAAACTAGAAAGCAAAACCGCCTCACCAACAACTCCTGGAAACTGTCTACAAATATGGCCAGAAACACAATGTAAAACCTGTGAGACACACTCCAAAATAGAGCTCCCGCAATGTCAATACAAGCCTCGCATGCTCTAGTATCACACTGCAATCTGTGAGCTAATCACCAAGCCCACACTGTGCGGTATCGATGCATACATACGCACAAATCTACCACCTGCAGAGAACACCGCACGCAAATGCTGAGTGCAACCCGCAATCTCTACCTAGATCGCATAAATGATACACATAAAACTCCTAGAAAAATTTCGCCAGAGTTTCGACGCACAATGGCTATCAACACAAAATAACTATTGTCCTGCAAGCTCAATACAATGAGCAATCAATGTGCATCAAACTACACTCAACATACATGCATAAGCTCTGCAAAACTATGGCAAACAATGCTCGAGATCACAAGACTCTCCCACCTGAGAGCAAACCACTGTCTCAAGCAAAGAAAGATACACAACTCCTCACTCTTGCGAGAGTGGATACAAAAAACACAAAACTGTGTCCAAACTGACAAAACCTGTCAAAGTAAGAGTAAACACTCGATCACAAACTATGGCGAGAATCTGGGAAAAATCCGACAGAATTTTCCCTGAAAACTGAGCAAAAAATTCAAGTACAATCTCTACCATAAACCATAACACTACTCAATGCCAATGAGTAGAAATGCCAAAATGGCTCCACATTTTCATATACAATGGCAATCCGCACTCAACGTACATCAACGGAGTGACCGCGCATAAGCAAGCGCCAAAAGATTTGCAATCCGGAAACTTGATCAATGCGAAAACAATGCTCTCAAGAGAGCTCACCGGCACTTGAAAGTGCTCGCCAAAATGCATGTATAATGGGCATCAACCATGCGCCATAACCATATGCAAACCATCCGCAAAGACCATGAATCCAAGCACAAAATCACTGCCAAAGTATTCTGTGAAAACCAATGAAAGAAGCTCCACCTGTGTGCTCCAAAAACCTGCGTCTCTCAAGAGACCGCTTCGGTGGTGTGTAAACGCCTCCGTACTTCGTTGCCCAAGTCTACCAAAAACCCTCAAACCACAAGCTTAACACAAGCTGCAATTGCATCTTCAACTCAGAATTTATGCACTCTACTTCAAGCATCTCCCATGCTTCCAAAAGTGCATCAAACTCGCACACAATGCAACAACAGAAAATCTGGAATTTCTGTATACAGTCAGTCTGAGCTGAATATCAGCAAAACGGTGAGGAATTTGCAAAAAGTTTCTTCTGCAAAGTTGTAGACCACGTCGAAACGGATGGGCTCTCCGAACAGAATTCTCATATCTGCATTCTACAAGGAGAAAAACGAATCTGAAAACTGTTCTGCTGTGCACACAGTTTTAGGGCAGCACCTTCACTTACACACAATCTTCCACACTCCTTTCTGAGCTTCCACAAGAGCATACATCACTCTCAACTGAGCTCACAAGCTCCCATTTCATTCTCACAAAGCTTCCAAGCTTTCTTAATCTCTCTACCGTCGAGAGAGAGCGAGCTATCGCCTCGAAGCTCTCAAAGCCGTCGTGCTGTCCGCGGTCACCATAGCTTTGATACCAATTGAAGGGGATCGGGGAGCACCACAGACGGAGAGTGAGAGAGAGAGAAGGAGACACGACACACAATGTGGGTGGGGTGACTCAAAGAGTGAGCAGCCCCCTATACACTTATGCTATGTATAAGGTATACAAGTCAGTGGGCGCCCAGACTCTGGGCGGCCGGGCAAGGAACAGACGCCTATACCCCAACAAACAACGATCTGTTTGTTCTACTTGGAGATGGAGATGGCAATTGCAAGGGCGATCGGCGTCTGACTCTAAACGGTCACTCAAAAAATGTACGTGGGTTGTGCTCACAAGGACAACCACTAATAAATGGGCTCAGATTCCCATGCAGTACGATCCACCTGCTACTACACTTTTGTGCACTTATATTTTGTGTGGTCAGTACCAAGAGAATAAGGGAAGGTAAACCCTGTTTGTTGCACCTGTTCGCTTGGTATTGACCATCGTCTTTATTAATGATGTTTGCTATTACACTTCTCTGAGGTTAGTACCAAGCGAATAAGGGAAGGCAAACTTTGTTCGATGCACCTGTTCGCTTGGTACTGACCTCAGAAAATATAAATGATGTTTGTTATTACACTTTTCTGAGGTCGGTACTAAGCGAATAAGGGAAGGTAAACCCTGTCTGTTGGACCTATTTTTTTTTAATACTAAATACGCGTTTTGAATTTATAAGGGAGAAGCAAAATTATAACTTAACACCCATGGAGGGGGATGAGAGTTAGAAAATACTAGGGACATGTCCAAAGGCCAAGTTTCAGACTTTACAAAAAGTGGTCTACTAATTTCTGGGGGATACAACTGGCAATAAACAATTAGAAGTTTATCCTTTTTCTTCACAGCCAGTCTATCTCTTCCTGAAGCTTGTTGGCAAAGTTCAGGGCTTTCTCATATTTACTAGCTAGCTCAAGCACTTCATCCTTCATCTCTTGTACCCAATTATAGATAACATCTAGAGAGCCATTATCGTGGAGCAATCCCTGTAAGTCTTCAGCCCTTCTTGCATAAAGCTCCACAGAGTCTTTGAGGATTGAGACTCTGTGCCTGTAGATCCTCATTTGTTCCAGCTTGAGGTTAGCATCCTGCACAGAGCATCCAACAAATAAGATCTTCAAACTAGGAGCTTGAAAATTGGGAACAAAAAGGAAAGAATTTCTGAGCTTCCAAATAATCCATAAGAATTCTGCCCTAAACCTATTCCAAAAGTCAGAGAGGAGGCTAGGTGAGTCCCCTAAGAGTAGCTGTTTCCACCCTAATTGGTGGCCAAGGGTTTTGACTAAGGGAGAAAGGATGGGGGTGTTGGTTTGGCAGTTGAGGAAATCTATTAGCAATTGCTATTTTCTATTTTTCTATATTCGGAGGTATGCAAAATTACCAGCGGCTTACCTCAAGGATTGACTCCCGTGTTGACATCATCCACTCCCGGGCTGTGTCGTTGGAGAACGCTCGGGGTACCATCGGGGGAGGACCAAGGGTGAACCTCATGAGGAGGCCTGGATGCGGGCCTGCCTGGCGCTGCGGGAGTGTCCCTTGGAAAGCCATCACCGCTTTTCCAAGCTTCCTATAGTTGCTCTGCAAAACTTTGAGGGAGGTTATGAAAAAGCTGTTGGGTAAATAGACTAGATGGACATGCCTGAAAAGCAGGGCCTAGGTTATGGCTGATGAGTGGTCTGTGAGGCAGTGGGTTGGAGGACCTCCATGCGTTTTCATGAGAGGTAGACGTGGGAGGGAGAAGCAAGGGTACCACCCCCCTAGATTAGGGGAGGTGATGGGAGGGCACGACATGACAGTTAGGTCAGCATGGACTCATCTTGAGTTCACTAGAGCTCTCGTTCGTCTACTTCACATTGGTATTTTGTTGCACCTATTCGCTTGGTACTGACCTCAAAAAATATAAATGTTTGCTATTACACTTTTCTGAGGTCTGTACCAAGCGAATAAGGGAAGGCAAACTCTGTTCGATGCACCTGTTCCCTTGGTACTGACCTCAAAAAATATAAATGATGTTTGCTATTACACTTTTTTGAGGTCAGTACCAAGCAAATAAGGGAAGGCAAACTCTGTTCTATGCACATGTTCGCTTTATACTGACCTCAGAAAATATAAATAATGTTTTCTATTACACTTTTCTGAGGTCAGTACCAAGCGAATAAGGGAAGGTAAACTCTGTTTGTTGCACCTGTTCGCTTGGTATTGACCTTTTTCTAAGGTCAATACCAAGCGAGTGGAGGCAATACAACCGTATTTGGTGCACTTCTTTGCTTCGTGCTAACCCTAGAAATCTTAAGTCCCTTGTGCAACAAATGACATGTCGTTTTCTGTTATGCTATTTGTAGAGATGCCTCATGCAAAGGCCACGCCTAGAAGGGCAACAGGTGAGTCATTGAATGCTCAAGCAAGAAGACGCCGATATGAGGCGCACAGAGGTGTACTGCAAGAGCTGTGTAGGATCGAATGACACGTGCAACCGACCATTCCACGTCTACCTTTCCAACGAGTAGTGCGAGAGATTTGCGAGCATTGGAGAGTCGGCATGCAATGGGCCAACAATGCACTTCTCTGCAGCAATGCACTACCTCGTTGAATTCTTCAGTGATGGATATATACTATCTGCCCATACACACCGCGTTACTATCATGCCGCGGGATTTTGACACTCTTCAGAGGCTACGCTTCCGCTATGATGGACTGCTTCAGCTAGTACCTATCCAGGATATGAGAACAATGGATATTCTTAACATCCCCCCTCTCCATCCTCGTGCACGACAGACAGAGCCTTCTAGGGCTAGATTAAATAGCAGAAGGACATGATCACAGATCGAGAGGAATGACACAGATGGGTAGGCTGATAAGGGGCATGAGCAGGCCAGGGTGGACCCTGAGGCGGTCATTGAAGAAATAGAGACATTTATGGAGGAACCAATTATGAAGGAAAATGAACAAGGCATGGAGGATCCGGAGCCTGTGCCTGTAAGGGAGGAGCTTTTTCCTGTTAGGGAGGACCCTTTGCTTGTTAGGGAGGAGCCTGAGACAACCATGGATAAAGCTCAAGAAAGGCAAGGGAAAGACTCTGCTTCACAAGGGCCATCCAACAAGGAGTCTTATGATCTGATGAGTCGATTATTTTAGAGCAAATCAACGAAGAGAACGAAGAGGAGTTGCAAGTTCTGATCAGGTCAACGCTTCTGCATGCACAGATACTCCTGCCTGGAAGGTGAGAGGAGGCTTGCATTTTCAACCTTGATCAACAAGACTTCCTGTGTATGCGCAGCTTCTCCAACTCCAACGCAACGGATGCGGTCGTCAACATTGCTTTGTGGTACTTCTCAAGCTCTTTAAAAGTCACGGTTGGTTCATTAAATGGCTCACTACAAAGACATGGTTCAATACCAAGCAAGTCAGTGGCTTATGGAATTGGATAGTGATACCACTCGCTCGGTATTGACCCATGTCTCTGTGGCAATTGTCAACGTTGCTACATTATGTCTCAAGTTTTTTTTTATAAGTCACGCTTGGTTCATTAGATGGCTCACTACCGCTAAGACATGGGTCAATACCAAGCAAGTCAGTGGATTATGGTATTTGATAGGTGCCCTAGTCGCTCGGTATTGAGTCATGGGTTTGTGGCAGGGACAGCCCACTGAAATATCTTAAGTCTAATCTCTGCCATTGATTCATGTTAGGTACACTATCTCGCTTCTACCCATTGAGGTTCAAAACAAAATATACATAATAGATCCGTTGATATCGCCTATGCTGCAGAACAGCGGAGTTTCCTTTTTGGCTCTAATGGATTGGTTTAGCAGAGTCAATTTTAATCTAGTGCGCTTTTTGGTCACTGCATATAATCAATCGTGTGTTTCTTCTTGCCTTGTAAAACTCCTCATCTTTGATGGTTTTGGTGTAGTGATCATTGGAGTTGGTTGTTATTTGACATTGAAGATAAGATTGTCTACTACGCAAACTCCGGGCAAAGCAGGTTATTTCAGGGTCGTGTAAAAATGCATTAGGGAAAATTTGGACTCACAAAGGGGCCTTATAGGGAGTTTGACTTCCTCTCTCATGTCCAAAACGGGCGTGCGGTAAAATTTTTACAAATCAACTCTAAACTTGGCGGAGATTTGACAGTTAGAATCTACTCTTCAAGCTCTTTCTAATCATATTTCTTTCAAAATATGAGGAATCTCGTGGCGTGCTATATATCAATAGAAAGAGTTTGAAGAGGAGATTCTAACTGTCAAATCTCCACCAAGTTTAGAGTTGATTTGCAAAATTTTTACCGCACGCCCGTTTTGGACATGAGAGAGGAAGTCAAACTCCTTATAGGGCCCCTTTGTGAGTCCAAATTTTCCCTAATGTAAGGCACATCTGAGTACATTTAGAAGTAGTGTCTCTTTGTAATGTGTTAGTGACTCAAGTGGTTATGTATGTAGTGCCGCAAAAAAACTTATATGCTGTGTAGAGCATGTTTTGTTAGAACATGATCTAGGGAATACCATCCGGCAAGAACAGGTAACCATGCCCACACAGGTTGATGACTATAGCTATGGCTAGCAAACTTGTTTGAATGCCTTGTTGCTCCTCAGTTAAATTTTGGATGTACCAAACGTAAGTAATTGTGTTGTTTCATTGTTTGTTTGCTGCAACGTTTGTATTAAAAGAAGCAACATCTTTACTTACTTTCCTATTATCACGCTTCTACAGGAACTTCAATTACATAACTACACCCCCAACGATATGCGATATTTTTCTGTAATGGCCATCCAACATATTATAATCTTGGTAAACAGACGTACAAGAGAGGAAGGGACAAGAGCCGAGGAGTTCGAACAGGCTCGCATTAACGAAATGACGCAATGCTACAATCAGACTCAAGAAGAGGTTCGAAATATACAAGAAGCAATAAATCAATATTATGCGGATGCCGCAGAAGTAGAGGAATGGGCTACACGTCAACGGTAAGAGCAAGAACACAGGGAAGCTTCACAGGTGCAAGATGCATGGGAAGCCATGGAAGAGACCATGATTTCGAACGACGTGAACGGATGTCCGAGACCAGTGTCCCCAGAGGCATAAGTAGCAGCAATCGGGGAAGAGGGCAAGGGAGCGGTGGCAGCAACAAGCGGGGGAGAGGGCAGGGGACCACTGGAAGCAACCGGGGGAGAGAGAGAACATGGGAGCAATAGCAGGAAAAGGGAGCAATAACTTGTATACATCTTGACAGAAACAACACAATTTGTAAAGTTCTAAGGCAATGAAAAGTGTACATTTTTTAAACATTGTTTGTGTGGCACAAAATGTCTCTGTATTAGTCATTTTGAAGAGTACATCATGGTTTGCATGGCATCAAAGCTCATTGCATGCACAAGGTGTGTGGCCTAGCTTCCGGTGGAAGCAATTAAGTGAAGCGTATTTGAAAGTGACTCCTTGCACAATGTTGTTTTCTCCTTGCGTCATGGAATCTAAAAAGAAGAAAAAGTTAGATTCTATTTATTAATGTATTAAAGACAATCAAAATTCATCGGCCATTTAGTAAGCACCTTTCTGTTATTGAGACTGAATGCATACAATTCCGCCAAAAGTGGAAGTTCTTCACATGTAAGATCTAGCCTGAGCTGTGCAAGAGTTGTGCTTGACATTGTCTCCATCACAGTAAGTAGGCTGTCTTGAAAGTAGATTTCCATTGATAAAGTTTTGTTCTCGAGACTAGACTCTATATCTTGGTCGAGCAGAATAAGCTGCCCACTAAGAAGATAATATCTAAAATAGTAAAACGACACTATGAAATTTTGAGACCTTATAATGAACTTGCAAATTATGGACCTCTTTTGCAAACTACAGATTTTGCCCTGTGATTGTTTCCTATCCCAATTATCATCTAAAAAGACCAAACATCTCTCAGACTTGCAAATGAACAGTGTTGCGGTAGTTCTTATTTGCTCATTGAAGAAGAAATCTACAAACACTTCAAGAGACATAAATAGTGCAAGCCGAACTGTTTTTGTGGCAATTGAATACTTGAGGGACTTTTGTATATCCTGAAACAACTTATTCCTAAAGCTTTCACTAGTTTACGAAGCTGGCAAAGACCAATCCTTGTTGTCAAAGGATGGAAGTGACAAAGGAGCTACACGACCCCAACCAAAGGAAGTTCTCGGTTCCAAATATGACATATCATAAAAGAATATTTCATTATCTGCAAGTTCCTTGTGTTGTCTTCCTCGGTACATTTCCTCACCGATAAATGCATGGAAAGCATAAAAAATCCCAACTATGCTCTCAACTAGTTGCCAATCTGTCGTATTCGATGGATAAATATCTGAAACATACCAAAGATGATATCCACCACTCAACCTTCGAATATAATTATGCACTAAGTGAGATGCTCAAAATAACTTACAGTTGGGTCGATGCCGTGGAAAACTTGGCCCAGGAGATGTTTGCAACTTTAAGTCTGCATGTTGGAAAGCATGTTGTATGAGGACCTCTTTCACCCGTTTGCTTTGTGCACACTTTAAACTCTTTAACTTATCCCTTGAAAGCCTCCATGAAATCATTGTGTTGCCTCCTCTTCCTCCTTCTAATTTGCAGTAGAACCCAACTTCCGATAGTTATTCGAGATGGTATCTATGCTTGATCATCTGTAGTATAACTGTTAAAAATGCTAACACAGTCAATGGTAGTGCTAGGCCTTTGAGAAGTAGTCATGGTGTGCACTAAAATACAAAGAAAGTTTAGCGCAAATATGAAAAAGGGAAGAAGTTTTGAGAGGAAGTAGAGCTACTCAAAGTCATATTTGGGCGGGAACATAGATACTAGATAGAGTCTTCAATGAAAGTTCTGAAATTTGTCGGTACAGAGTTAGTACGACTTATGGCATTTATGCCTTGAAAGCCTGAAATTGTGCAATTTGATGAACAAAAATAATATTTTCTCCCTTTTTTCTAAAAGAGCTTGGTTCCAAAATGTCGATTCTCAACGTAACGTTTACCTCTTCCTCATTGGTCAAGCGCCACTCTCTCTCTCTCTCTAGAACTGAAAGGCCCAAAAGTGAGTCCAACTTTCTCATAATGCCCATAGAGTGCACGTGATATAAATGGTTTTATGTATACCAACCCCCCATGGCGATCACAAGACTCCCATGGATGCAAGCATTCAAATATTTACAAGCAGCAAGGTTTTAAGAGAGGTTTGAGGGGTGCATGTCATTGATGTGCATGTCATTGCTAAGTGGAGGGTAATTGCCTACACTTCATGTACCTTAAAGTTAAATTTGAACCTTCCCTCTTGATGCATCATAACTATTTTTGTTTGTGTAATGAGTGCAACCGTAGGGCCTCATTGCCCCTCTCACACTTTGAGGTAGGATATTGCATGGTTTGGAAACACCATGGGTTACCCTAGCTGTAAGGTAGCCTTGCTCTGTTGACAATACCTTGAGCGAATTTCCTCCATTTTTTCATGTTCTATCATCATTGACTAGTGATAGCGAGGTACTTGTGTAGAGGAGGGTGTGCTTCTTTATGAAAAAGGTTACTAATCTATAGGAAAGATAATGGGGTTGACAAGCATGATTTTGGAGCCATTAGTCGTAAACTACTTTGAAAGAAAGTGACATTCTCGGGATATTATCAACTTCCTCTAGCTCTGCCACTCTTTTATGGGGGGGACTCTTTTTTGGGGGGAACTCTCCTACATGTTTCTACAAATATATTTCAATCTCAATCTCTCTCTCTCTCTCTCTCTCCGAAGGCGGATTGTGACAAACTGGCTGGTATTTGGACCACTAGTATCTATAATATTCTTTGTTGCATCAAAAGATAAGGACTGACAATGTATATGAGTGTTTTCTTTCCATAAGAATGTGGTCACGCGTGCATCGGTTATGAATATTATGGTATTGTTGTAATTGTGCCCAAATTGGCATAGTTGCAAAAGATTATCATCATTGCATAAATGACAAATAATTGGTGCATGTGTGATCATGCATGAGACACATTCAGTTTAGAAAGTATATGATAACTATGCATCGTGTGTGACCACGCATGAGGCACAATTGTTTCAAAAAATAATTGTCAATAAGTATGCATCGTGTGACCATGCATTATAGAGCCAAACTATTGCAAGGACGAGAACATGGAAGAGGTCTATGCGTCAATGCCCAATTGAAGGAGTAGCTAGGGGCTCCAGCTTTGAATAGCCTTGTGTATAAGCTTTTATCCCTATTGGAACATTTGTCATGTGGTCTGAGTGGAGCTATCTTAAGGTGGTTGAAACTTGAGTGGATAGTTTACAAGTTGAGAATTTGTGTCTAGACTCTAAACGTGGATTGTTGTGCTCTTTCTTCTGTGGACGTTAAAACTTGAGCCACCACAAAGAAGGGCCCGCGTTTAGAAGTTTGGACACAAGCAACGTCAAGGACGGGTTGAAATCGAAACGCAAAGAAGACCGGACCAGGTAACATAAAAAGACCAGCTCGCGTATGTAGGTGAGCTGGGGCCTAGCCGAGTAGAAAGGGTCCAAGAGCCCTGCGTGTTGAGAGGGAGAGCAGCGGCAGCTGCGCCTTTCTTTCGATGAAGTCTTCCCCCTACCTTTTCGGAAATGGACGTGCAGTGCAGCAGCAGCTACATGCACTTTTCGGAAATGGACGTGCGGTGCAGCAGCAGCTACATGCACTTTCAACGCAGGTCCGACTTGAGATAAATCGCAGGCCCAGTGCATGCCTGCATACGTGAATGCCAATGGGAATGGGCGGTCATGGCAACCTAGTCGAAGCGTACCAGATGCCACCCCACCACCAACCTCGCGACTTTCTGCGCTCTCTCATTGTACCTCAAAAGCTCCTCTCTGCACCTCTATACTCGCTCCGCTCCGCAATATATCGCCATTAGCAGCTCCATCCACGTTCCTTTCTGCTGCGCGTCTCGGCTGCTCCTCACTGCCGTGTTCCTTACACCTGCACGAGATCGATCACAGAGAGAGAGAGAGAGAGAGAGAGAGAGATTGGCTTTGATTGTGTGAGAGAAGGCCCTGATTATAATTTGATCGCGGCAATGGCTGAGGGATCAGATGGCCTGCTCTACAAACCTACATGGGCCATTGCCTCTACCTGCGCCATCTTCATCCTTGGCTCTCTCATGGTGGAGCGCACCATCTACTTCGTTGGCCATGTACTTACCATGAACCCTTAACAGTACCCTCCCTCTGATCTCATCATGGCTGCTGCTGTTATTATGAACCCATAGGACGTTGCTGCATGCCTGACAGCATTGAATGAGTTAATGCATACGTGATGAGAATCATGATTATAGCAATTCAGGAGGCAATGCAAGGTTCTGGTTGCGCAATATATATGTACATCGTGAAATGCATCTAGCACCTCACCACCCTCAACATTCAGAAACGATAAATAACATGCAACAGCTCTTAGTCACACTAGCAATACACAGAGACTTCTCGGGCAAGCCTCGCGTAGCTGTCAGAATGCTAAACTACGTCTCCACGTGCTGTCTCAACTCATACTACATGTGCCTCTTATAGGTGGAAGCCAAATAAGCCAACTCAATCAGATAAAGCTTTAAAGTAATCGCCCTAGGCAAAATTTGGGCATAACTCAGTAATTAATTATGCTAGCAGACGAAGAGAACTATATTTAATTATATTCTTTCCCTGGAAGGAATGGGGGTTTCACTCATACACACATAGGGGCTGACCTTCATCTACAAAAGTGTGGCTTGCTGCTCACTCCCTCTACTCTGGCCTAGTGAGGCCGGTGACGACGCCCCATTTGTGCAGCTGAGCTACCCACACAGAAATATTAATTTCTTGCATTTATGAAGCTACCTGAGGTTCCGCATCCTCACAGAAATAATACCTTCTTGCATCAAGCTTTAATGCATAATCATTGATTCAATACTGCAGTTTCTATGTTTTTCCAGAGCATTCTTTTTGAAGAGCCTCGACACTGATTGTCATTTATGACCTTTTGTCCAGCTCTTGATAAAGTTCAAACAATCAGCACTTCAAGAAGCATTTGAGAAAGTAAAAGAAGGTACTATGTACTCTTGCTGGAAGGATTTGTATATGTTGTATCGATGACCGCGTACAACACAGCACTCACATTTTCCATGCCTGAACTCTTATAACAACAGAGCTGATGATGGTGGGGTTTATATCGATTGCCTTGACAATTGGCCAGCAAAGCTTCTCAAAGATTTGTGTGCCAACCAAGTGGTCGACAACCATGCCTCTTTGCAACAAGGAAACGAACGGCACCAGCTTCGAAGAAAGGATGACACTCGCCATTGAAGGGCGTAGATTAGCGACGGCAGCTGTTAATGAATCAGAAGTTTGCAGTGCAGTGAGTGTCTTCATTTAGACCCTCTCATTAGTGGCATAAATTGCGTTATCAATTTTTCTCTTTCAAAGATAGGTGTCATTGATTGAATTCATGGAATTGTATTCATGTGCTAATTACACCTTCATTTTCTATTGGTTCTTGTACAGGATCATACACTCTTCATGCCTGCCGAGAGCTTTCACCAGCTGCACATTCTAATATTCATGCTTGCAATAGTGCATGTCATGTACACTCTGGTGATCGTTACACTTGGAATGTGGAGTGTAAGTGGTCCACAAGAGTAATCTTGTCGACGCCAACTGATGAATGTCTTGCCTTGTTGATTGATTTTCGGTTCTATTCCAGGTTAGCCATTGGAAGGCTTGGGAAGAGCGAGCCAACACAAAAGAGGCACTAAGTGCTCACGGTGAGTTATGATCCGGAAAAGGAAATGCTTTTAATCTTTGTTTACCGAGTTGAATAGAAAAGGGTGAATTATGATCATGGAAAACTCATGATAAGGCATTCTAATGACACCCCTTAAAAACACACATAACATAGTAGTTTGTTTTGACATGAAGTGAACACCCTGAGGTTGATAAAGTGACCATTCAATTGAAAGCAAAGTTACATTTAAACTACTAGTTTGAATTCTCCTTGTTAAGACTAGTCATAGAGCTTTTTTATTCTAAAATTGTGTTTGCATAGTGATTACTATTTCCACAAATAAGTCTATAAACATCTTGTGGATTTCTTGAAAAGGTGGAGTCAGACTTACTAGGGAGACCACGTTTATGCGGGCGCACATTGTACATGAATGGAGAGCAAATACAGTGCTATCATATGTGGTATGCATCTTCCATTTTGCTTCCTTTTCCTTCAAAATTTGTGCCCTTTGTCTTGGCTAAACAAAACTTTTGTTCTAAGTGATGATGAGAGATTGAATCTTTGCTGACTGGTTTGAAGGAAAAAGAAGGCCAGAGGCTAGACAATGTAGACATGGTGCATCCAACTCTATAGGAAGCTCTCCTCTAATTGAAAGAGTGAACCATGTGACACACCTGCTCAAAAGAGCATGCCTAGAAGCCTTGGTGCACGTACTTTTGCACACAAGCATTGACTGTGCATACACGCACTCAAAACATATGCCCATGCACATGTATGGCGGATTTGTGTGGTGTGGTGTGCATGATACACTTGAGGAAGGCATAGACAACATTTTGTAATCATTTTGAGAAAAACGAAGGAAATACGTAGCAACCCAACTCGCCTCTTGAAAAAATGCTTTGTTATAAGCTCATGGCCAGTCATCCACAAGCCACTCCTCTTATTAGTAAGGTGCAGAAGGGAAGACTTTTTCCTGTCACGCCTCCCTTGTGAAGTCCTGTAGGCATTGAAGAATCACCTTAAGCTTTGTGATATTTTGATGACAAGTGCGCAGAAAAACTTTACAAAACTAATCCGCCCATTGCTAAATTTTAAGCTAACCAAGAACCAACATTTTCTGAGATGTTTGTATTAATTGATCTCTTTTTAACCCCTTGCAGGTTGCCTTCTTTCAGCAGTTTCACAATATAATCAGTGAAACAGACTATCATACACTTCGTAAAGGATTTATCAAGGTCTCTCTCTCTCTCTCTCTCACTCTCACTCTCACTCACAAGCAGGGTTCGGGAGAAATGTGTCCCAACTTAATATCGTGCCGTTTTCAATTTCAAAAATGTCGGTTGAAGGCAAGAATAAAAGGAGAAATTCTGCCCTAAAATAGAGAAAATTAGTGTAAAAACCCAAAAAATAAACCTAATTTTCTAAAATTTCCTCTTGGAAAATTCAAGAAAGGGAATTTTGTATGTTTGGAAAATGATTTTTCCCGAACACTGCTCTCAAGTGTATCCCAATTCCCTCTTGAAGCACACGACTCACACACATGCCCCACACACACCCCGGTCCAAGGAAGACACGTGCAGAATAAAAGAAAATGTACAGTTAAAAAAACAAACCCACAAAACCAAATCCAAAAACAAAGCAAACAAGGACAGAAAAGAGGCAACAATCATGCGGCGCAAAACACAATGAGCAAAGATGAAAGCTACATGTGAAGCACCACTGAAAGCCAAAACCGAAGACAACCAAGAGCCCTAATCGGGTCGAGGGCCAGACGCCCCTTTCTGCTTAGGTCCCAGCAGATACACATCTTGGAGGTGAGTGTGAACTGTGCACTAAAGGTGTTGACGACCTGCAACAAGATGCCCACCTGCAGAAACCTTAGCGTGCGGCACCTCATCTCTTCTCTCTTTTTTTTTCCTTTCTTTTTGGCAAAGGAGGCTGATTGCCATCACTTGAAAAATCCCTCACGATGCCCAAATGGAGCCGATTCTGAGGGCAAGTACATCACTTGTTACAAAGCAAGCCCGAATGCAACAACTAGATTGTAGAAACTGTGAGCCAGGGTAAAAACCTCTCCTAAAGAGAGTAAAGATGCCTTGGCAAACTAAATGGAGAGAGGATGACAGCAGCCTCTGAAAGATGAGCACTTCCACCAAAAGCATACTCTACTACTGTATATAAAAACCTGAAACACCAAAAAGAAACAAGCAATGACCAAGGACAAGCCAAGGACAAGGAACGTCTGCAAGAGTTTTAACGAAGGCATTGCCCGCCAACTGATATGATATGGCAACAAAAGGCAAAGGATAAACAGAAGAGAGAGAGCAGTTGATGAACAAGATGAGGTAGAAGAGGCAACTCACATCACCAAGAGACTGCAGGAGGATGCCAAAAGATAAGCAACAAAACACTGCACTGGAGCCGACAAGGAGCTATCAGCCAAAATAGTCCACTTAATGAAGTTGGCTCCTTAAGACCAGAGCTGGGGAGGGAACTCCAAGAAGACAAAGAAGGAGGCTCTGATGGTAAAAACCTTTGGAACCCTGAAGTAGAAACCTGGTAGAGCGAGTAGTGTAGACCAAAGTATAGCGGCAAGCCAACGACGACAAACTAAAAAAGAAAACAAAAAGATATGTTCCTCAGGAGATAAGTCCAGGCCAACCTGACAACCCAAGTAACGAACTGCAGTCCTTGGGGGAAGCCATCTAAAACCCTCACCTGGTGACCAATCAGGCGAAGGAGCACTGCCAACCTAGAAAGCTATTGTCTTCCTCCAGTTGATCAGTGCGCCTGATGCACAACAGAAAACCTCAAGAGCCTGCTCACACCTGTGTAGATTGGCCTCCTAGCCCTCCAAATACAAGGCTGAGTCGTCGGCAAACTCAAGAGTCTAGAAGCTCATCTGCCCCAACCTGCTGAGAAGTCAAAAATCTGCTCATCGCCTCAGCATAGAACAGAAAGAGGAAGGGGGCAAAAGGGCAACCTTGTCTGACCGAACGCGTAGCAAAAAGCGCTCCCCTCTTCCCCCTGCCAAGAGCATCTGATTGTGCGCACGCCTGTAGAGAGCTGACACACCTCTGATCCAAGCATCTGTGAAACCCATCCTGCATAGAGTGCCCTCCAGGAAGTCCCAGTCAACTCTGTCGTAGGACTTCTCAAGACCGAGGAGTATCACCAACTCCTCTCCTCGGAGGCGCGCGTCTACCTCCCAAAAAAGTGAAGATGTCGTCAAGGATACTACGCTCCTTGACAAAATCTGTCTGGGTCCCATGTATAATGCTCTCTGGTAGTGGCTAGATCCTCAAGCTCAAAGCCTTTGCTAGAATTTTATAGAATGAGCTGAGGATGGTAATGCGTCGCCACTGTCAAATCTCATCCAAGGGGCCTCCCTCCTTGGAAATCAGGTAGATCCACCTTTCACTCATGCTGTCATGCATCTCGCTAGTGTGCAAAGCGTGCTGGAATGCGCTGCAAAGATCTGAACTAAGCAAGTCCCAGTACTCCAAGAAGAAGCTAGAAGTCAAATCATCTTCCCCTAGACAACTACCTCAGGGGAGTGCTATGAGGGCCTCATGGAGCTCCTCTAGCTGGAGGGGAAGCTCAAGTATCCGTCGCATCTCCTAAGTAACAACTCAAGGCATCTGTGCCCAAACATGCTCTATGCATGCATCCTAATGCTCTGACTGAGACTCAGCTGACAACTGATCATGGTAGAAGTCAGTAGCAACTGCACGCATATCCTCAGGCTCTGAAGCTATTGATCCGTCAGGTCTCCTCAACTGACTAACACTGGTGTGCGCATGGCGTGGCCCCACTGTCTCAAAAAACTCCCCAGTAACTCTGTCACCCACCTTGGTCCATTGAGATGCCTGCCGATGGAAGGCAAACTCATGACGCCGCTCCTCAATGCTAGCCAACTCCTGTCTAGCCTGTTGCATTTGCTCCTCCAACCATGGACTGTCTGGATGTTGCTCCTACATCCTCTTCAAGGAAACAATACCCCGTCAAAGACGCTTCTCCTCCTCCTCGCTGCAGCCAAACTAGCTACAGACTCTTGAAAGAAGAAGCGACGTACTGCGTGTCCAGGCTCTCTGTCCAAAGTGCCTCCACTCGCTCTCTAAGCTCTGGATCGAGCAAGATCCTCTCGGGGTTGCGTAGCATCGCACCCTTCTCCTCTGTCTGTATGTCACAGTGAGAATCACTGGAGCGTGGTCGGAAAAGGTAGTCCCTACCACGATGCAAACACATCCCCTCCAAGTCACAAATGTGCCACTGGCGTAGAAGTGATCTATCCGAGATAGATTCACTCTTACCCTGCGGTCAGAGCGAGAGAAAGACAAGCTGTCCCCCAGGGGGGCCTCACAAAGCTCGAGTGCCGCCAAACATCAAAAACCCTCATAGTCATACATAGCCGCTCCCAAGCTCCAAACTTAGTCCCATGCATAGTAGCATGGCCACCTCCAATCCTATCAGCTCCAACATGTTGAAGTCTACCCCAACACACCACTGCTCTGCATGCGGCAAAGATTCAACAACAGACCAAAACGCTACTCATGCAGTTGCCACATTGGGTGCATATATGTTCAGGAAGCCCATGAAGCAACCTTGAACCTGCATAGTAATCCACTAAGCTCTGCCTGGCACAATAATACCTCTGCCCACAATGGCCTACTGCCATGAATCCGCAATAGTCATACATACTCCTCCTTGGATACCTCCAGCTCCAAATGCAGCTGACAAAAATGTCTTATAGCGACCACACAAAATCTGACCACATCGTCTCACAAAGATGATGCTCTTGTAGCATAAGAATATCAATCTCACCACCCACAAGGCATCGCTGAAGCTCCTGACGTAATCGACCCCTCTGACGCTGAAACTGGGGTCCTCCTAATCCCTGCACATTCCATGAGATGATCCTCATGGAGTTAGTGAGAAAACACAGATGCTGCAGCAATAGCCAACCTCGCTATCTTTGAGGCCGGTTTGGATGGGGAGTAATCCATATCCGAGCGACCTCTAGACAAGCGCGTCTGAAGAGACTGTCCCACCCAGGCCCAAGCTGAGCGTGCAATCCGTAGGGCTACATCCTCTGTCTAAGAATCCTCATGTACAAATACATCTCAAGGGGGACTCTAGAGTGTCAGCAAACAAGTGCACCACAATGTGCCTGCAACCTGCTGCATTTGGCAACGACACATTGAACTTAGGTAGAGGCCAAAGTGTCTGTACCAAATCTGTCACCCCCATATCCCCTGTGTGGTGTGAGAACTCAATAGCCAGGACTTGGAGCCATTCAAGAATTGTGTGCAGGGTCCACTCTGTATGATCCATGCCGCACAGTGGAAAGGAGAAGCCTACCGCAGGATCCATAGCCTTAGTGCCTCTCGCTGCTAGAAAGAGGACGTGGACTCGAAAGCAGGCATCCTCCACGTCGGGAGAAGAGTCACCAAGGAAGCGTATGAAGATGTAGCCGAAGAAGTCCCATGGTCTGCGAATCTCAAAGCTGGTCAGACCCCGAAGGACTGCTGCAAAAGGAGAGGTCTGAACCAGAAGTGGTGTCCTCAGGTGGGGTTGTCCCTCCCGAGCCATGCGACTCGTAGCGAAAGCACTACCAAGAGATAGTCTCGCTGTGGATGTGTGTCCAATCCCTTGCGCTGAGGAGGAGTGTGGGATGGGTCAAGTGATGAGGCTGGAGCCCCACTGGGGAGAGAGGAGAAGCGGGAGGTGGGGGTGACAGTGGAGCAGGGGGAGGCAGAACGGAGGAGTCTGCCGTGGAGGTGGCGAAGCTGAGGTGGAGGGGGCCTCCTCAGGGGGCTCCTGCTAGAGGGGGTCGAAGCGGTTCCCTGTCGAAACCCAATGCTGCTGAGCTGCGGAAGCTCGGCCACCAAGGGGGGGACAGTGTGGTGAGCCCATCTCTGTCGATGATGGTCGGGCACCTGCTGCCAACCGTCAGCTATCCGATCACTGGTCTCTGTCGAGGCACTAGCTTGTGTGTCTTGGGTACCTGTCTGCTGGGCGTGCTCAGCCTTAAGAGGCTGCGCATGCGCTGTGGGTCGAGATCTCCTGCGAGGACAGGCCTTTGCTAACTGGCCCATTTGCCTGCAAATGAAGCACTGGTTCGGGAGTCCCGAATACTCCGTCCTCTAGCGTAACCAACCCCCACTCACCCTAGGTAGAAGGATGACCTTTGGGAGAGTATGGGTGTCACAAACAAGAACGCGTACTGAAGGCACACTAGCAGCCTTGGCTGCAACTGAAGCTGTCGTGCGTAGAGTCTCCAAGATTGTCCCGATCTCGGAACCAATCCTAGAAAGAAGCGGTAGGTACTCCCTCCACAGGCCAGGGAAGCAGACCGAAATAGGCAAGTTTGCCTCCTCACAAGAACATCCGATGTTGGATCGAAGCCATGGCGCCACAATCGGAAATGAGCTCTTACCGCTCGAATGGCCAATAGGCTCATCGAGATGACCTTGACAGCCATCTCGGGAGTCTCAAACTCTATCTGATAGTATCCTCGCCCGAGAAGCTGGTTGTCAGTGATCTTCTTCACCTCTGCTAAAAGGCGTGCCTGAAGGAGGTCACGCACCTCCCCTCTGCTGGGTCTCGTGCCGAGAATCTTGCAGATGATAGAGGTGGCTTGAAGGCGAGCCACCTCTGCCTCTAAGCTCACTTGCTCTGTCAGTGATAGAGCAAGTCAGATGGTGAGTTCCGCGGGGAAGGAGAACGAGACGAAGGCGAGACTAGATAATAGAGGCGAAGCGAAAGGCGAGGGAGGGAGGAGGTGGGCTTGCGGGGGGCGGGGAGGGGGTGGAATGTGTGTGTAGGAGGAGCGAGGGCGAGCGAGAGTGGCTGTAGGGGGCAGCGGCGGCAATGGTGGGCAGATGCAGCACGGTGGGGGGGGCAGGGGCAGCGCGTTGGGAAGCACGCGGCGCAGGAAGGGAGGGCAACAAAGACGGGGGGGCGGGGGGCGGGGGGCGATGGTGTGAAGGTTCAGCTGTAGCAAGCAGCAAGCACGTCCATCATTGGAAAGCAATTCTTGATCAGGGCTACACTGATTCTTTTTGTTGCGAGCTTTTAGGAGCAGATACCTTCGAACTTCGGTGCTTTTCGGGGATGATGCGTTGGGGCTCTACTTTTGGGCATCCCTTGTAAGTTTAGAGTGCCGCGAAGGCCACTTCTTAGGGAGCATCTAGACGCAGAGCCTCGGAGAGAGTTGGACCCTTGGGAGTTGTACTTTATGAAGCATAATAATAAAGAAATACCAGAAAAGGCGCCAGCCTTTGGGGCTAGTGCGTCTTGGCTCGGAACTCCGTCATGCTGTGTCGACTTCTCTCTCTCTCTCTCTCTCTCTCTCTCTCTCTCTCTCTCTCTCTCTTTCTCTCTGTGTGTGTGTGTGTGTGTGTGTGTGTGTGTCATAGTTATTCGAGTTGTTTTGAATCACTAAAAGTGTTGCCGAGTGTGTAGATTGTAGTTATCTCTGTGCTTCCGTCCGGTGCGTGACCGGAAGGGATACACAACGATGCGAGGATCTTCACACCGTAATCGAGGTCTACATCGGAGGTTACGGAGCATCACTGAGTGCCATCGCAAACACCCCCCCGCCCCCCGAGAGCTGACCATGGAGGACATTGAGGCCATACTGCAAAGACCCATGAGAGAGTTCATGGGATAATCACCATTTTCTACCTTTTTGATTGTGCGCCTCATTAGCCCTCATGTGATTGTACCCCTCCCCATATGTTTTGAGCCGATGTATTATGTGATGAGGATGTAAGTTAGCTTACATACCTACCCACTCTAGGTACCCTCCTTTATTGTATCTTACTAGAGTCACACATGGATGTAACCTTTCGGTCTCATAGGTCATTTTGGCCTTTTGAAGACGTTAATATAACATTTCATTTCCTCTCTCTCTCTCTCTCTCAACAGGTCTTGAGTTCATTTCTCCTCGTCGGATAGATCTTTAAAGCCTCTTGTGATAGTTTCCTACGATGTTAAAATTCTCTTCTCTCTCTCTCTCTCTCTCTCTCTCTCTCTCTCTCTCTCTCTCAACCTGCTGCACCCCCTGCGTGTAACCCTCGCGTAGCTTGCTGCACCCCCCCCTCGCGCAACCTGCACCCCCTCACGCTGCGCATCCTCTCCCCCCCGCCTGCTGCCGTGACAGCGCACCAAGCAGCCCCCCCCCCCCCCCCCCCTCCCCCCCCCCCCCCCCCCCCCCGCCCGCAGGTGCATACACTCGGCAAGCCTGCAGAAATCTAGGAGGAAATTTCACAGTTTCGGAATTTTTGAATTTTCAAAATCCTGTATTTTTCATACCTGCAGGTACAGAAATACTTTTTCAGGAATTATCAGAATTTTGACGAGCAAGGAATTACAGAACAACATGAAATTAGTAGAAAAGGAAAATGTATGATTGATATGAGGAAAACATACGTATGCATTATGCGGGACATGGATGTATGCGTAGTGTGGATATAGCGGATTGGCCTCTCTTGCAGAAGTGCAGACTGTGGGTTTGTTTTTGGTTTTGTATTTGATGGAGGCTAGGAGCGCTTCGCCAGTGGAGACCATGATCGTTTTGCCAGCATGTAAGCCCCATACGAAGGCAACCTTTGTGCTTACAAACAAGCGGATAACACAAATGGAAAGGGAGATGAAAGAATGGAAAGCAGAGACGGAGGGATGATGGAAAGAGAAGGCCAACCTTCTTCAAATGTTTCTCAACAGAGGCGCGCAATGGAAGAAGGAGAAAGAGGACTTGCACGCAGAGCTACAAGCACTTAAGGCGGATTCACAAGCACTTAGAGAAGAGGTCACAGCCCTCAAGCGAGAGCTTGCGGATAGAGTAAGCAGTGGACTCGAAGAAGGGGAATTCTAGCCCTCGGTGATAGAGGAAATCAAGGTCATCAAGGAGCAGGTACGGATGATCAAAGAGGAGGAGAAACAGAAGGTGGTAAAGACGTCTTCGTGGATGGATGTGATCACGAAGACGCAGAAGAAGGCGGATGAGGCCGAGAAATGGATAGAAGTCGCTAAGAAAGGGAAAGGGAAAGAAACTACATCCGTCCCCACTCCTACGATCATCAACATGACTCTAGAAGAAGAGCAACGAAGGAAAACTAGAGCCTTGCATATAAGAGTAACCGGTCTAAAAGACCGAGATGATGTGGAAGGGGAAGTCAAAGAACTTCTCCGCATGATGGGTAGTGAGGCTACTCATACAAAGGCATGGAGGGTAGGGAAGAAGACACAAGGCAATGGGGAGACTTCAAAAGGGAGAGCTTTAATCATCCGTTTCCCATCCATGGAGGCAAAGAAGGACTTCTTGAAGAAGCGCCCTACACTAAAGAAAACGGGCATATTCCTTGGAGATGACCTCACTCTCACACAGCTTGAGCATATGAGAGAGGTAATGCCAGAGATTCAAGCGGCAAGGGAGAGGGGAAAGACGGCCTTCTACAGAGATGGCCAGGTGGTGATTGTAGAGCGGCGCTCCACATGACGGTGCGAGACCTATGGGACCACACTCAAAGTTGCACCTGAAATTGTAATGGATCTATGCGCCTTGATGTGGGTGCTTTTGAGGATAGTTTTACGGGAAGAGACATTGTCTTCTACTCTGAGACACATCAGGCCCCTAAGCAATCTATGCCTCAAATTAGTGGATATAGATGTGAGACAGCCTGTAGACAGGAGACACGATCGGAGCACAGACGGCGGGGCTCAGGAGGAGTGGCAATGTTATTCATGGAGGAGTTGCAGCCATTGATACATATAGCCCGCACGGATGAGCAAGCTAGGTACATGTGGGTGAGACTGACAGCAGAGACAAGCAGATATCTTTACATTGCTATTTGCTACTTTCCCCCGAGTACGTCAGTTTATGCACCACCCAGAGGACAGTCCCCCTTTTCTATTTTGGATGATGACATATGGGAGTTCTCTAGAGATGGTGACATCATCATTCTAGGGGATTTCAATGCTAGGACTGCCCATCATCAGACAGTATTTTATGATACTTCAGAGGAGATGCTGAGAGAGTTGGATGTTGTAGAGACGGGCCTATCCAGACTATCACAGGATGGAGAACACACTGAGTATGGACGACACTTGATAGACATGGGGACTGCACATGGATTGGCCATCTTGAATGGCCTACAGAGATTTCCCGTTGCGGGGGGTTTTACATGCTTTCCAAACAGACATGGAGCCAGCACAGTCGATTATGTCATGGCACAGCCGAGCCTCATCTCTAGTATCCAGGATCTCATGGTTGGACCCAGACCTGTTGGTGTGGCAGTGGACCATGCTCTTGTGTCGTTGACCATCTCTTTTCAATTTAGTGTAGCACATAGGCTACGGGAAACAGCCCCTACTCACTACACCTTCACGCGGGAGACGGACTCTGTATACATAGATGGGATCTACAGACGCCTGTGCACAGAGGAGCTAGGGCGAGCTCTGGAGGAGCTTACTACTATATTGACACAGACACTACATGATGCAGCAGCAGAGGCATACCCACATACCCAGCTTGAGCAGAGACGCCGTACGGGGAGCATGTCCTAGAACAGTTGGTATGATGAGGAATGCCGGGACACTAGAGCTAGACTTCAAAGGGAGGTGCTTTTGAGGGGCATCACTCACAGACAGTCACAGATTGACTTCTGACGCCTAGTGCGGTGGAAGAAGAGGGCATTTTTGGCTCGCCTAGAGCAGGATCTATACCATCTATTCTTGAGTCAGGACTCACGTGAGGTATGGCGGCTCTTTCATGAGCACTCTCCCCCCCCCCTGCCATCACTTCAACAGAGGCCTGGGGCCAGTATGCATCATCTCTGTACACAGTTCCTGAGCAACCCCCCCCTTCCCGACCCTCCTGATCCATGCCCACACACATGTGCTTTTTTCATCGTTGAGATGGTGAGGAAGGCCATTGACAGGATGAGGACTGGGAGAGCATATGATCATGATGGCTTAGTGGCTGAGCATTTCACGCATGCCAGAGATTTACTAGCAGAGCTTCTAGCAGTTATGTTTAACCGTGCCATGTGTGAGGGCTTGCTTGATACTTCCAGCCTATCTGCTATTGTACCTATCTTCAAGTCGGGAGACCCTATGGAGCCTGGGAATTATCGCACTATCATGATTCGACACACGTAGGCCCGATTGTACACATCTATTCTTGAGCAGCAGCTGAGTAGCTGGGCAGAGAGGGAGGGG
Source organism: Adiantum capillus-veneris (assembly GCF_014529385.1). Taxonomy (NCBI): domain Eukaryota; kingdom Viridiplantae; phylum Streptophyta; class Polypodiopsida; order Polypodiales; family Pteridaceae; genus Adiantum; species Adiantum capillus-veneris. The sequence continues at coordinate 26,426,999 of NC_140955.1, read as the reverse complement.
ATACGCGCAGCCGGGCAGACAGGTTTTAGGAGGGGTTTTTCTACTCTTGACCATATCTTGACACTCAGAGCCATCATTGAGGAGGGCAGATCGCATGGGAGACGGATCTATTGTAGCTTTGTAAATTTCCGCAAAGCATTTGACACGGTGCCCAGAGCTAGATTGATGCGCAGATTACAGCAAATGGGAGTACCCACAGAGTTCATTTGGAGGGTCATGGCATTATATAGGTCAATAGTGGGGCATGTACGCACCCCAGAGGGTCTATCCACACCGGTTTACTCCACTATTGGCGTGAAGCAGGGCTACCCGCTCTCTCCTACTCTATTTGGTATGTATGCGGATGAGGTTTCTGACTACATTGAGAGAGATGGTAATAGAGGTGCACAGCTAGCAGGGACATGGATTCCACTATTGTTATATGCTGATGATATTGTGTTGATCTCCGACTCTCCGAAGGGGATGCAACGTCACTTGGATGCTTTGCATAGGTTTGCCCAGGAAAGAGGTTTGTCTATCAACCTTGGTAAAACCAAGGTCATGCATGGTATTTAATACCACCCCACAGTGGATCAGGAGGTCAGCGCCCGCATTCACATACGGCCAGGAGACGGTGGAGTATACAGATGCTTACACTTACCTTGGAGTGGTTTTTAGTGGGCCAGCATTTTCATTGAGGAGGGCAGCAGAGACTAGATTGACCAAAGCCCATGCAGCATTGGGTAGATTGGAAAGGATGTGTTCACAGGTTCAGTTTCAGGAGCCTCGGACGAAGCTCTGGCTCTTTGACACTTTGGTGGCTTCTGCATTGCTTTATGGAGCTGAGATTTGGGGACCTTCACTGGATCATCACGGGAGAACAGGCCGCAGTAATGGATGGGGGGACATGGAGAAGCCTCTAGTCTCTATGATCTCGCGGCTCATTAGAGTCAAGGCTTCAGTACCACATGCTATTGTATGAGCAGAGCTAGCTGCCCTCCCACTAGTGGTTGAGGCGCTCACTAGATCTGTCTCCTTCATACACCGCATGTGGGAACTTCCCAGAGACAGATATGCCCGCCTTGCACTTGAGTCCTCTCGACAGTTAGCCATATAGGGAGATACAGCATGCTGGTATGGGGAGATGACATCATGGTTTCAAGCGCATGGGTCTAGCATAGATAGATTGCCTCCCTTCCAGTACTCACTGGATGCGCCCTCTCTGACTCTTACACAATCCGAGATCACCAGGCTCATCCGCCAAACTTGACTCAGCTAGACACCAAGAGGACATGGATACAGCCAGCACAGGAGTTGGGCACGAAGATGGCTTTCTACAGAGAGCATCTCCTCGAGCTTACAGAGGATGGTTTTGTGACGAGGCCCAGATACATGGACACCCACTTGTCTTGTGGGATACGATGTGCTATTGGCCAGATACCCACATCTTCACACCAGCTGCGGATCGAGACTGGGAGATACAGCGCAGTACCAGCAGAGGCCAGGACATGCCCCCTGTGTGACATCGAGCCTGAGATAGAGTTGCACTACACATGCCACTGCCCCGTCTACTACGAGATACGAGACTGCTTCCATTGCTTGTTCAGAGAGGGCTTTGGACCATTCTCTAGAGTCATGCGGTACGAAGATCAGAGATGCCTAGGTTTGTTTTTGCTTGGGCTGCACAGACACAGAGAGATCCTGATGAGAGGAGAGGCTAGCCAGTCTCAGAGACAGATCACAGACTTCTTTAGAGCTGCCACTGACACCCGGAGGAGTTACTACCACAGCAGAGCTCGTTGCCTCACACCAGAGGCACACTGATCGACCGAGCGGGGGAGATCTAGACGCCCACGACTGCGGAGGACTACACAGCATCGTCGGAGGCTGCATCAGAGGATTCGGATCACTTTGGCTCGACATGCACGACGCCCGGTCATACTACTGACCATGGAGGAGATTGATGAGATCCGCCAACGACCGATGCTGGATCTCTTGTGATCTAGCTATCCCAGCTAGCTGCTTAGCTGCTTAGTTCACACCTAGCAGTTTAGGATTCCTCAGTATTTTATTATATCATTCTGTCATTTTGTCATCTTGTTACTCGGACTTTGTATCAGATCCACCACATTGTAACTTTCTGGTCTCATAGGTCACTTTGCCGTTTTGAAGACGTTAATATAACATTTCATTTCATCTCTCTCTCTCTCTCTCTCTCTCTCTCTCTCTCTCTCTCTCTCTCTCTCTCTCTCTCTCTCTCTCTCTCTCTCTCCACGAGAGAGAGAGAGAGAGAGAGAGAGAGAGAAGAAGAGAATTTTTAACGTCATGGGAAACTATCCCAAGAGACCTCAAAGATCTATCCGACAAGAGTGAACTCAAGACTTGTTATTCAAGAGGATAATGGCATAACCAGTCTACCACACTTGGGTGGAGAGAGAGAGAGAGAGAGAGAGAGAGAGAGAGAGAGAGAGAGAGAGAGAGAGAGAGAGAGAGAGAGAGAAGAAGAAGAAGAAGAGAATTTTAACATCGTAGGAAACTAGGGAGATCCAGACGGCCACGATTGAGGAGAGGGGCTACACAGCATCGACGAAGACTACAGCAGAGGATTCGAGCCATACTCTCTCGATATCCAGAGTGCAGATGAGGATGGATTCCAGTAGTAGTATCTAGTTCTTTTGTACCCAGACATGGTTCACCATTTTGTAACAAATTGGTCTCATAGGTTATTTTGGCCTTTTGAAGGCGTTAATATAGCATTTCATTTCATTTCATCTCTCTCTCTCTCTCTCTCTCTCTCTCTCTCTCTCTCTCTCTCTCACACACACACACACACACACACACAGAGCCGAGCCTCATCTCTAGTATCCAGGATCTCACGGTTGGACCCAGACCTGTTGGTGTGGCAGTCTTGTGTCGTTGCCATCTCTTTTCAGTTTAGTGTAGTACACAGGCTACGGGCAACAGCCCCCACTCACTACACCTTCACGCGGGAGACGGACTCTGTATACATAGACGAGATCTACAGACACCTGTGCACAGAGGAGCCAGGGCGACCTCTGGAGGAGCTTACTACTATACTGACACAGACACTACATGATGTAGCAGCAGATGCATACCCACATACCTAGCCTGAGCAGAGACGCCGTTCGGGGAGCATGCCCCAGAACAGTTGGTATCATGAGGAATGCCGAGACACTAGAGCTAGACTTCAGAGGGAGGTGCTTTTGGGGGACATCACTCACAGACAGTCACAGATTGACTTTCGACGCCTAGGGCGGCGAAAGTAGGGGGCATTTTTGGCTAGCCTAGAGCAGGATCTATACCACCTATTCTTGAGTCACCTATTCTTGAGTCAGGACTCATGTGAGGCATGGCGGCTCTTTCATGAGCACTCCCCTCCCCCTGCCATCACTTCTACAGAGGCCTGGGGCCAGTATGCATCATCTCTATACACAGTTCCTGAGCAGCTCCCCCTTCCCGACCCCCCCCGATCCATGCCCAGACACATGTGCTTTTTTCACCGCTAAGATGGTGAGGAAGGCCATTGACAGGATGAGGACTGGGAGAGCATATGATCATGATGGCTTAGTGGCTGAGCATTTCACGCATGCTAGAGATTTACTAGCAGAGCTTCTAGTAGTTATGTTTAACCGTGCCATGTGTGAGGGCTTGCCTGATACTTGGAGCCTATCTACTATTGTACCTATCTTCAAGTCGGGAGACCCTATGGAGGCTGGGAACGATTGCACTATCATGATTGGACACACATTGGCACGGTTGTAGGCATCTATTCTTGAGCAGCTGAGTAGATGGGCAGAGAGGGAGGGGATACGCGCAGCCGGGCAGGCAGGTTTCAGGAGGGGTTTTTCTACTCTTGACCATATCTTGACACTCAGAGCCATCATTGAGGAGGCGTGGGAGACGGATCTATTGTAGCTTTGTGGATTTCCGCAAAGCATTTGACACAGTGCCCAGAGCTAGATTGATGCGCAGATTACAGCAGATGGGAGTACCCACAGAGCTCATTTGGGGGGTCATGGCATTATACAGGTCAGTAGTAGGGCATGTACGCACCCAAGAGGGTCTATCCACACCGGTTTACTCCACTATTGGGGTGAAGCAGGGCTGCCCGCTCTCTCCTACTCTATTTGGTATGTATGTGGATGAGGTTTCTGACTACATTGAGAGAGATGGTGATAGAGGTGCACAGTTGGCAAGGACATGGATTCCACTATTGCTATATGCCGATGATATTGTGGAGATCTCCGACTCTCCGAAGGGGATGCAACGTCACTTGGATGCTCTGCATAGCTTTGCCCAGGAAAGTGGTTTGTCCGTCAACCTTGGTAAAACCAAGGTCATGGTATTTAATACCACCCCACATTGGATCAAGAGGTCAACGCCAGCATTCACATACGCCAGGAGAAGGTGGAGTATACAGATGCTTACACTTACCTTGGAGTGGTTTTTAGTGGGCCAACATTTTCATTGAGGAGGGCAGCAGAGACTAGATTGACTAGAGCCCATGCAACATTGGGTAGATTGGAAAGGATGTGTTCACAAGTTCAGTTTCAGGAGCCTCGGACGAAGCTCTAGCTCTTTGACACTTTGGTGGCTTTTGCATTGCTTTATGGAGCTGAGATTTGGGGACCTTCACTGGATCATCACGGGAGGACAGGCCGCAGTGATGGATGGGGGGACATGGAGAAGCCTCTGGTCTCTATGATCTCGCGGCTCATTAGAGCCAAGGCTTCAGTACCACGTGCTATTGTACGAGCAGAGCTAGCTGCCCCCCCAGTAGTGGTTGAGGCGCTCACCAGATTTGTCTCCTTCATACACCGCATGTGGGAACTTCCCAGAGACAGATATGCACGCCTTGCACTTGAGTCCTCTTAACAGTTAGCCATCCAGGGAGATACAGCATGCTGGTATGGGGAGATGACATCAGGCGCATGGGTTCAGCATAGATAGATTGCCTCCCTCCCAGTACTAACTAGATGCACCCTCTCTGACTCTTACACAGTTCGAGATCACCAGGCTCATTTGCCAGGACTTGACTCAGCTAGACACCAAGAGGACATGGATACAACCAGCACAGGAGCTGGGTACGAAGATGGCTTTCTACAGAGAGCATCTCCTCCAGCTTACAGAGAATGGTTTTGTGACGAGGCCCAGATACATGGACACCCACTTGTCGCATGGGATATGATGTGCTATTGGCCAGATATGCACATCCTCACACCAGCTGTGGATAGAGACTGGGAGATACAGCAGAGTACCAGCAGAGGCCAGGATAGGCCCCGTGTGTGACATCGAGCCTAAGACAGAGTTGCACTACACATGCCACTGCCCCGTCTACTACGAGATACGAGGCCGCTTCCATTGCTTGTTCAGAGAGGGCTTTGGACCATTCTCTAGAGTCATGCGGTATGAGGATCAGAGATGCCTAGGTTTGTTTTTGCTCGAGCTGTGCAGACACAGAGAAAGTGTAACAAACTGCTGACGTGTCAAAGCTCAAAGAATGGAGCCAACTTACAGATGCCGGCCGAGGGGCCTAAACCCTGAGAAGAACAAGTAACAGAAGAAGTGTCACAAAGTGATGACGTGGTTTCCCGAGAGCAGAAACCCTAACCCTAATTTTTGCCGAAAACCCTAACTGCTGAAACCCTAATTTTGGAAACCCTAACCCTAAAACTGCAACAACGTGGCTGATTTCCGAAAATTGCGCTGACATAATGACGTGGCAAGTTGTACGGATTTCCGTGATTTACGCTGGCAGCTTTTGGCATTGCTTTTTGGACCATAAGCTTTTGAGTTTGAAAGCTTTTCATGTAAACTGCTTTTTGGACCAGAAGCTTTTGAGTTTGAAAGCTTTTCATGTAAACTGCTTTATGGCCAAGGGCCTTTAAATATGAGGCTAGGGCTCATTCTCTGTCATGCTTCCTGGAGAAGGTGCAGAGTCTGGAGTACCGGCTTGTACTTTGATAATGCAATATAAAGAAATACCGAAAGGAGCGCCAAGGTTTGGGGCCAATACTCTCTGGGGTGGAGTTCCGCCACTCCGTGTCGCATGTCGTCTGTCTCTTTCAGTTCAGTTGTTATTGAAGTGCTAAAAGTTTGTTCAGTCTGTTCTTTTCTATTGGCACGTGGTGCCCGCCTTGTGACAGAAAGCCTGATGAGAGGAGAGGCTAGCCAGTCTCGGAGACAGATCACAGACTTATTTAGAGCTACCACTGGACACCCAAAGGAGTTACTACCACAGCAGAGCTCGTCGCCTCACACCAGAGGCACACTGATCGACTGAGCGACTGAGCTGGGGAGATCCAGACGCCCATGACTGCGGAGGACTACACAGCATCGATGGAGGCTGCATCAGAGGATTCGTATCACTTTGACTCGACATGCATGACGCCTGGTCAGACTACTTACCATGGAGGAGATTGATGAGATCCGCCAGTGACCGATGCTGGATCTCTTGTGATCTAGCTATCCCAGCTAGCTGCTTAGCTGCTTAGTTCACACCTAGCAGTTTAGGATTCCGTATTTTATTTTGTCATTTTGTCATTCTGTCATTTTGTCATCTTGTTACTCTGACTTTGTATCAGATCCACCACATTGTAACTTTCTGGTCTCATAGGTCATTTTGGCCTTTTGAAGACGTTAATATAACATTTCATTTCATTTCATATCTCTCTCTCTCTCTCTCTCTCTCTCTCTCTCTCTCTCTCTCTCTCTCTCTCTCTCTATCTACGATTGAGGAGAGGGGCTACACAGCATCTTCGGAGACTACAGCAGAGGATTCCAGCCATACTCTCTCGACATCCAGAGTGCAGATGAGGATGGATTCTAGTAGTAGTAGTATTTTTGTTCTAGTTCTTTTTGTACCAGACATGTTATCAGATTCACAATTTTGTGACAGTTTGGTCTCATAGGTCATTTTGGCCTTTTGAAGATGTTAATATAACATTTTATTTCATTTCATTTGTGTGTGTGTGTGGAAGAAAGTAGTAGTATTTTTGTTCTAGTTCTTTTTGTACCAGACATGTTATCAGATTCACAATTTTGTGACAGTTTGGTCTCATAGGTCATTTTGGCCTTTTGAAGATGTTAATATAACATTTTATTTCATTTCATTTGTGTGTGTGTGTGGAAGAAAGTAGCGGTAGACTCAGTACAGATAGACGTCTAGGGATGCTCATGTGAGCTTGTACCCCACGAGAAGTACAACACTGAGAAAAGCCAATGTACACAAGCTATCTGTACATCACAGTGGCATAAGCGAGGAATGTAAGATGAACCACCGGGGAGGTACGCAGTGCCATGTAAGGTGTCCCTGATCCATACTTAAGTGCGAGCCCACTGCCTGCGAAAAACTATGTGACACTCTTCCGCTGCCCTAGAAGAGCCACACGTTATATACCGCTGACTGCCGAAAGTGTGCAATAGCTCTAACCAAATCTCAACAATTGTTTCAGACGTCAAGGAAGGAGTAGCGCTCAAAACATGTGTGCATCTAGCCTTTCAATTAATCCACAAAGTAATACTGTATATCATGACAAAGACAATAACTTGAGGGATCAAAATCATGCACTTTGGAAGGCTGCATGTCCAACACGCCCCCCCATCTGTATCCCAAGTCTGTAAGCAAGAAGATCATATTTGTTGATGTCCCGTCATACAGCAAGTGCGAACCTGGAATATGCTTCAGCCAAGTGACTGCCTCCCAATTCACAAAGCCATGCTGCACACCAGCATCAGGAATCCAAGCGCACCATGAGCAGATAGTGAAAGGGGCATAAAACCACGATATACGCCCCCAGGTGGACACAAAGAGATCTTTGTGCACCTCTTTCTGTCGAAATTTCTTGATGCTTTTGCAGCTGTCGTCATACTGAGTTGAAAAGCCGAGTATCACAACAGGCTTTCAAGACTACAAAACTTGAGCTCCCCATGGGAGAGAGATTTAAGAAGAAGAGTAAGATTAGTGGTAGTATTGCAATCCGGTAAGGGTGGGCCCGTGACTCTGGTGACAAAGACAGGTAATAAGAAATTAACAAGAACTTTTTTCCATGCAAACAAAGAATGTGTACACAAAATTACATTATTCCTTGCCATTATGCGAATGCAAATTAGACACCTTTTAACTGGTTGCACCATTGTCATAGACAATATTGAGTAAATTGCCTGATCTTTTCTGAACTCCTGTAGTCCAGCTTCACAAATTACAACATAAACGAAGAAACAATGTTATCAAACATAAAGAGTTCTTTCTTCTCTTTTACAAAGAAGTCAAAAGTTTGTGCACTCATCTTGTTTAGTAAAGTAAGTAACAGGAAATAGCCCTAATGAAGAAAGATAACAGATGGCATGCATTGATGTAATACTGCATGCACAAGATGCCAGTGCTTCAGAATATTGGTGTGATGCTGAAAAACCATGTATCTGTTTTTACCATGATCCAGAACCATATGCCAAGCAATCCTAATTTTGACTTCCATAAGTACATTCGAAGGTCACTCCAGGATGATTTCAAGTACGTTGTCGGCATCAGGTCTGTGTTTCAGCCACTTTTGTGTTGTTTACCCTTTAGCTTCCATGATAGAGTGATTTGAGATCCTGTAATAGCTTAAATCAGTTTGAAACATAATGTATGCCATGAAAGAACTTGCTAATATATAATATGTTCATAATATGGAATATGGGACTTAAACGGTTTGACTAAACTAGGTGACTCAAATCAAAACACCCACTCTAAGATGGAATATGGGACTTAAAACTGTTTGACTAAACTAGGTGACTCAAATCAAAACACCCACTCTAAATCTATAAGAGATCACTTGACTGGCAAAGGATGATCTAAAATATGTCGAATGATGAAGGTTGTCTAAAGGTTGAGAAGCAGCAATTGAGATTGCGAAAACACAATTCATTGGCTTTGGAGGACCACAAGTTACAGCTCGTGTAATTGAGCACCTTCCATGCACAGGCACACTCAGACTTCTTTGAAGAAACAAACATACTACATAAAGCACAAAATATCTCAGCTCTAAAGAAGCTCAAGATATAGCCAAAATGTAGTATAAATAAGTATATTCAACATTACGAAGAGCACACACTTCTTGGAGGGTATCTTATAACATTATCACAGAGCTTTGTTGATAGAAATAGAGTAATAATGAGGGCACCGTGGGTGTGCACAAAAGACATGTGAAGCCTTCAATTGATGCAACATAAAACACGATAGGAAAGATGCATAGAATATCAGAAACCTGCTTACATGACAGAAAAGCTAGAAAAAGCGTGATTTTGCTACCTATGATTTCAAGTTACAGCTACACAGAAATAAACCTAGACACAAACTTACTAAGATGGTAGCAATGCCGCGATCCTGTCAAAATCATCTTGAAAGAGAAACTAAATTATCTCCCTCTGAAATAAACAGGAGTTCAAACAGCAACCTTAGTTTACAACTATCAATCTATCAGCATTTTTCAGGCAAAATCATATTCAGGAAAGATCTGCATGATGCTTCCATACTGGTGACATCATAAACAGGAAGGCCGCCTTCTATTGCCTTAGAATGGTAGGAAGAAGACAATACCAGCAAACACGATGATGGTCAACAATTGCATGCATATGCCTGAAACATGAGGGTTGTATAAGACCAACCTAGATATCTCTGGACTGATTGTTTAGTAGAGCCAATTTTTCCAAAGGGAGACATTATTTGGGATTTATATTGATAAAAAAATTAGAGGTAAGACATCTGCAAACAATCACCAATGAGCCCAACAGTCCAAAATTCTACCATTTATAACTTCAATTTATGCAATGATGCACCTATAGACATGTAGCACAAAAGCCCAGAGTTCTACATACCTAGTTATTGAAGCTTTTGATATTTACAATGATGCCTGCAAGCTGATTGAGGATTGAGGATTGAGGATCTAAAGTAGTTCTTGGCCTCTCTTTAACAGTCCGGGACTTTGGGCTTATGCTCTTGTTTGGATGTTACTCAATGTGGATGGTAAGTAATTTTCTGAGTCCCTTTTCCTATGTCATACATACTCGGAACATACTTCACATCTCTAATTTTTTTCAGGCTGGGAAAGCAACATTGTGATCACTGCTATACCTCTACTCGTAAGCTCAAAGAGACTTTTTTTTCAGGATTATTCAAATGGAGGTTACTCTTCTGAATTTTGATTCACTCGTGATTTTTGGAACAGCTTGTCCTTGCAATAGGCACAAAATTGCAGCATATCATGACAAAAATGGCCGTCCATTTCAATAACAAACACCCCTTGACATTAGGTGTACCAATGGTCAAACCCAACGATAACCTTTTTTGGTTCAACCGTCCACGATTTATCCTTTTATGCATCCACTTCATATTATTCCAGGTTTGAATTTTTCCCTGTTTCTGGGCCTATTATTGCTAGTTTGAACTGCAATTTGATGCTTACAAGTAGTCGGAATTCTTGTCTGCAACAGAATGCCTTGGAGATTTCCTTTGATCTTTGGGCTGCAGTAAGAATCATGCCAAAACTTTCGTTTTTATTGGAGCACCTTTTTTTGTTGTCACGCGATACTGCAATGAACATTTTGCTTACCACTGGTAATTTTGACCATTGTGCCAGATCACATTTTCACCAGACAATTGTTTGTATCGACAACCAAGCTTCCTGATAGGACGAATTGTTATTGGGTAATTATGATACAAGGCTCCTCATCTAATTTAACCCCAGCATCTTATCACCTGAGAACCATGCTGAGCTCTTATTCTTCATTTAATTGCATTATCTTCAAGCTTGAGAACTCTGCTTACTTATGGCTAAAATGCAGGCTTGTTGTACAGATGACTTGTGGAATCATCACCTTACCAATCTACGCGCTTGTATCTCAGGTATTATTTTCGCTGATTCCCTTTGAATATTAAGAGTACATCCAAATACAAGGATAGGAATGCAGGACTAAGAGTCTAAATACAAAAGGGAAATTTCAAGTCAAGAGGAACTTTGTCTGAAAAAAGGCTAAAAAGAGTATTTTCTAGTAATTCAAAAAGCCTTTTAGGTGACAACTAACCCCTTCTAAGTAGAGTATCTTCTTAGTATTCAACATGCATAGTCACACAAAAAGGCGTTTTGACCAATTTGGAACAGAACGCTGTTCTTGTCTGTTTCGGTCCGTCCAAAACAACATTTCAGGCCATTTAATTTTTTGAACGTCAAAAATTAGAGAAAACAACGTTTTTCTCTCGATTGCAAGTTTCGGTTGTGCAGATCTGTATTGTGGAAATCAGCTTCTTCGAGAAAGGGGCACCCCTTTCTCGAAGAAACTGATTTGCTGAGAGTTGTGTCCATCTGAGCCCGCCCTAGGTTCTCTCAATTCTGTTGCAGCCAGCAGGTGCTAGTGCCTATCTCCACATAAAAGGCTTTAGCTCAGAGTCTACATGTTCTAGAATCCAATATTTAATTGAAAACAGAGGGCTTGTGTAGCAGACTTGGACACTCCAAGTCAAGAATCTACCGCGACACGGCAGGAATTCACTTCAAAACAGTTCACAATTAGATTCGACACCGGCCCGGTGGAGTTCCATGCCAAGAGGTATTGGCCCCATAGACTGGCGCCCCTTTCGGTATTTCTTTTTGTATTAAATCTGTTGCACAAAGTACAAGGGAGTGGTTGGGTCTCACTCTCACACTCTGTGTCCAGATGCTCTAAGAAGTGGGAGCCCAAGCCACACTTATAAAGAGTTACAAGGGATGCCAAAAGCAGAGCCCCAAAAGCTGAAAATCAAAAGCTCTTAAGCTTTTCCAAAATAAAGCAATTGAGTCCAAAAGCTTCTCAAATAGCAAAGCCTAAAAATAGCGTAGGAATTTTTCCTTTGCTTTTCTTCTCACGCAAAGCAGCCACGTCAGCACCCGTAAAAAGCGGATTTCCGTACAACCTGTCGTAAAGCCTGCCAGCGTAATTTGCGGTGCATTTGGCGGGCCTACTTTGTTCCGGATGTGTGTGTGTGTGTGTGTGGGCGGGCTGCCAAGTCACTGGTTTGTGACATAACCCCCTCTCGAAAGCATTGTAATCGCCCTCGATTACGCCTGCAAAACAGACAAAGGCCATAAACTGTCTTAGCAGACGCTGACTGTCAGTACCGACGCACTAGGAACACACATCTAGCACATGTACCAATCGACAGTCACATCACACGACATCACAGGACATCACTTGACATCACAAGACATCACATGACAAATCACATTCAAAAATTCATTCGGATCTCAGACCATGATTAATCAGCAACGTATTTAGCAATCGCATCTAGATCCACTCGGGACCTCATAGATGCTCAATTGACTAATCCTTATTGCAACCATGTCTATCGAGATCTTTCGGTCCGAAATGCTGCAGTCGTTTTTTCTATCAGTTCCTACACTTAAACAAGTCAAGAACAAGTCAATATCATGTTTGGAAATTCCAGTTCATGAAGTCCTACAGCAGAATACTGTCAAGCTCACACTATCCCTGAAACTCAAAAGAGACATCAATGACTTTAGTATCAGAATCAAGCAATCTGTTGACAGAGGAGCGGAGCGACTGTAACAGACTTGGACACTCCAAGTCAAGAATCTACCGCGACACGACAGGAATTCACTTCAAAACAGTTCACAGTTCACAATTGATTCGACAAGGCCCGGCGGAGTTCCATGCCTAGAGATATTGGCACCAGAGACTGGCGTCCCTTTTGGTATTTCTTTTTGTATTAATCTGCAACTCAAAGTACAAGGGAGTGGGAGGGTCTCACTCTCAGACTTTGCATCCAGATGCTCTGAGAAGTAGGAGCCTTGCCCACACTTATAAAGGGTTTACAAGGGATGCCAAAAGCAGAGCCCCAAAAGCTGTACATCAAAAACCTCTCTTTTAAAATAGGCTTAAAATAAAGCAAAGCCCAAAAGCTTTCCCACAAAAAGCTTGTGTAGGTTTCCCCTTGCTTTTCCATACAAGATCAGCGCAAAAAGCGGAATTCTATACGCTCAACCACGTCAGCAGTCCAACACGTTCTGCGGAGGAATTTCCAGAACCTGTCGTACACTGCCACGTCAGCCTTGCAACGTAATTTCTGGCTTGTTTTCCCGCTGCCCTGCTCTGATAGTGTGTTGCCACGTCACCAGTTTGTGACATAACCCCCTCTTGAAAGCATTGTAATCGCCCTCGATTACGCCTGCAAAACAGACAAAAGCCATAAACAATCTTAGCAGACACTGATTGTTAGTACCGATGCACTAGGAACATACATCTAGCACATGTACCAATCAACAGTCACATCACATGACATTACAGGACATCACTTGACATCACATGATAAATCACATTCGACATTCATTCCGATCCAGACCATGATTAATTGGCAACGTATTTAGCAATCGCATCTAGATCCACTCAGGACCTCATAGATGCCCGATTGACTAATCCTTATTGCAATCATATCTATCGAAATCATTCAGACTAAAATGCTGCAGTCATTTCGTCTATTAGTTCTTGCACTTTAAACAAGTCAAGAACAAGTCAGTAGCATGTTCGGGAATTCCAATTCATAAAGTCATTACAACAGAATACTGTCAGCTCACAGTATCCCTGAAACTCAAAGAGACATCAGTGACTTTAGTATAAAAAATCAAGGCAATCTGTTGACAAAGGAGCAGAGCGACTCCCCTCTTGTGCATACCCGTTGCACCAGATTCCGCCCAAGCTGAGTTCGGGGTTCCATTTAGACTAGACTATGCTAAACCAAATGCTTCGAGGTAAAGATTCACAATCCGAGGAGTATCTGCCAGGTTCTCCTCCTCCATTCACTTCGCATCCAATGCGGAGTAGGTCTTGAATTGAACCAAGAACCGTCTTATCGGTTTACCGTTTATCTTTCTATCTTTCTGTGCCAATCTCTGTTCTGGAACGAGTATCTACTCGTTTTCCTCCAATTCGGGTAGCTCATCTGGCTGCCCATTATCGGGCACATCGCCTTCAAAAGGCTTCAAGAGACTCACATGAAAAACATTGTGAGCTCTCCAAGTATCGGGCAGCTTTAGTCCAAAGGAGACATCATTTATCTTTTCGAAAAATCTGGAAAGGTCCATAGTATCTCATGCTAAGCTTTCGAAAAAGCCGCTCCTTTCCCTTTTTCTTTCTCACGCGTGCCTTCTCAAAATGTAAGAGCACCCAATCGTTCTCCTTCAATTTCAAATCGCGACGATGTCAATCTGCTGCCTTTTTCTCAGATTTCTCGAAAGCCTTCTGGACCAAGTCCAAGTCCCTCGTGAACTCGTCGGCTTCAAAGAAAAAAATCTTACCTTTCGTGCTAAGGAAGGGTGTAACCTTCGTAGCAAATTCAATAATCTCAAATGGCACCTTCCTCATCAAAGAGTTGATCGTGTTTCTGTAGGCATATGCCACCAAAGGTAAAAACCCTTTTTCCATGAAGTCTTCAACAAATCCATGTACCATTGAATTAGCAATTTCTAATTGCCCGTCAGTCTGCGGATGGAACAATGACGAGAATTGCAACCGCGTGCCAATGTTCTCCCAAATAGCCTTCCAAAACAAACTCGTGAATCTGGGGTCTCTGTTGGAGACAATCGTCTTAGGCATGCCATATAATCTGAATATCTGGGCAATAAACAATCGTGTTTTCGGGAGATCAAAAATGAAATCCATTGCAATACTTTTCCAAGGGCGGGTGGGTATGGGTAAAGGCTATAACAATCCTTGTGCTTTATGTCTTTCAAAACTTGACCTTTTGGTATACCAAGCAACTGCTTACAAAATCGTCCACGTCTTTCTTGAGTCTCGACCAAACAAAAGTATCTCTCCAGACCTTTCAAGGTGGTAACAATGCCGGGGTGACCCGTAAAAGGTGGACAGTGGCATTCGGTTAGAACCTTTTCCTTCAACGGTTGTGTAACGCACAACATCGTTTTCTTCATCAAGTAGCCATCCCGAAAGGAATATCCCGCTACTACCTATTCAACCGAATATATCTGCAAAATCTATATCTGTGGCGTACTGACCGACCATATCCTCGAAGCTTCTATGATGTATCGTAGAAATAGCCAGAACCAACCCCTTCCAGGACAAAGTATCTGCCACCAATTTCTTTTGTCCCTGCACATGGACAATTCGGAAGTAAAAGTGTGACCAAATGTTTGCCCACCGCATCTGCTTTTCCGATAGCTGCTTCTTTGACAAGAAGTAGCGTAAACTCCAACCATCTGTGAAAACAGTAAAATCGGCTCCGAGTAGATAATGTCGCCACTGAGTAAGAGCATGGATAACCGCCAAAAGCTCTTTCTCACATATCTGTACTGTCAATTACGGCCTTGAAAACAATCGGCTCTCATAGGTTATGACATGGCCTTCATGCATTAAGACCGCATTCAGACTACGACCACAAGTATCACAATATACTTCAAACGACTTCTGCAAATCCGGCAAAGTCAAAACTGGTCCTGTAATCAAATTCTGTTTCAATTTGTGAAAGGCAGTCACCTCTGTGGGTCGCCACGAGAAAAGGACTCCTTTCTATGTCAACATATGCAACGGAATAAGCAAACTGTCTGATGAAACCGCCGGTAGTAAGAACATAAGCCCAAGAAGCTTCGAACTTCATGGACATTCTTTAAATCGGGCCAATCACAGATAGTCTCTATCTTGGCCGGGTCCATCTGCATTCCTGCTGCTGAGACAATGTGTCCCAAAAAGTGTATCTCTGGGCTCGGCTCACACGGTAAGGTGGCCGATTCGTAGGTGTGGTTCCAGGTATCAGATCAATGATATGATCCTCAGGACGAGCTAGTAGCAACTCGCCTGACAGGCCCTCTGAAAAGCAATCGGCATGAGTGTGGAGAAAATCTTGGCGTTCGTTTTCGAGATCAAAACATATTCAACCTTCAATCATCATTCAGTCCTTTCCAGAAAGTAAAGAAACTGAATTTCATCAAGTACAATGTATGTGCCCTTCATTTGTCAAAGTCGCTTTCTTGGCCCAGTAGTCAACCACGGCGTTGTTCTTTTGTTACCAAGGGATTTCGAGCAGGACGTCACAACCTCCCAAGGGAATTACGTAGAAGTCCTCGTGCCCTAAACACCCCTGACATTGCAAACAAAGTTTGCCAATGATTGGTGTGATGGCAACATCCCGTCCGGGTGCCGCTAGAACTACCTCTGCCTGTGGCCTCAGCTTGTCGAGCGTAATTCCAAATCGAGCCGCCAATTCAAGTGAAAAGAAGTTGGCCTTGGCTCCTTCATCCAAGAAAAAGAGGGCTTCCTGATCTTTCACTTTGCCCCAAAAGCGGCAAAGTTTTGTACTTCCATTCATTTGATTCGGTTCGGCCCCCACGCAATGTGGTACCAGTTCTGCTTTCATCTGCCTTTTCTGCCACGTTCCTCGGCTACTTTCGAACTCTCTGACCTTTCTTCATCTTGTTCATTCGGTGCCTCTTTAGGGCACTTCGCGGAGATGTACCCAGTTTCCCTGCATCCAAAGCACTTCCCCTCTTTGATATAGCTAACCCTCTCTCGAAGAGTAAGCTGGGGTCGTGTATCCTTTTCTTTCTTTTCTAGGTTACTCTTCTTCTTTCTACTTACATTGTTAGAAGTCTGTTCAGTTCTCTGCGTCATGATCTCATCTGTGGGGTAAGTCAAATTGCCTGAATGAATGGCAAAAATCCGTTTCGCATGACTCATGAGTTCTGAAATGGAATTTGACTTTTGCTCTAAGCAATGATCTCGGATCTTTGTAGGAAGTCCCAAGGTAAACTCAATCTGTTCTTTGAACGAGATCTTCTTTAATGAAGAGGCTGGTAGAAAAGAGCTCCAGAATCTCTCGCAATATGCGTCCAATGAATCTCTCTTGGTCATCCGAAGATGGTTCCAAGCAGTTCCTATGTCACGTTCATGCTCCCAAGTCAACCAGGAAGAAATAAAAAGCCTTTTAGAATTTCAGCCATTTAACTGACGCTTTCTTGCTCAATAGAAGCGTGGACGACCAAGTTTGAGTATTTCCGCTAGAGTAAGAGGTAGCCCTCCTAATCTTGGAATGCTCTGAGTAACACCCTCTAGAGAAAGCTATGTCAAATTGCTGTATGAAGGCCAAAGCCTTCGAAGCATCTCGAAATCCAGAAAACGTGTCAAATTTAATTGGTTGTCCACCTTCTTTGAACTCTCGGACTTTCTTGTTTTTATCTTCCAGAAAGTCATACTGGTTGGCTTTGTAAAAATTCTTCTTCCTTGCATAAAATCTACTATCATCGGAGTCCGAACTATCCGAAGATGAATCCTGTGTAGAATTGTCCGAAACTGGGCAAGATTTAGACTTCTTTGCCTTTTTCTTGCCCTTTCCGAAGCTTTGCTTTTTTCCTTTTCTTTCTTCTTCGCTCGAGTCAAAGGAGCTAGAAGAACTGTCAAAAGAAGAAGAACTAGGTACTCCTTCAAATCGCACATGCTTCTTCTGCTTTCTTGCCAAGGCAAAAGTAAACCGACGACCCAAATAACCCGGGAAGTCAACGCATTTCTTATGCTTTCTGTTGTGCTTTTTGGCTTTGTTATGTGCGTCAAAAAGCTGAGAAATCCCCTAAGTTAACCACCTCGTCTAATTCTTGCTCGGTAAACATCCTTGGGGTAGGAGGTTTCTTGAGTACCGGTTTGAGGGGTGGTTTTGTGGTTTGCTGCCACTGTGCATACACCTCGTCAAAGGAGGTCTGGGTCATAATTTTGCAAATTTCGGGGAGGGCCATACTCCTCACATGAATCTTCTTCATGATCTCTTCCTGCATCTTCGGGTGCAGAGGAAGTCGACTGATCTCTGTCTGAATCAATAAGTGCAGCGTAAAAAGGATCGGATTTCCCAATAGTAGAGAAATAGGCGTGCTCTGATACCAGTGTAACAAACTTGGACACTCCAAGTCAAGAATCTACCGCGACACGAGAGGAATTCACTTCAAAACAATTCACAGTTTACAATTGATTCGACACGGCCCAACGGAGTTCCATGCCTAGAGATATTGGCCCCAGAGACTGGCACCCCTTTCGGTATTTCTTTTTGTATTAATCTGCAACTCAAAGTACAAGGGAGTGGGAGGGTCTCACTCTCAGACTCTGCGTCCAGATGCTCTGAGAAGTGGGAGCCTTGCCCACACTTATAAAGGGTTTACAAGGGATGCCAAAAGCAGAGCCCCAAAAGCAGTACATCAAAAAGCTCTCTTTTAAAATAGGCTTAAAATAAAGCAAAGCCTGAAAGCTTTCCCATAAAAAGCTTGCGTAGGTTTCCCCTTGCTTTTTCGTACAAGATCAGCGCAAAAAGCGGAATTCCGTACACTCAATCGCGTCAGCAGTCCATCGCGTTTTGCAGCGGAATTTTCAGAATCTGCCGTACATTGCAACGTCAGCCCTGCAACGTAATTTCCAGCCTGTTTTCCTACTGCCCTTCTCTGGAAGTGTGTTGCCACGTCACCAGTTTGTAACAGCGACTCCCCTCTTGTGCATACCCGCTGCACCACATTCCACCCAAGCTGAGTTCGGGGTTCCATTTAGAATAGACTATGCTAATCCAAATGCTTCAAGGTAAAGATTCACAATCTGAGGAGTATCTGCTAGATCCTCCTCCATTCACTCGCATCCAATACGGACTAGGTCTTGAATTTAACCAAGAACCGTCTTATCGCTTTACCTTCTGCTTTTCTGTGCCAATATCTGTTTTGGAACGAGTATCTGCTCGTTTTCTTCCACTCGGGTTGCTCATCTAGCTCCCCATCTTCGGGCACATCGCCTTTGAAAGGCTTCAAGAGACTCATATGAAAAACATTGTGAATTCTCCAAGTATCGGGCAGCTTCAGTCCAAAGGAGACATCATTTATCTTTCGGAAAATCTGGAAAGGTCCATAGAATCTCATGCTAAGCTTTCGAAAAAGCCGCTCCTTTCCCTTTTTTTTTCTTTTTCAAGCGTGACTTCTCAAGATGTAAGAGCACCCAATTGTTCTCCTTCAATTTCAAATCACGACGCTGTCGATCTACTGCCTTTTTCTGATATTTCTCTAAATCCTTACGGACCAAGTCCAAGTCCCTCGTGAATTGGTCGGCTTCAAAGAAAAATCGTATCTTTCGTGCTAAGGAAGGGTAGAACCTTCGTAGGATGTTCAATTATTCAAATGGCACCTTCCCCATCTAAGAGTTAATCGTGTTTCTGTAGGCATATTTCATCAAAGGTAAAAACCCTTTTCCCATGAAGTCTTTAGATTCAAAGAAGAAGACTTCAACAAATCCAATACCACTGAATTCGCAATCTTTGACTGCCCGTCAGTCTGCGGGTGGAACGAGAACTGCAACCACGTGCCAATCTTCTCCCAAATAGCCGTTCAAAACAAACTCGTGAATCTGGGGTCTCTGTCGGAGACAATCGTCTAAAGCATGCCATGTAATCTGAAGATTTCGGCAATAAACAATCGTGCTTACGTTGTGTTTTTGGGAGATCAAAAATGAAATCCATTGCAATACTTTTCCAGGGGCAGGTGGATATGGGTAAAGGCTGTACCAATCCCTGTGCTTTATGCCTGTCAAAACTTGACCTTCTGGCACACCAAGCAACTGCGTACAAAATCGTCCACATCCTTCTTGAGTCTCGGCCAAACAAAAACACCTTTCAAGGTGGTAACAATGCCGCGAAGACCCGTAAAAGGTGGACAGTGGCATTCGGTCATAACCTTTTTCCTCAATGCTGTGTAACACACAACATGGTTTTCTTCATCAAGTAGCCATCCCGAATGGAATATTCCGCTGGGGTCGAGCATCCTTTTCTTTATTTTCTGGGTTACTCTTCTTCTTTCTACTTTCATTGTTAGAAGTCTCTTCGGTTCTCTGCGTCATGATCTCATTTGTGGGGTAGTTCAAATTGCTTGAATGAATGGCAAAACCCCGTTTCGCATGACTCCTCAGTTCCTAATGAAATCTGACTTTTGCTCTAAGCAATGATCTCGGATCTCTATAGGAAGTCCCAAGGTAAACCGCTCAATCTGTTCTTTGAACGAGATCTTCTTAAATGAAGAGGCTAGTAGAAAAGAGCTCCAAAATCTCTCGCAATATGCGTCCAATGTATCTTTCTTGATCATCCGGATGGTTCCAAGCAGTTCGTATGCCGCGCTCGTACTCCCAAGTCAGCCATGAAGAAATATCATGGCCTTTTAAATTTAAGCCATTTAAGTGGCACTTTCTTGTTCAATAGAAGAGTGGATCACTAAGTTCGAGCATTTCCCTTGAAGTAAGAGATAGCCCTCCGAATCTTGGAGTGCTCTGAGTAATGTGCTCCACAGAAAGCTATGTCAAACTGCTGTATGAAGGCCAAAGCCTTCGAAGCATCTCGAAATCTAGAAAACGTGTCAAATTTAATTGACTGTCCACCTTCCTTAATCTCTCGGACTTTCTTGCTTTTATCTTCCAGAAAGTCATACTGGTTGGCTTTATAAAAATTCTTCTTCCTTGCATAAAATCTGTTGTCGTCGGAGTCCGAACTATCTGAAGACGAGTCCTTTGTAGAACTGTCCGAAACTGGGCGAGACTTAGGCTTCTTTGTGTAACAAATTTGGACACTCCAAGTCAAGATTCTACAGCGACACGACAAGAATTTACTTCAAAAGAGTTCATAGTTCACAATTGATTCGACACGGCCCGACGGAGTTCCGTGCCTAGAGATATTGGCCCCAAAGACTGGCGCCCCTTTCGGTATTTCTTTTTGTATTAATCTGTTGCAAAAAGTACACGGAGTGGCTGGGTCTCACTCTCAGACTTTGCGTCCAGATGCTCTGAGAAGTGAGAGACCAAGCCACACTTATAAAGAGTTGCAAGGAATGTCAAAAGCAGAGCCCCAAAAGCTGCCCATAAAAAGCTACCCCCAAAATAGGCTTACAAATAAAGCACTTCAAAAAATAAAGCTCTTTCTCTCTCTTGCTAATAGCGTGGAATAAAGCAGCTATTTGCATAAGATTTCAGCCTGCATTTGCATAGAAGAAAAGCTGCCGTACTACTGCTTTTCCGTACCCTGTCTGCCACGTGTCAGTTCCGTTCGCAATCTGCCACGTCAGCAACCCGCAGAATCCGCTGCGTTTTCTGGGAGTATCTGTACACTGTTGCCACGTCCCCATTTCAGCAAGGCGGTGTGTGTGTGTGTGTGAACCGGGTAGCCATGTCACCAGTTTGTGACATACCCCCCTCTTGAAAGCATTGTAATCGCCCTCGATTACGCCTACAAAACAGACAAAGGCCATAAACTGTCTTAACAGACACTGATTGTTAGTACCGACGCACTAGGAACACACATCTAGCACATGTACCAATCGACAGTCACATCACAGGACATGACATGACAAATCACATTCACAAATTCATTCGGATCTCAAACCATGATTAAGCGGCAACGTATTTAGCAATCGCATCTAGATCCAGTCGGGACCTCATCGATGCCCGATTGACTAATCCTTATTGCAACCATGTCTATCGAGATCATTCAGACCAAAATGCTGCAGTCATTTCGTCTATCAATTCTTGCACTTAAACAAGTCAAGAACAAATCAGTATCATATTATCATGAATTCCAGTTCATAAAGTCGTTACGGCAGAATACTGTCAGCTCACAGTATCCCTGAAACTCAAAGAGACATCAGTGACTTTAATATCAAAAATCGAGGCAATCCATTGACAAAGGAGTGGAGCAACTCCCCTCTTGTGCATACTCGTTGCACCAGATTCCACCCAAGCTGAGTTCAGGGCTCCATTTGAAATAGACTATGCTAAACCAAAAGCTTCAAGGTAAAGATTCACAATCTGAGGAGTATTTGCTAGGCCCTCCTCCTCCATCCACTTCGCATCCAATGCAGGATAGTTCTTGAATTTAACCAAGATATCTCTTGGCTCGGCTCACACGTTAGGGTGAACGATTCGATGGTGTGGTTCCAAGTATCAGATCAATGGTATGATCCTCATGACGAGCTGGTGGCAACTCGTCTGGCAGGTCCTCTGAAAAGCAATCAGTATGAGTGTGGAGAAAATCTTGGCGTTCTTTTTAGAGGTCAAAACATATTCGACCTTCAATCATCATTCAATCCTTTCTAGAAAGTAAAGAAACTGAATTTCATGAAGTACAATGTCCGTGCCCTTCATTTGTCAAAGTCGCTTTCTCGGCCCGGTAGTCAATTACGGCATTGTTCTTGTGGTACCAAAGGGATTTCGAGTAGGACGTCACAACCTCCCAAGGGAATTACGTAGAAATCCTTGTACCCTGAACACCTCTGACATTGCAAACGACGTTTGCCAATGATCGGTGTAATGGCAACATCCCGTCCGGGTGCCGCTACAACTACCTCCGCTCGTGGCCTCAGCCTGTTGGGCGTAATTCCAAATCGAACCGCCATAAGAAGTTTGCCTTGGCTCCTTCATCAAAGAAAAATAGGGCTTCTTGATCTTTCACTTTGCCCTCGAAGCAGCAAAGTTTTGTACTTTCATTCATTTGATTCGGTTCGGGCCCCACGTAATGTGGTACCAGTTCTGCTTTCATCTGCCTTTTCTGCCACATTCCTCAGTTGCTTTCGAACTCTCTGACCTTTCTTCATCATGTTCATTCGGTGCCTTTTTAGGGCACTTCGCAGAGATATGCCCAATTTCCCCACATCCAAAGCACTTCCCCTCTTTGATATAGAGAGCTCTCTCTCAAAGAGTGAGTTGGGGTCGTGCATCCTTTTCTTTCTTTTCTGGGTTACTCTTCCTCTTTCTACTTTCATTGTTAGAAGTCTGTTCGGTTCTCTGCGTCATGATTTCATCTGTGGGGTAGGTCAAACTGCCTAAATGAATGGTTAAACCCCGTTTCGCATGACTCATCAGTTCCTTAATGGAATTTGACTTTTGCTCTAAGCAGTGATCTCGGATCTCTGTAGGAAGTCCCAAGGTAAACCGCTCAATCTGTTCTTTAAACGAGATCTTCTTAAATGAAGAGGCTGGTAGAAAAGAGCTCCAGAATCTCTCGCAATATGCGTCCAATGTATCCTTCTTGGTCATCCGAAGATGGTTCCAGGCAGTTCGTATGTCACGTTCGTACTCCCAAGTCAACCAAGAAGAAATAAAAAGCCTTTTAAATTTCAGCCATTTAACTGGCGCTGTCTGGTTCAATAGAAGCATGGACCACCAAGTTCGAGCATTTCCCTTGAAGTAAGAGGTAGCCCTCTGAATCTTGGAGTGCTCCAAGTAACGCCCTCCAGAGAAAGCTATGTCAAACTGTTGTATGAAGGCCAAAGCCTTCGAAGCATCTCGAAATCCAGAAAACATGTCAAATTTAATTGACTGTCCACCTTCTTTAAACTCTCGGACTTTCTTGCTTTTATCCTCCAGAAAGCATAATGGTTGGCTTTATAGAAATTATTCTTCCTTGCATAGAATCTGTGATCATCGGAGTTCGAACTGTCTGAAGACGATTCCTCCGTAGAACTGTCAGAAACTGGGCGAAATCTAGGCTTCTTTGCCTTTTTCTTGCCCTTTCCGAAGCTTTGCTTTTTGCTTCGCTTTTTCCCTTTTCTGTCTTCTTTGCTCAAGTCAGAGGAGCTAGAAGAGCTGCCAAGAGAAGAAGAAGAACTAGGTACTCCTTCAAACCGCACATGCTTCTTCTACTTTCTTGCCGAGGCAAAAGTACACTGACGACCCAAATAACCCGGGAAGTCAACGCCTTTCTTCTACTTTTTGTCGTGCTTTTTGGCTTTGTTCTGCGCGTCAAAAAGCTGAGAAATCCATGAGTTAACCACCTCTTCTAACTCTTGCTCGGTAAACATCCTTGGGGTAGGAGGTTTCTTGAGTGGCGGTTTGAGGGGTGGTTCTGTGGTTTGCTGCCACTGTGCATACACCTCGTCGAAGGAGGTCTGGGTCATAAATTTTGCAAATTTCGAGTCCTTCGCAATATTAACATCATCTTTCCTACATCGTCGATCAATCGTCGACGCTCCATCTCTTCAAGCTCCGCTTGAGTAGGCCGAGGCAGGCCGTACTCCTCGCGTGAATCCTCTTCGTGATCTCTTCCCGCATCTCCGGATGCAGAGGATGATCTCTGTCTGAATCCACAAGTGCCGCGTAAAAAGGATTGGATTTCCCGGTAGAAGAGAAATCTGGGCGCTCTAATACCACTGTAATAGACTTGGACACCCCAAGTCGAGATTCTACCGCAACACTACAAGAATTCACTTCAAAACAGTTCATGTTCACAATTGATTCGACACTGGCCCGCCGGCGGAGTTTCGTGCCTAGAGATATTGGCCCCCAAGACTGGCGTCCCTTTCGGTATTTCTTTTTGTATTAATCTGCAACTCAAAGTACAAGGGAGTGGGAGGCTCTCACTCTCAGACTCTACGTCCAGATGCTCTAAGAAGTGGGAGCCCTGCCCACTTATTTATTCATTACAAGGGATGCCCAAAAGCAGAGCCCCAAAAGCTGTTCCAAAAGCTGCCCATTAAAAGCAAGCAACTCCTCTCACTTCCTTGGTAGGAAAATAAAGCAAAGCTTTTTAAAAAAATAAACTCTCTCTCTTTTGCTAATTGCGTAGATGAAAAGCTGCCCACGCATCTGCTTTTATGCCTGTGCCTTGAACTCCGACCTACAGGTTCAAACACTGGTAACTTGAACTCCAACACAAGGGTCCAAATTAATTATACGGCATTGTTTGTCCCTCTTTGCCAACCACAAGCCCTCTGGCTGAAGCTAGTGGCGGCACTAGCCTCCATGTGACTAGAAGGCGGGAGTCCATGCCAGTGTAGACCATGCAAAAAATGCTTCTCATGCTGTAGAGAATGAATGAAACAGAGAGGTTCCTTTTCATGCAATGAATGATTCTTTTTTGAACTACTTGACTGTGTACCAAGAGATATTACTGAATTGTGTGTTTTACCCCCTTTCAAAACATAAGAGTAAGAGATTAATGGCAAAGAAGGAATACTCTGCTCAGAGCGAATAACCATGGGAGAGGCATCTTTGATACACACACACACACACACACACACAGAAGAAGAAGAAGAAGAAGAGTATTCTAACGTCGTAGGAAACTATCCCAAGAGAACTTAAAGATCTATCCAAAGAGAGAGAGAGAGAGAGAGAGAGAGAGAGAGAGAGAGAGAGAGAGAGAGAAGAAGAAGAAGAGTATTCTAAGGTCGTAGGAAACCATCCCAAGAGACCTTAAAGATCTATCCACAGAGAGAGAGAGAGAGAGAGAGAGAGAGAGAGAGAGAGAGAGAGAGAGAGAGTTTTCTTTCCAATTAACTTGTAGATCAAACTCGCAAAACCACTTCATACCAAAAATCATATCACATCTAGACAGAGGAGAAACAACAAACTTTAGACAAAAACCTATGGCTTGAACTAAGAGTGTCACTTTAGGACATTCATGCATGAGTGAGGAGTGAATGCCAGGAGCAAGTCCAAAGTCCATTGGAATAGCTTATAAACATGCGCGCTTCACAAGGAAATCATTAATCACATCATACATACTACCAAGATCAAACAAGATCACAATGCGTTCACCATTCACATGACCATAGCACTTCATGAGAGACTCATTGAGATGATCATGAGAACTTAGGGCACATTAGTTTGCTCGTTATGACACTAACAGAAGATGTGGGTTCTATGGGTTCGTTCTTAGGACAATCTCTTTTCATGTGACCTTTAGTATGACGCTTAAAACATCTGCCTTCCTTTTCATACTCAATTCTTTCTTCAAAACTTAACCAACCTCTTATTCCTTAAGCAGATCTTTCATCAACTGTCAACTTGGGGATTTCCTGAGTCCTTTAGTACCATTGTTAGATGAAGAGTTATGCGCTCTCCGTGTAGTGGACGATTGTGGGAAGAGGTATTGTGTTCTTACCATTATTCTTACCGTTCTGCTGGTTCTGTTGGTTCTGCGGAGTGCTCAACTTCTTCTCCTTAGGCTTACCTTTGTTGTGCTTCATTTCTTGCTCGAGAGCGATTCCCACGACGTCATTGTAGTCAATGGGTTGTAAGACTTTCACGTCGTATTTGATACACTCATCCAAACCAAAAAAGAAAGTCTCCATGCGATCCTCATCCACTTACGCAATCGAACACCTGTTTGCAGAGTGCCATTTTGCTTGAGGTCTCGCCAATCCTCTTTCAACCGATCAAGGTACCACGGTGGCATGAAACGAGCCTTGAGCTTGTCTCGAAGTCGACCCAACTGAAAAACAGTGGTACGCCATCCACGGCATCAAAACTTTAATGTTATTATTCTTCTTGTGTCGCAAAATAAGCATTGAATTGATGCAACCAAGAATAAATCACAAAAGCATCCATCTTACCATCATACTTACTGAAAATCAACTTCTCAGTGATTGGGTGGTTGGAGTCGTCGTCTCTACCTGGGCTACGTAATGACTTGCCAGCCTCTTGGGAAGGATCGCCCCTCGAGGAGAGGAATTGATGGACCAACCCTTGCATGTGTTAGTCTCTCTAGGCCTCACGCTCTTGCTCCATAGCTACCCTCTTTTCTTCAGCAGCTTGCATAGAGCTTGGTGTTCCCTCTCTGGAGCCATTCTTTCCTTTTCGACTGCGACCCGCTGAGCCTCTTGCTGTAGCATCATCTCTATCATAGACTTCATCACAGCCTCCATAGAGTTTGGTACAATCCTCCATAGAGAAAAGATTAGGGCTCACTTTGCCACACGGTTGTATCTTATTGGAGCAATATAAAGAAATACCGAGAGGGGTGCCAAGGTTTGGGGTAAATGCCATTTGGGAGTGGAACTCCGCCACGCCGTGTCTCGTAAGGATCCTCTCTCTCTTTCAGTTTAGATGTTTTAAAGTGCTAAACGCCTGTTCTATTCTTCCAGTTGGCACGTGGTGCCGTCCCATTACATTCTCTCAACAATTACCGACCCCCAAATAGGCACCCCAAGAGGTATATCTTGATTTGTATTAAATTCAAGCAAGAATGCAACTTACTTCAAGAGCCCACTCACAAAATCTCAAATACAACGAGCACTTCGACAACTTATTTAGACAAATTGTACAAAAAGCAATCTTCTAGAAACATATTTTGGCTTCACAGGCAACCTGTTGACTTAAGCTATGCAAGCTCATGCCACGCCAGTAACTACCTTCCGTACACTTCTTTGTGATTTAAGCTGCAATCCCTACCATGATTTGCATTGATCTGTATGGTTTGGAACATCATCAAGTCATCACATTAACTTTGATCAAAACTATACTATTGAAAAGTATGAATACATGCACCTAAGCATATGTGTATGAATGTATGTAGATGCATGTTGTGCCTTACTACCTTGGACAAGAACAAAAGGCAATTTTAGCCATGAGCACTAAACAAGACCTGCCAAAGTTTTAGGCCATCACTTGGGTATTCTGCCTAGATCTAGGGGGAGAGAGGATTTCTTTGTGGTTGTGCCTAGCCTGTAAGGTCTTGGTCTCGACAGTCCATACCTTGGGCATTGGTTAAGGTCACTTCAATTTTTGCTCAAATTATAAGAGTGCCAGTTTTAGGTCAGTGGCTCCTCGGATTCCCAAATTTCTGGGTTTGGTGGGTGGTGGTGTGAGTATATATAGAGGAGGGGGGACCCTCCTTGGGAGCATTAAAAAGCTTGTACTGCTTAAGTATAAAGTGGACCGCAACGCGCTCTCTCTCTCTCTCTCTCTCTCTCTCTCTCTCTCTCTCTCTCTCTCTCTCTCTCTCTCTCTCTCTCTCTCTCTGTCACCAGCGTGTGACTACTATCTATCCTTTTTGTTGATTTCTTTCTTATTATCTATTTACTTTCACTTTTTGGAAACACCCCTCGGGAAATCTAACTGCCCTGCATTGCATAGCTAGTGTGGAACTGTCCAGAGGGAGTCCAGGCCTGAGGGCAAGAGAGCACTAAGGTTGGACAAGGACTATGGTTAGCCAAGTGGGGTCATTGACTAGCCAAAGTGGAATCCTTTGCTACAGAGGCTACATTTCAGTTTTGGATGTGGCCGCAGTGTACAAAGAGGGTCGGATGACCTAGAAAGATACAATGGCAGCATCTCCTAAAATTTAGGGAACTGCTATTTTGGGACCTGAAAATGTGTTGGCGTCATTACCTCCGGAATGACAAAGGGAACATTTTCTTACTCTGCCGTGAAGTCAACTGGGCAACCGGTTGGGATATTTTTAGGCGGCAACCCCGAAACGGAAAAATGCTTGTAAATGTGCCAAGTGGCACATTCTGGTGCAGTTTCCAATGCAAGAAGGAGTTGGCGCTGAATTTGAAGGGAAGAAGGACTCATTTGCTGATTTTGTCACAGGTTAAGAGCTATGGAGTGCTTGCTTTCCCTCTTATGCACAGTGCGGTGCCACGAGTGATGCCCTGCACGCTACGCACTGCCCTCTCTCTCCCCTTTGGCAGTATGTTATGCCCCTCTAGTGGGCTCTTCATTTGACCAATGTACAGTTGTGTGGGTTCATGCGCGATTGCCGAGGCAAGAGCCTCTTGCACAGGTACTGGATTAGCTAGCAGCTAATCCCCCCCCGCAGGTACAGGTGAATTCGGAGAGGTTTCACGCCAGAAATCTCGTCCGATTCAAAGGGCAAGTAGCCCTACAGGTGCGGGAGCTCGAGGACTTGCTAGGGATGCGACCGGCACGCGAAACGGAGCCCGAAACAGCGAATTACAGCCTGCTGTGTATTTTTGCAGGTTTAGGGTTTTGGCCCTAAACGGACCCTAATACCCCCAGGAGGTTCGGGGACGCAAGGGGATCGCTGTACAGGTGATCTGGCGCATTTTCAGGGCTGAAAACAGAGAATTCAGCGTGCTGCAGATTCTCGCCAGGTTTTGCAAAGCGCCCGTATGCGTCGGGAAAGTCAGTCAATGCGTGGGAATACTGACCGTGAAGGGTTCTAGTACAGTTATGCTGCCGAAATCGGGCTGGAACAGAGGAAATTCAGCCGAGTTTGTGCGGGGCAGCTTGTAGGGAACCTCAGCGTTTATTCCCTCTTGTGAACAATAAAGAAATACCGAAAGGGGCGCCTAAGTTAGGGGCCAATCTGGTGTCTGTCTACTCATACAGGTGCAATCTAGCAGCCTGTATCCCTCTCCCCTTTGTTGTGTCTTGAAAGTACAGGTAAAATAGACGACTAATAATGGGTGAAAGCTAAATCAAGGTTTAAAGTAAAGTCTACCGCCCTTTTTGGATTGAACAGGCCGGTTTCATGGTTCCATCGAAGGGATTAAATCACTTTTTCCCATAGAAGTGAGCCTTGGTCAGTTTTGGGCTTGAAGACACAAGGGATCATAGACCAGACACAGGGAATTGCAATTATGGCTGACAGACCAGATGATGTGACTGAAGAGGTTTCCTCTTCACAGGGTCAACAGACACATGAAGTGGGTGAGTCCTCAAGACCACCACAGACTGATGATGATATATTCAGGACCCAGTTGGCTACTGCTGTGGCTATGTTCACACAAGTAATGCAAAACCCAAGGTTTTTAGCCTTTCTGCAACCTCCTGTTCCGTCTCAGCAAGTTGGGTCACTGGATCATATTCAAAAGCCTGTTAAGGCTCGAGCACAGGTGATTCATACCGCACAGTCAATGGAAACACCTGTACACTTGACGGAGAACATGCAGTCTCCACAACGTATGCCTAAGGTGCAAGAATAGGTGGCTGAGATGCCAGTCTTTCAAGCTGTACCAGTTCAGCCCGCCACCTTTCAACAGCCTATAGCTGGTTCTAATGGGCAGGGAAGCAACTTACAGGCTATGCAACAGGTCTTCCCACCACCTTCAGTACACCCTGGCTATTTTGGAGGTGGATCGGTATTCCAGAGCATGGCTGGTCATGCACCTGGAAATCAGTTTTACACGCCAGGAACAGTGTTTGGCGGTGCTCAAACGATGATGCCTAACCCCATGTACAGTGTCATGGGTATGCAACCAGGGTTTCAAAGCACTCAGGGACAATTTGGGATGCCACAAGCAAATTTTGGTATGGCTGGAATTACAAATCAGCAGCCAAATATGGCATTTCCAGGTCAAGTTAATAGCGGCCAAGGAACACAGATGAACCTTAATAGTGTTCCCATGTTTCAGTCACTTCCATATGACAATTTAACGCCGCTGGAGAGGCCAACTCCATACAAAGAAGGTGGCAAAGGAGTGTCATTCACGACCTTTACAGGGTTTGATGACAGGAAGAAGGCTCTTTCATTCCTCCAGCAATTTGACAAGGCCTATGCAGGGGGAAACTTTACAGAGGCTTCAAAGGTCCGCAAGGCAGCCACTTTCTTGACAGGGAATGCGGGACAATGGTGGACAACTTTATTGCTTCAAGGGCAAGCTCCGTCCACATGGATTTACTTTAAGCAGATTTTTGCAGCAGCATGGTTATCTGATGATTTCGAAGCAGATGTCATGACAGAATGGCACCAGCTTAATGCTGCCACTTGCAGAAATCTGGATGATTACAATCGGAAGTTTTGGAAAGCTCTACTTCCAGTAACTTCCTATAGGTTTGTGCCATTGACAGAACAGATTGAAAAATACTGTTGTGGCCTACCCAAAGGATTGAGAAAATACTGCACGAAGACAAAAGTCACTACTTTGACGCAGCTCATCGAGGTAGCAAACACTGGCAATGGTTTGCTCAAGGGAGAAGATTGTGAATTTAACATTGGCGTCAAGGCAGGATCAGGCAAGAAAAATTCAGCCAAAAAGCACGTTCCCAATGAGGCTCCTAAAGGGACTCAAGAGTCAGCCAACGCAGGGAAAGACAAAGCTATGGCTGAATCAGAAAAAGGACCAGCAAAGAAATGGAAAAGACGTTTTCCTCGCAAGTCAGAAGAGCAAAAGAAGGTCCTGAGGACAGAGAACAAATGCTTTATATGTGAGCAGCCTGGCCACATTGCTTACAATTGTCCTACAAAGAAAAGGCCAGCTGATTCTGAAGACAAGGAGGACAGGAAAGGAAAGAAGCCCATGGCTGGTCTAGTGCCAGATATGGTGGGCGACAAGCCAAATTCAGATGCAAGTGAGCTTTGCAAAGCATGGGGAAAGGTTAGGGATCAAACAGTGCTTATCTTCTTTGATCCAGGTGCCAAAGCCAACTTCATTTTCCCAGAATTGGCTTCAAAGTTGGGAATCAGACCTGAAGAGATGGGGTATACAGCAGAGGCAGGTTTGGCATGTCCTGGCCATACAGAGGCTGTGACACCCATCATTGGAAAGTTGCGTCTACATATCCAGTCCTATGTAGATGCTGAAGAATTTTACATCATGCCACTGGACGGATGTGATGTGTTGTTAGGTATTCCTTGGTTGTTTCGTGTACAGGGAATCATGGATGCCTACAACAAAAAGATCACTGTACAGAGCAGGGGAAAGACTCACATTCTGGATGTAAAGCTTAAAGGGGAGTCTATTCCTACTGTATCAGCTTCTGCTATTACTTCTGTAATGAAAAAGCATCTTTCTGCGTACTTGGTTTTTGCACGTGAAGTGTCAGATTGTGATGAATCAAATTTATCTGTGCTAGATAAAGAAAGGTCAATGTTTTTACAACAGTATAGTGACTGTTTTTCCGATTCATTACCGTCTCAATTACCGCCAGAGAGACCCGAGGACCATGCGATAGATTTGGTGCCAGGCTGTAGCCCACCAAATAAGCCTCTGTACAGGGTTAGTGCGGCTCAGCAGAAAGAGATAATGGGCCAAGTACAGGAGTTGTTAGAAAAGGGGCTGATTCAGCCCAGTTCATCTCCATTCTGTTCTCCAGTGTTGTTGGTGCAGAAAAAGGATGGCTCATGGCGTATGTGCATCGACTACCGTGCACTGAACAAGAATACCATCAAGAATAGGTTCCCTATACCTAGAATTGATGATATTATGGACAAATTAGAAGGAGCAGCTATGTTTAGCAGGATAGATCTAAAGAGTGGGTACCATCAGATCCGCATTAGATCAGAGGATGTGCACAAGACTGCTTTTAGAACAACGTTTGGCCTTTACGAATTTTTAGTGATGCCCTTTGGTCTCACAAATGCTCCTGCTACGTTTAATAGGATGATGGACAGAATTTTCCGTCCACACCAGCAGTTTGTTGGTACATTCTTTGATGACATGATAGTCTACTCAAAGAATGAAGAGGAGCATAGGCATCACTTGGCCATTGTGTTCAAAGAGCTACGCAGTCATAGGTTGCTCATCAATGCAAAGAAAAGTGAGTTTTTTCTGGAAGAGATTCACTTTCTGGGACACATTGTCTCAAAGGATGGTGTCAGAATGGATCCTGCAAAAGTCGAAGCGATCAAGTCATGGCCAAATTTGAAGACGGTGCATGATGTCCGAAGCTTTTTGGGACTATGCTCCTATTACAGAAGGTTTATCCGAAATTTTGCTGAGATTGCTTCACCTTTACATGCTCTTCAAAAGAAGGCAGTCACCTTTAGATGGACACAAAAAGAGATTTCAGCTTTTAATCTCTTAAAAGGAAAAGATGACTTCAGATCCAGTCATTGTGTTGCCAGATCTTAGGAAGTCATTTGTGGTCCAGTGTGATGCCTGCGGTAGTAGCATTGGTGCTGTGCTAATGCAAGATGGCAGGGTAGTAGCCTATGAGAGCAGAATTTTGCAAGGGCCAGAGATGACCATGCAGGTCTATGAGAAAGAGTTACTGGCTCTGATTCATGCGCTCTTAAGTTGGAAACACTACCTGCTAGGTGCAGATTTCGTTGTCCAAACGGATCATCAGACCTTGCGATACTTCTTGACACAGACAAAGTTATCTGAGAAGCATATGCGATGGGCAAATATCTTGTCCATGTTCCATTTTCAGATTGTGCATGTGGAAGGCAAGAAGAACGTTGTGGCTGATGCCTTGTCAAGGAAGCCACAAATTTCAGCTGTGTCGATTCCTTATCATCATGAACTTGATGATATGAGAGAACAGTATGCAAATGATGAAGATTTTGCAAGGGTCTTCGAGCAACTAATGGATGGACAACGTCATGAACACTATCTTCTTAAAGACGGGTTCATGATGATGCATGGAAGATTGTGTGTCACAAAGCCATTGCGACGCAAAGTTATGGAAGAGAGTCATGTCCCACCGTATGCAGGGCATCGTGGTATCGATGCTACAGTTAAAGCGGTTGAGACATTCTTCTATTGGCCTACATTGAGAAGAGATGTGGATGCCTTTGTGCGAGAATGCCTAATATGCCAAAAGGTCAAGTTTGACAGGCAAAAGGCACCAGGGTTATTGCAACCACTACCTATTCCAGATAAACCATGGGAAAGTATTGCTATGGATTTTATCTTTGATCTTCCGAGAACGCAGACAGGAAATGATGGTATTTGGACCATTATTTGCAGATTCAGCAAACAGGCTCATTTTATTCCTGTCAGGAAGAAGATAAAGCCAGATCAGATGGCACGCTTGTTTATGAGCAATATTTTCAAGTATCATGGCATGCCACAGTCGATTATTAGCGACCGTGATCCACGCATGACTAGTTTGTTCTGGAAAGGCTTGTTTGAGAATATGGGTACCACGCTCAAATTCTCTTCGTCATTTCATCCTCAAACAGATGGGCAGTCAGAAGAGGCAAATTCGACTGTCCTAGATCTGCTGAAGTGCTATGTGTCAGAGCATAAAGGAAAGTGGGAGCAGTATTTGCCATTGGTGGAGTATGCATACAATAATACAGTGCATTCATCAACTGGCAAGGCACCTTTTGAGATAGTTGAAGGTGGCAAGAAAGTTCCTCCCATACTGCATACAAAGGACAAGATATTTGAAGCAGATAAGTATGTTCAAGACATGGATGAAATGTACAAGAAGGTCAAAGTGGCCTTAGAAAGGACTCGGGCAAAGCAAAAGAAAGCAGCTGATCGTCACCGCCGTGAAGTGGTATATTCACTTGGTGATTGGGTGCTTTTACGCTTTGAAAAGGCAAGGTTAAAGAAGATGAAGGGCAAGGAAAGACTGTTTCCAAAGCTCAGCATGCGTTACTATGGGCCTTTTCAAGTATGCGACATAATCAGTGATGTTGCATATAGGCTGAAATTGCCTGACAGTTGGAAGATTCACAATGCGTTTCATGTGAGTCTTCTCAGACCCTATGTGGGTGATGTGCCAGAAGATATGCCAGCTGAAGATCAGCCGAAAGTCGAGGAACTTGACGAGATCTTGGTCCCTGAACAGATTTTGGCACACAAAGAAAGGAAAGTGAAAGGCAAGGTTGCTAGGCGTTACTTGGTAAAGTTCAGAAACTATCCACCAATGGATGCTAAGTGGATGGAAGAAGGTGAACTTGCAGAGTCACCAACTGTGTTATCACTTTACCTGGAAGCCTTCGATTTGCAACCTACCTTGACCCCTTGAGTTTCAAAGCTACATGGATTGTCAGTGTGACAATGGCTTCTGAAACAAATGATGTACATGGTATTTAAAGTGAGCTCAAATCAAATACCTGTTACATGAATGTTAGAGCTGTACAGATTGTCAGTTTGGCAATTGCTCTTATGGAATGTCCAAAAGTTTGATTAGTGCTATAGAAGTGAGTATTTCTTGTCAGTTTGTCAAGGATACAGTGATTGCTTCTATTGAAGAGTACATGTGTAACTGCATTCTTAAACTGTCGGTTTGGGTATGCTCGAAAGTGTTACGGGATCCAACGTGTACTATAAGACAGTGGCAAAATGTGCAGCTACCAATTTGTCATTGGAAAGTTAGTGACTCAAAGCAATGGCAGAGTGCGAAGCTACCACTATGTCATTGGGACAGGGTTCACACGCAGGCAATACATGAGTCGACGAGGTGTTGAATACACCAGGGTTGACAATGAGCATGTATGTGTCGTATATGTGTCGACAGGTGTTGAATACATCAGTGTTGACAGTAAGCATGTACGATATAGATGCAAACGAGGACGTTTGAGATTTCAAGAGGGGGGTATGTCACCAGCGTGTGACTACTATCTATCCTTTTTGTTGATTTCTTTCTTATTATCTATTTACTTTCACTTTTTGGAAACACCCCTCGGGAAATCTAACTGCCCTGCATTGCATAGCTAGTGTGGAACTGTCCAGAGGGAGTCCAGGCCTGAGGGCAAGAGAGCACTAAGGTTGGACAAGGACTATGGTTAGCCAAGTGGGGTCATTGACTAGCCAAAGTGGAATCCTTTGCTACAGAGGCTACATTTCAGTTTTGGATGTGGCCGCAGTGTACAAAGAGGGTCGGATGACCTAGAAAGATACAATGGCAGCATCTCCTAAAATTTAGGGAACTGCTATTTTGGGACCTGAAAATGTGTTGGCGTCATTACCTCCGGAATGACAAAGGGAACATTTTCTTACTCTGCCGTGAAGTCAACTGGGCAACCGGTTGGGATATTTTTAGGCGGCAACCCCGAAACGGAAAAATGCTTGTAAATGTGCCAAGTGGCACATTCTGGTGCAGTTTCCAATGCAAGAAGGAGTTGGCGCTGAATTTGAAGGGAAGAAGGGCTCATTTGCTGATTTTGTCACAGGTTAAGAGCTATGGAGTGCTTGCTTTCCCTCTTATGCACAGTGCGGTGCCACGAGTGATGCCCTGCACGCTACGCACTGCCCTCTCTCTCCCCTTTGGCAGTATGTTATGCCCCTCTAGTGGGCTCTTCATTTGACCAATGTACAGTTGTGTGGGTTCATGCGCGATTGCCGAGGCAAGAGCCTCTTGCACAGGTACTGGATTAGCTAGCAGCTAATCCCCCCCCGCAGGTACAGGTGAATTCGGAGAGGTTTCACGCCAAAAATCTCGTCCGATTCAAAGGGCAAGTAGCCCTACAGGTGCGGGAGCTCGAGGACTTGCTAGGGATGCGACCGGCACGCGAAACGGAGCCCGAAACAGCGAATTACAGCCTGCTGTGTATTTTTGCAGGTTTAGGGTTTTGGCCCTAAACGGACCCTAATACCCCCAGGAGGTTCGGGGACGCAAGGGGATCGCTGTACAGGTGATCTGGCGCATTTTCAGGGCTGAAAACAGAGAATTCAGCGTGCTGCAGATTCTCGCCAGGTTTTGCAAAGCGCCCGTATGCGTCGGGAAAGTCAGTCAATGCGTGGGAATACTGACCGTGAAGGGTTCTAGTACAGTTATGCTGCCGAAATCGGGCTGGAACAGAGGAAATTCAGCCGAGTTTGTGCGGGGCAGCTTGTAGGGAACCTCAACGTTTATTCCCTCTTGTGAACAATAAAGAAATACCGAAAGGGGCGCCTAAGTTAGGGGCCAATCTGGTGTCTGTCTACTCATACAGGTGCAATCTAGCAGCCTGTATCCCTCTCCCCTTTGTTGTGTCTTGAAAGTACAGGTAAAATAGACGACTAATAATGGGTGAAAGCTAAATCAAGGTTTAAAGTAAAGTCTATCGCCCTTTTTGGATTGAACAGGCCGGTTTCACTCTCTCTCTCTCTCTCTCTCTCTCTCTCTCTCTCTCTCTCTCTCTCTCTCTCTCTCTCTCTCCACCCATGCTCTCGTGCAAGGCATGCCAAAAACATATTTTCTAACCAAAAAAAATAAGGGCACGCTTAAAACTCTTCCCGTTTTTAGGTCAACATTTGAGGCATTTGCAAGTATATTTTTTTCTCGTTTTCTTCAAAGCTCGAAATCTAGCCAAGATTTTGCAATCTTAGCCGGTTAAACATACTCTACACCCGCTTTTTGGCGAACACTGCTCTTATATCTTAGAGCCGAGTCTTGCTATGTATCTAAAGTATAAATGGTATTAAGTAAAGCGTGCTATAAGCTAGTCACACTAATTATTTTTTGTTTTGATATCATCAAGGAAACAAAACCTTTAAAAGTAGCAATGCTGTTAATCCTGGCTTTTTCGCATGTATTAGAGAAACTTTTGGAAGTCTGGCGAATGAAAAAGAGAACTGGCTCCGTGAATGGGGGGGGAGAAAGGGGGAAAAGATAGGAGCTCTTATATCTTAGAGCTGAGTCCTGCTATGTATCTAAAGTATAAATGGTATTAAATAAAGCGTGCAGTTAGCTAGTCACACTAATTATTTTTTGTTTTGATATCATCAAGGAAACAAAACCTTTAAAAGTAGCAATGTTGTTAATCCTAGCTTTTTCGCATGTATTAGAGAAACTTTTGGAAGTCTAGCGAATGAAAAAGAGAATTGGCTCCGTGAATGGGGGGGAGAAAGGGGGAAAAGATAGGAGGATTTGACTCCACCTATCATTTTGAAAGATTCACAAGTGCATGATCACTATTTGAATATATTAAGTTTCTTTTCTTAGCTTTTGTTTCCAACGTCTACGTGAGACCATATTACTTTCCTACTTAATGCTTAAAACTGCTAAAACTATTAGTCATAGGGAGCATAAGCATGCTCCAAACAGCTGGTTCAAAGGGAAAGAATCTACCTTACTCCATGTAAGCTAAATTGATTTTTTTTTAGAGAGTACACTAACTTTGAATCACACGCACACACCCTATGTACAATGGCCTCACAGGTACAATGGCCTCACAGGTAGGGCAGGGAGATAGGCATCCCATCACATGCACACACCCCACCCCCATGGTGGAGGCGTATGGGAACAGTCCCTAAGGACTTAAAACATGTCTTCGGATTGTCAAGGGGGGATTGAACCCAAGACCTTAGGCACGTAGGCTATGACTCTACCAACTGAGCTAGCTCCATGCAAGCTGTCAATGCATCAAAACACGAAAATGCTTGTTGTGTGTGTGTGCGGGTGCGCATGCGCATGCGCGTGGAGTTTCTTTACTGACAAAATAGTGTGTGTGGGGAGCGCAGATGGGCTCAAATGTGAAGAAGACAATATTCAAAGAACACATACAGAGAGGTTTACGGAACTGGCATAAGAGAGCTAAGGAGAGGATCCGAAGACGAGAGAGCGGCGAAGGCAGATCCTCTCGCCCATCAACGCCAAGTCGCCCACCAACGCCAACTCCATCGGGGGAGGGAAGCTCAAATGCCCAGCGTGGCCATACTGTCGAACTGGTTCTTCATGCTTTTCCCGATGTCGTCTAACCATCAAGACGCTCGCTGATCCCATGTTAACATGTGTTAGCAGCATACATGTATATTTGCCAGCTGAAGCCTGCTCTGAATTCGTGGACACAGCTAGGTAGGTACCAACACCCCTTACCAACAAACAACCTGTATATGTTTCTATTCACCCCACAAGTGTCAAGGACCACAAGATATGTGTATTTGTGTTTTAAGTCCATCCCCAAAGGTGATTAATCTTTTGTACTATACCAACACACAATTATATGGACAAGAAGCAATAGGGATGAGAGAGAAACTTATCGACACCTCACACCATAAACACCTTTCCAAAGGATGTTTACCTTTTTGTAATTTAGATATACCAAACACAAATCACTGTGTTAGTTCTTGTGCTTTGCTTTTTGGTCTTTTCGAGGCCTTTTTCATAGGAGGTGGAGCTATTTTGCCAGTGTCAATAGGAGAATTGCATTTATTGGAACATGTAGTAGCTATATACATGTAGTTCTACTCAGCCTTCTCTAAAGCTCACTCAAGATTGAAGGTTGATCGGGATTAGCTTTACTCTAGAGCTAGTTTTAGGCTTATTTTGTTGAGCTCATTTGAAGTTAGTGTGTTTGGTATTTTTCATGTGAAAGTGTGATTGCTACTTCGTTTGCATGTCAGAAAACGTCATTATCTCTATTGGATGGTAAACCTTAGGTATAGAAATGCATGTAACTACTATTGAGCTAGTTTATAAGGCACCAAGGACCTTTTTATTTATGTAGCATCACACAATCAATATCCAAATATCTATCTCTCTCTCTCTCTCTCTCTCTCTCTCTCTCTCTCTCTCTCTCTCTCTCTCTCTCTCTCACACACACACACACACACACACGTTTGAATTCCCACATGATCGTTTTTATAGTTTCTCACATTTGCAACCTTGTTATATATCCTCAACTTCATAGAACAAGATTAAAGAATAAGTATGAGCTCGAAAGAAAAGTGATAAAAGCTTTTACCCGACATAGACCATGCTTCTTAGTAGATGTGTGTATAAGATCAACATGATTTAAAGACTCAAACAACCATTGGAATGAGTAGGCAAAACTGATCTTGGTTAGTGAATGAATCTAGATCATGAAGCTATGTGCAAAGCTCGCCCCTTGGTTGCACTCTCTATTGAAAAATTCCATTATTCCATATATTTGCTCATCAAATATCGCAAAAATGCTTGTCATATCCTAATTAATTGTCGTAAAAATTATGAGTCCAAGATTCTAATGGAAGAGGATGAAAATGGATGTTTATCTTGTAAAGAATAAAGTTATCAAGGAGCAATTTTTTGTTGTTGTTGATGTCATTCTTGATAGTTCTATTGTGTAGACAAAGTTCTTGATGTGTTACCATGCTCGTATCAAACTTTTGCTTCTTCTTGGAAACTTGTGACTACTAAGAGATTCAAAGGTGTAAGTTTGATTCACTAGTCTCTATGTTATTGCATAAGGTTTAGTGCAAGAAGAGAGCTTAATAAATGTGTTGTTGATCAAGCTTTTGAGGTTGTGCAAAGGAAGCATGTTAATATTGGCACTTTTAAATCTTCCTTCTTTTGGGAAAGGCCTACAACTATACCTTCCATAAGCCCCCAATAAGTAAGTGAAAAAGGCAAGTAAAAAATGAAGGCAATGGTTGCAGATTCATAGGTATGTTACTTTGATAGGGATGCTACAAAGCACATTATTTATTGTGTGTGGTATTCCCCTTTAACATAATTATATTACTTGTACCACCAATTCCTCTTGTGCACTCAAGGGAGTTATAAGAATGAGCTTAGTATGGGAGTGTTCTATGTGCAACAAAACCCACAAGGGGAAGATTGTTGGGATGTGGTTTTGTTGCATCTCATGTGTGTTCAAACCTCCTCTCCATATCATGTCCTTATGTGCAATCCACGTAAGGCATAACCCATGTGATATGTGAAATGTGGAGAGGATAGTCAACCTTCAAAGGTAGAATGCTTCGAATGTGTTACCTTTTTATGATGTGCATGTGTGTCACCTAGTATACTCTCTCTAACTCTACAAAAAAGCAACATTTTTGTACACACAATGATAATGGAAAAATCTAATCTATATTTGGTAGCAATTTCTTGATTAAGATTGTGCACAAACTTAAGCTTTCCGATTACATGTATTAGCCATGAATGCATCGTTGGATTATCCACCATAATCCCTATCAAGTGAACACAAGTAAGTGGGGACTCACAAGCCTCCCCAACAGATAGAGAGGGTGGTCACAAATTGAGTGCTCTACATCACACGAGGCTTATTTTTTATGTAAATTGAAGGAATTTAGCCTTCACATAGATCTTCACAAACACGTTGACAAGATTCTTGTTGTTTTTTTGTTGTCGGTGAAATTGTTGATATGTATTCTTTTGTTGTTGTTTGTTGTTGTTGATGACTGGTTCTTCAATGTTCGCTTCATTCATTGTTTCCTTGATCTTCTTGTTTTCTTGTTGATGTTCATACTTCTTTAGTCACACGTGGCATATCGTAGGAGATAATTTCCTCGATCTTTTTCACCAAAGTACCATGAGAGAAAAATCCAAATGCACTATCAAATGAGTGAGGGAAGGCCCTATCACATGAGATGTTCAAGGATGGTGTTGAATTCTTTTACAAATCTCATCAAAAGTGCATAATGTCAAGAGATATCCACAGTTATGAAAGTACAAACCAGCTTTGACACACATTGTGTGGTTTAATGGTGCACAAGTGTGTAGAGTGAGCATAGAGAAATTTTGTGAATAGGGTTTTAGATAACCTCTTACACACCAAGCCATTACAATGAATGAGTTCTTTGGCTTATGCCAACTTGGACTTTCACTGGAGGGTACTATACCAAGTTTGTGTTTTTACAATGCTATGCTCCCTAGATGACCATGGAGCAGTAGATTGCCAATTTCTATCAAGACATCAAAAAACCCCTGAGTACGCACCTTGAATCCATGAGGCCTACATCAATTCAAGATGCCCTTCTTAGGGCCATGCAGCTGAAGAAACCAACCCTACCAGGAATTATAATGGTTTTAACAACTTTAGGGGAAGAGCTAGGGGAACCTTCAACCAAGGACATCAACAACGTGAGATAGTGGCTGCAGTAAACTTGGAGCAAACCTTCCAAAACCTCAGGTGTTATGGATGCAATCAGATGAGACACTATAGAAATAACTGTTTCAAAGAGAAAAACCCTAAAATTATCGCTTGAGCTATTCCTCAAACTCAGATAAATCAAGGAGACAATTTAAGAGGAGGAAGAAATGGAGGACGAGGTAGGGGAAGAGCAAGAGGAGCCATAGCTTATACAATCATGGGAGAGCCAACATTAATGAACAAGGAAGATGAAAGAGCCACTGGTTTGGCCACACGTAGCAATCCTAGAGCTCAACAACAATAGGCAATTTTGTAAAGCACTATAGATCGATAATGTAAAACTTAGAGTACTTATGTGTTATAATGGTATACATTATTTTCTTTTGCAAAATTACTTAAGGAATCTAAAGTTAAGTTAGTATTCAATCAAGAAATTAAGGGTAAATTTAGCAAATGAGAAAGAGGGTCTCGATAGGAAGGCAAAATTTGAATCTTAAGAATGAGATAGTTATCCAAAAACTGACTCACATTTCTTGTGCACAAGATAGCCTTCCTTGAAAAATGACCGACATGGAATTATTAATGCACAAGACTAATAAGAAGCCAAAAAAACTCTTGGTATGATACCTCTTAAAACCCTTTACATATTATCGGTCAACCCGGTTAGGGCACAAAGAGGGTACCCTCTGGTGCAATGGTGGAAGCTTGTGCCGAATGCAGCTTGCTCAGAATGGCAAGAACACGCCGAGCGTATTTAGATTGGAAAATTTGGAATACATAATACTTATTGAACACTGATTGCTTTGGATGGTTGGTTAGACCGAGCACGTTGACAAGGTGGATATATGGAATTTTTAAATTATTTATGGAATAAATTTGACCTGGTTTTTGAGATAATACCATTGGTTTGTCAAGGTTTAGGGTTTCTTGGATAAAATGAGTAGCAAGTAGTTAGTATTGCTAAAGTAAGGAATTGTGGAATCTCAAAACAAATCTTGAGGAAAGATAAAGAAAGATCAACTAGTTGTATGGAAAGATGAACCCACTAAAAAATGCTACTAGAGAGCCATAAATTTTTTATGTAAAGAATTTTCCAACTTCGATTGAGATGAGGACATCTCAAATTCTTAAGTTGGGTTTTTGTAAGGTTTCCACCTTTTAAAAGCGAAAAAATGAACCCTAAGCTTTATTTGAGAACCCTAGACATGGAAACTGGTAAACCAGTATCTCAAAAGTAGCTAAAATTGGTATTTTTAGAATCTTAAGAACCACAAACCTATAGCTAGGAACTCTCCCAACTAAATTTGGGTAAAATTTGACACCGCTATCCCCTCTGGAAGTTTTACTACCACTTTAAATTGCAAAAATAATTGAATGGTTTTAGTAATCATTAAAGCTTAAGACTTTCATTATAACCTCCTAGATATTTTTCAAGATATTTATCAGTTAAGTAGAAAATATGCTAAAAAATGAGCAAAATTGATTTTCAAAGTGAGTAAGTAGTGGGGGAGAGTATTTTGGACCTTCCAAACACTAATTTAGCAGCAAGTGGTGCTAGATGGAGGCTGAGGGCTGATTGGAGTGCAAAGAACTGCCAGTTTTAGCCCCTATGGCCCAGAAAAACTATAAATAGGACATGCTACTTCACAATTCACATTGACTCAAAGACCTATTTCTCAATTAATCTAATTAATGAAGAAGATTAATCATATCTTTATTATAAATTACTCTCTTAATAATAACACACTATTGATTATTTAAATTGGGATTAGGATTATTAATCTAATTAATTAGTAAATCATATTAGGACTAAAATTAATCAATTTTGATCTTAATTAAGAAAATTCTATCATTTAAACTTCCTTATTACAAGGAAATTATTAGAGCTTGATTATACTATTAGAAAGAAAGGAAATTTATGTCATAGTTTTTTACTTAATTTTTGTAATTGATTAGATAGAAATTAGCTGTTTAACCTTAAAATTAATAGAAAACTTAGCAAGAAAAGTTAATAAATCATAATATAATTATCAAAGTTAGAAAACATTGCTAGAAATACGAGATAATTATCTTATAAACAAAAATTACTTTATCTCATTAATTAATTTAAAATTATTTAATTTTAGCTGAAATTAAATGGAGAAATTAGTTAATTACCTTAGATAAGTACATGGTAATTATAAAAGTAAAAAAACATCATTAGAAACCTGAAATAAGTAGCTAATGAATAGAAGATTAGTTTACCTATTTAACTAGGCTACAATTGTTTGATTTTAACTATAAATTGAAGGGAGAAATTAGTTAACTAGCTTAGATAATTATATGG
Source organism: Adiantum capillus-veneris (assembly GCF_014529385.1). Classification (NCBI taxonomy): domain Eukaryota; kingdom Viridiplantae; phylum Streptophyta; class Polypodiopsida; order Polypodiales; family Pteridaceae; genus Adiantum; species Adiantum capillus-veneris. Next base: position 26,383,473 of record NC_140955.1, on the reverse strand, counting down.
TAATTATCAAAGTTAAACATCATCTTTGAAAGTTTGGATAATTAGCTCACGAATAGACAAATTAGTTTAGACTTTTAATTAAGCTAAACTTATCTGATTTTAGCTATAAATTAAAGAGAGAAATTAGTGAGATAGCTTATGGTAATTATCAAAGATAGAAAACACCATTAGCAACCCATGATAATTAGCTCATGGATAGAAAATTAGTTTGGCTAATTAATTGAGCTAAAATTATCTAATTTTAGCTATAAATTAAAGAAAAAAATTAATTAATTAGCTTAGATAATTACGTGGTAATTATCAAAGATAGAGACTACAATTATCAAGAGGAGATAATTAGGCCATAATTACTTAACTATTTTAAGTAAATATAATAGCTCAAATTTTATATTTTAGACTAAAATTGAATCAAGATAAATAGTAGATATAGTTAAAAGTTTCTAAGAAAACTATTAAATTCAAAGTAATCTGACTTTAAGCTTAGAAAAGAGAAGGAAATTAAGAAAAATGATCAAAAATTTATAAGATAATTAGAGAAACCTCGTAAATTTAGAAGGAATCTAGGATAAAAATATCTTAGTTACATGATTAATCAAAAAAATATTATACCAAGAATTTACCAACTTCGACTACAGTTTAAAGAAAAAAGACAACAGGAAAGTTCTTAGAAGTTAGTCAGGAAATTCCTTAGGCTAAACTAAGGTATAAGCAGTTTTACAAGATTGATATTAAATAACCCAAGAATCCTCTATAAACAATTAAACTATTCTAGGGTCTAAGCAATTATGCTAAGTGATGGAAATATGTTATTAGGTTTTTGATAATTTACCTAATAGGTAGACGTCCTTTTTATAGGGATCAAAGTCATGGCTCCAAAGAGGATCCGAGAAAACCCGCAGTCTGATGAGGAGGATAATGTTCCAAAGAGGGCTAGAGCACCTCACGACCATGGGGCCTTGCCTAGTAGTAGATCTACAGATGAAAGCATTTGAGTCCCAGTACTACAATAGATACCCAACCAATCCCAAGTGGGCCTTCATTATAATTTAAGTTGAATAAATCAAGTTCTTTGTTAAGTAATAAAATTGCATACGTAAAAGAGTGGGTAAGGATTTAGTAATTCAAGTTCCTTTTAAGTAATAACATTGCATATGTAAAAGAGTGGGTAAGGATTTAAGAAGGATGAAATTGGCTGAAAAACGAAAGACATCTTCCAAGAAACCAACATACACTTGCTTGTAAAGTAGGAAAGAATTGTTTGGTTTAAGGATGGTTGATTTAGGAAAGATATGATTGATCATCCTTAAAGACAGCATGTCTTAAGACACCTCCGACTCCTTGGTATAAATTGATGAGCAATGATGGATTTTCAGCCACGAATAATTCGCTTACCCTAATGAATGATGAGTCTCTACTCCATCATTTCTTGATGTTTCTACATAAGTTAGGATACCATTTCTTATCCTAGAGGAGCCACCCGGTTGTATGGGCAACTCATTTGGTGTATGGGTACCCCGATCTTTGGTGATATATTCACCCCGAATTATGGATAAGGAATGGGTGACGTTTTTCACCCTTAGGTGGTCTTAAGACAAGTGGAGTACGGGTCAAGGTTGTTAAGAAATAATTTAAGTGATCGTACCTTGTCTTAAATCTAGAGATATTTGTTTTTTGAAATACTTTTTTTAATGTTGATTTCAATACTTGTTTTTAACGAGCTACTGTACGTGAAAGCTAAAAAGGAAACCATTATTTTACATGTCAAAAGAATGTGGTAGTAATTAGGAAATAAATAATCATGTGTGAGTGCGGAGTGGTAAGTGGGGATTGACTAAGGTTGTCAATCAAGGACGGTGGACCTAATTAGTTAGGTAACTATCCATCCCTGTGCATAAAAACATTAGAAAACTTATTCATTGGAAGAGGAGTCCACCAACAATTGTGCCCTCACTTACATAGGGGGGGAAAAGTGTTGGTTGAGAATACCTTAGCCCATTTGTAGAAGTATTAGGGTCAAAAAAGTTTTCCAACTTTCAAGATTTCTTTTCGTCCCGTTTTTGCTTGCAAGATAGAACTAGACCTTCTTCAAGGGCTATAGTCCCAAGCCATTGTCAATGGTAAAGCTCTATTCCCTATATTTTTCTTGCTTAGAGACTTTGACTTTTATTAGACCTAGAGACCTATCAAGGACCCCTTCTCGATCAATGGGTTGGGGATCTCTCACCCACTATCAAGTATTGCAAGAGATTTTATTTAGTATACTCCATAGGTAAGGTGGTGATAAATTCCTTGCCCTCATAATGATTTCCTACTTTGCTCACTAGAACATGGTTGATAGTTTTCTTTGGAGATCTTTTTTGTTCATTTTCTTAATATGCTCTTGTGTTAGACCCTTGATCCCCATTTCTCTAAGCTCTTATAAACATCACTCCACATATATATATATATATATATATATATATATATATATATATATATATATATATATATATATATATATGTTCTAAGCTTTAATAAGTCACCAAGCGTAATCATATGTCAATTTTTCATGGACATTATAGAATGTAAGTTATTGATATTCAAAAATTCTACGGATTTAAGCATATTTTGACTTTTTCAAACTAATGATTGTTCTTTGTGCTCAGTATAAATGTAGGTTTTTCATATTTTCTTTTGATTTGTCACATTTATTTAATCACCAATCCCCAATAAGTATTGTATATCCATATTCATTGGTAGTTGATTTAAACACAACTCTCCAAATGGAGTAGAACCTAAGGTTTGACTTCCATCATTTGTGTCTCTCACAATATCCCAAAAGGTGATTAGGCCAATCTTCCACCACGAGTGGAATTCCGTAAAGACTATAGGCTTCCCTATTCAAAACTACTAGAGTTGGTGCTCTTATCAGCTCTAGGTCTTTTTCAACTTGTTTGTCCACTTTTTCTTTAATGTTTGATTTCTCATCTTTAGTTTCCACTAACATTGTTGGTGTTTGTTTCTATATTTCTAGAATTTCTTACGTAATCTTCAGTAGCTTTTGATATTGATTTAGCTCTTTGAACCCTCAACATCATTTTTCTTCTAGAACTTTGCATTAGCTCTTGTTCCAACTTTCACTAGAACTATGAGGTTTTTCCTCAAACCTCAAATGACTTTAATAGAATTGTTTCTACAACATTTGATGTTACTTTGACTTTTGTTTTTTGGGAATCCTCAGCAATCCTCATAAAAGTGACACTCTTTCTTACTGCAATCTTGACAATATACACTAGGAGATACCAAGTTTTAATTTAGCTTTAAATACTCATTCTTCAAACGATCATTGATCAATACAAAATTATGATGACCCTCTACCCTTTGTTTTGGCTAAACCCTATTTGTAACAAAGTAAATTGGATCCATTTTTTTGGGCATATAGCTGACTAGCTCTACCATAGGTGGTGACATATATCAATCTCCATCAACTAGCATGTAAGAACTGCTTGCTCCGTAAGACATGATACCATGGACTAGTTTTCCACTTTCTCTTTAGGTTGTATTCATTTAAGGGAAATTGAATTCCCACCTGGTAAGGGATGTTGTTGCCCTTGTGTCTCCATCGGCATATACTCCACATTTTCATCATACTTTGGTCTTTAGTAGCACTCGTGTGTTTCATGCTTTGTCCACTTACCTTCTATGGCATGCCACTTAAGGTGTTTTTATTAAGCCATGAACTATTCTTAAGCTGTCCATTTTTCATACATTTGCATGTGCATTTGCCTTCAAAAACTAGCAATTGATTCATTCTCGTCTATTCTTCTTATACTCTTCCTTCTTAACCCAGTTATGTAGGTATAGCAACTTCTATCTTACCATGTCCTCTATCTACTCCTTGGGCATCTTCCTTGTAGATCTCATAGTTATCATCTAGTTCAATGGCATCATGTATGCAAGCTTCCAATGTGGCATGTCTCATGCTATAAAAGCTTGTGTATAATTCCGTATTCAACAACTCTTCCAAGAAGAGTGAGATAATTCTCTCTTGTTGAGGAATTTTTCTCTCCGGGCATCTCCCTACATATTCTCTCATTTGTCTTGCATGATCTCTCTTACCATCACCACTTTCTCTTGTTTGAAGCTATAGATTTGTATCGATATACTATGTTTTATTCTTGGGGTGGTGCACCTTCCAAAATCCTCACTATGACATGCAATCAAAGACCAATAAAAAAACCCCTCTACACATTTTGTAAATTGGAATAGTATTACATTTCTTTCTTCATGAACTTACAATGTTCTTTAAAAGTTGGATTACAAACCTCCTCTTGTAAGTGTAAATTTGTAACTCTCAAGATCTGCAATATACCAACCTATCAAAGCACATGTGATAACCTACATATAGTATAAGGTGCACCCCCCATGGTTTGATTCCCATTTTGGTAAATGAGGTGACAAAAATTTGGGCTAGAGTCTAAAGCTCATGGAATCATGTTAAGGGATTTGTCTCTAGTGCATTTCAAAGCCCTTGTACTATATGTGAAAAGCATAGCCTCTTTTAGCTCTAAGTACTTGATAGAAGATTCTTAGTTAGGTGATCAAGAGGATCTTCTCACCCATTGTACCTTTTGACTCATTTTTGAAAATCAACCGGTCTTACTTTTTGTATGTGGTCTGATTTATTTTGGTTATTGTTTGGCATCCCTCATCCTAGATATTCAAACCATGTTGGATCAAGTTGTATCCCATTTGGCCTCCTGTTGGTCTATTGGTCCTCGTGTCAATTTGGCTCTGCGTTGTTGTTTCATCCATGACTCCAATAAGTTGAGATAAAATACTTGCTCTCATGCATCAAACTAGATGTATACAATGTTTGAGATGGTTTTGCATGAGTTGAAAAACCACCATTAAAGGTCCATAAGAAAAAATTTGAAGTACTGCTTGATATGAAGGATACATCTCTTAGTTTTCTCTAGAATCCACTCTCAAAGATGTTGAAGAATTTATTGTTGTTTGCATATGTAGCATATATCTTAGTTGAGACAAAAACATTGGTGTTGTGTGATTTGGCATGGTAGAGATTCATTCAACACTCTCAAGATAGTCCTTAACTAGTTCACCTTGACCAGTGCAAACAATCCCTTTCTGTCGTAAGGTCTGTTGTCAATTATATTTCAGATTTGAACTTTAAACCTTTCCCATAAGTCTCACACAAATTTTAATAACGGGTTTGGCACAATTTGAAGGTCAAACACACAAAATAGGTGCCTTTTTGTGTTTTTTACAGACTCTCTATTGAACTCTTTTTGCTCTCAATTTGAATTTTAAGCATATAAATGCCTTGAAATTAAGTAGGTTTGGTCAGCTCATTGTCAATATAAAACTTATAAAGCTGGTTCATGAAAAATCTCTCCGATCCACTCTAACTCAAAAAAAGTCTAATTTTTTAAAATGAGTTATGTTCTTCTCTTTGGCCTAATTTAAAGTTTTAATGATCTAAATGGATTTAGGTATATTATGTGGTTTCCAAATGCTATGTGTATATATGGAATCCAAGATCACATTGTCCAAAGATCTTGTTTGGTCAACTTGAGGAGAAATTTCAAATTTTCTCTGAAATACACCACGTTTTTCACATTTTTGACTAGTATAAAGGTCTTGACGTCCAAATGACTTGAGATCTTGCATGAAAGATCTAGTCATTATGCATATACACAATTTCCAAATAAACTCACAAAAGGTTATGTCTCAATGGCTTGCAATCTGTTTTACTTTTTGCCCAAGATTTGGAGATTCTATTGTCCAATTGGTTTAAGATTTGACAAGCTTGTTTTGTGAACTAGACATATACAAGTTTTCAACTCACTTTTCAAGGATTTTTCTTAGTATTCTTGAGACTTGCTACTTTCCTCTCCAGAGGTCAACAAGTCAACAAAACCAAAAAAATGTGTGATATCTCTCTCTCAGATCTGAATCATTTTTTGTTTAAACAATTTTGATTCAAAATCTTGGTTTCAACAAGATTTGACTATAAAGTCTTTTGTACAGCTCGACCGAGGTTTTTGAGCTAGTTTTCCAAGCACTTTTCCTTAAGAAAAATTTGCTTCGTACTTAGCTTTCATACCAAATCTTCTCCCACAAGCTTCAAGGTGATGTCCTTGATCACATGGTATCAAAATTTCCTTGATCACACGGTATCAAAATTGGAAGGATTTCCCCAAGCCTTCACCTTATATCTAGCTTGGAAAAAACACACCTATCTATATAAGTAAATAATCAAAATTTTGAAATATTGTTAGAATAAAAAGTTCTTTGTATGGATATGTATCCCTAAGTATCCTTAATCATCAACCCAAGTATCAAGCAACTTGGATGCCAAATTCATCAAACATCTCTAGTTTAGTGCTAGTTAGAGACCTTTCCACAAGTGGCTTTGAAACCCAAAAATGGTATGGATGAAGCTCACACCTGAAATTCTCTTACAAGAGGGTGTAACTACCCCTAGGGAGCTTCCACTAACTTCAAAACAATATTTTGACTCCCAAATGTTAGATAAGAGTAAGAATCTTTGTTTTAAACTTTTTGTTTTTTATGGAAATGACCACAAATGGGTGGTGTCAAAGTACAAGTCAAAGATATGGTCTTCACTCTAAGATCCCTAGGTTGGCAAGATTCTCACAAAAAAATAAATTTTTTGGCTCTAGCTATGTAGTGTCAAAAAGTTCCGATTAGAAAACGAATTTGCTTGAACTCTAGAGTGATTTTTTGAACCAACCTCAGCTAGTAGGCTTCTCACAATGTATACTAGTTGGATATGTGGCCAAAACTTATCATTGTATAGAGTTGTTAATACTCATTATTATTAACAAGTTCTCTAAGTGGCATAATTGGACTTCACATATGGGTTCCACACACCACATGGACACTACTCCCAAAGTTTGGCATGATGTAATTCACCCAATTTTAAGTTATGCTCAATCTCCCAGAGTTTTGATAGTCTCGTAGACAGCCTTTGATGGTTTGACCAAGCTCCTAGGGTCTTTTTGCTTCCAAAATTTGTCAACCAAATGTACTACAAGCTCACACTCTCTCAATTACCCCTCTCATGAGTAAATGTTAATAATCACAATTATTTACAATCCTTCAAACATGACTCCCACTTTAGTTTCACAAGGTGTGTAGAAGTTTACATGTATAGGCCCTTGGGGAAGGGAATCTCTCACTACTATAATGTATGCTATGAACAAGACTCCCACTTTATTTTTGCAAGGTCTGTAGAAGTTTACATATAGAAACATTGATGTTTCTCACTTCAGTTTATATATATATATATATTCCTTATGTGCATGTGCAAGATTAGTTGACAAGACTTAATTTCAGGTCTAAGAATGTGTGATGTAGTTTTGTATGAAATGATGAGCTAGTATGTTGATGTTAGACTATACGAGGGCTGAGGTGATCAAGAACGTAATGAAAGTTATTATGATGCACATTCATAGGTGTTGAGTCAACCACAAGGGTCACAAGCTAGTAGCCATGTTGTAAATCCATGGAGTGGAAGATTGCAAAAAAAAAAAAGTGACTCATGTAAGCTCATCAAATGTATCCAGGAAAGGTAAAGATAAGGTTGATGAAGGCATTATAATGCCTAATGTTTTTGTATATGAGGTCCCTCAAACAATATGAAGCACTGGGTGCCTTTGATAAGTCTCAAACCCTATTTACATAGGCTAAAAGAACCAGTGTACATTGGTCTTGCCACACTTGTAGTTTTAGGCATGGACTACTAGTGAAGGGTTGGTCTTATCTTGCATCACAAAAACTACAAACACACCATAGGGTCATGAGTCTCAATGCCATAGATCCTCCAAGCAAGAGGCAAAGATAGTTGGGCTTCAACATGTCCTACAACATTGCACATCTAAACAGATGTCAACTTGAAAGTGGATACTCAAGAATAGCTAACCTTGGAAATTTTCACCCCATAGATTTCATAGGCAAAATTGTTAAGTTTTGATAGTCTCTAAGGCATGGCAGGTGTGGGGATTTTGATAGACTAAAGTAGGTAGCCAAGGTTGATAAGATGTCTTGCTTGACATTTAGGGGTACCGACTTACATGCTTGGAAAATTTTAAAATACCAAGAGACAAAGAAAGCAAAGAAACTAACTCTTAAATAATTCCAAAAGTCATTTGACCTATCACACTAGCTATAGAGCCCAACCATTGAGATCATCATCTATAAGTTTCTTACTCCTTGAAAGGATACCAAGGCTTCCTCTATGTGAGTTGAAATAGTGCACTTGGGGATGAAGTCAACCTATTGTGGATATGGTGGTTAGCTACACAAGAATATGTTCTAAAAGAGTGGGCATTGCAAAGTTGTGAGCAAGTATAAATCTAGAACAAACCTCAATCATCAATTCTCTTTTCGCTTGGAGCATTCCATCAAGTTAAGATTGATATTGTTTTGATAATTAGTACAAAAATGCTTTTTAGTTGACATATTGGGATCCTCAAGAGTGAAAATAGTGTCATAGTAAGGAGAGATTTCCATCTTGAGAATTCTTGACTCTTCTCAAAGTGAAGCCCCTTTAAAAGTAAAGGGTCCCTACCACTAGGGTACTCCACATATATTGGTCGATGATGAGCTCTCAAGAACATTTTTTGACCAATATTAGGAGTGAATATGGTTTTAGCATGCACAATGGTAAAGGGCCATGTGCTCTACATAATCACAAAGGCAAACGCAGCTAATAGCAAGGGTGCAATCACTTCTCTCTTGATAAGCAACCCAATGAAATTGCATCGTTTTGCAAAGCCTAGTAATATGTATAACCAAGTCAACTTAGGGCCAACTTACCAAAGAGACAAAATTTTCCTTGAGAGACCATGGATCTCTAGGAAAACCTTTGCTTCAAAAGGAGTAGTACAATGGTTTCTACTTTAAAAAATAGAGAAGGTGAAATTTCAAGTAAGCCCTATAGAGGATATAGTGTATGAGGCAATCCTTGGTCAAGATTGGATGGCGTTCCACCAGAGCTACAAAGGAACCATGGTACTAATGTTATCCTTTCCTAAAGGTAGTGATCAACTACTACTTGTACCCTTACCACAAAATAATCAAATTACATTATCAAAGGCTTCAAAATCTCTGGAAACAACCTACATGTGGGGCTAAAGCTAATATAGGTCCTCAATCAAAAACCTTAGAACGTGTGATCCCTTATGCTTATAAATCACAGAATCCTAGTGGCTCACCTATCTCAAAGACTCCACCCTCCCTGAAGCCAACTCGGTCAACCTCCCAAGCAATGTCATCCTCATAACAATCAAGCTTTGAATCCAATTCTAGTAAAGGAACACCAATAAAGATCTATCATTCAAAATACCTCCGTTCTTAGAGCACAAAAGAAATAATCAAGGAAAGTTTCTATAAGAAAGTATGTGTCAACACACATAAGATAAGTAAAGGCAATAAGCACAAAATGATAAAAAGCTAATTGAAAACAATTAATGAAAATAAAGGATGATTAACTGCTCAAAAGTCATTAACTTTATAAGGATTTTATGACAAGAAAGAGATTTGTGGCTGCCAACTCTACAAATCACGTGTTACAAAGTGGAGGTAGCAAATAAGGCGAGCGGAGTAATCCGAGCAAGCTTAATAAAGCAAGAAAGAAATTTGAGTGAGAAAGTGCGCAATGGCAAGTTGTGCAATGATGCATACATCTAATTGTGACACAATGTAATACGAGACTAGCCATTCAGATGGGCAAGAAATGTGAGCTTTGTGAGCACAACTAATAATCATAGAATTCATGGCCATCCCTAAGGTATTAATAAGTAAGCTATCTAGAATATTTTTTCTTGCTATAATGAGATGATTTATGGAAACTATTTAAAATAATCATCAAGATCTCTTCTTCAAACCTTGATAATGTGCACAACACTAAAGGCCCTTTGTGAATCTATGTTAACATAGCCAACATCAGTTAACATAAGCCTCTAAAGGCCCAAGCCTTACAAATGCAAACCAAGGACACATGTGAAGAAGCAGTAAAGATTGGAGTTACACATTTTCACATTTTCCCAAAATGATCATGTATTGTAATTTCCTAATTTATTTGGCCATTGTGATAATTGTAACGCGTTATAGGCTCAATGAGAGTTCCAAGCTGTAAAGAATATGTCAATTAGCGTGCCTAGGTTTTAGATACAGTAAGTTGTGGAGCCTCAAAGGTCTTGGGTGCCAAACATTGCACATTTTAAACCCTATGGCTAAGGTATAAAAGCCAATCTTTGTAAGGGTTTTGCAAGTTTTGGATAATGAAAGTGAGCGTATGCTGATATACTATGCTGTGAGCTCTCTACTGTTTCAGTTCTTCAAGTCTACCTCGTGTGGTGTTGCATTACGATTCCAGGCATACCAACGTGCTCATAGACATTCTTTTTTATGTTCAGTAGGAGTAGTGTAAAAAAGAGTCAGGATTGCATCTTATCTGACGTTCTCTGAGAAAACTTCCAAAAAATGTCAATTTTATCTTCGGCGCTCTGAAAATAAGTAGACCTTCCCACTGCACAATTTAAAGTTTTTCAAGCATTGAGAGTGTTCAAATATATGAGAAAAGACATCCAAAACCCTAAAGTGAAATTGGCTTGCAAAATAGGGAATTCTATCTTTGGTGATTCGAAGATAAAAAGTAATGTTTTTGGGTTGAACTTGGGAAACTCAACTTGCAAGGTGCTATACCCACTTGTTTTGACCCTCCCTATTGATTTTGGTATAATTTGAACCACTAAAAAACCTGGTCGGGTTGAAACTTGGTAAAAACTACCATTTGTGAGAAAATTATGAAAAGTAAAGTCATTTTTTGGCCAAACATTGAAACACATGCATTGGGTAACCTTTAAGCAATGGGAAAAATCATACAGTGAAATAAAATTTGCAAAAGGTTCAAATTTTGAAGAATTTTATCTTCGGCGCTCCAAAGATAGATTTTCTACTAGAGAGGTGATTATGGCAAAATTTTCATTGACATAACCTCTTTTTTTGAACATTGCAAAGCTCTTGAGCAAGTTTGAACAACTTTAAGTTCAAATTTTGGAAAAGTTTATCTTTGGTACTCCGAAGATAGATTTTCTACTAGAGGGGTGATTTTGGCAAAATTTTCATTGACAGAACCTCATTTGAACGTTATAGAGCTTTTGAGCAAGTTTGAACAACTTTAAAGCTGTGCAAAGACTTGAAACACCAAAACAAATGGAAACATTCAAGACGGGACAAAAAGGGATAGTAAACCACTCACATATAGTTCAAACTTTGTGAACCTCAATGGAGAGACTTGAAACTACATGTAAAAACCCAAGAAATCACCTTGGGCAAAAATCCTTGAAATAAAGAAATTTTATCTTTGGCACTCCAAAGATAGAAATTTTATCTTTGGCGCTTCAAAGATAGCAATTTTATTTTTGGCAGTCCAAAGATAGAAATTCAAACAAAATGGTGATTTTTTAATCATGACACCAGGACTAGCCTTGTTTGATCATAGGAACCTCATTCAAGTGGTCAAAGTCAAATTCCATTCTCAGAAAGGGTGTAGCCATCTTTGATGCGCCGAAGATAGCTTGCACACATTAACTGGATTTTGGCTCATTGAGTGAATTCAATGATTAGCGATAGGAATTGTCAAATACTTTATGACTTCAAATTAACGATTGTAGATATCAAAGCAGGTTTTTGACCTATCCCACTCTCTGAACTTTTATCAATGAGTTGTTTTGAAAAATTCCAAAGATTTCATGTTCCAAATTCATTAGGTAAGCTTGAGAGACATTTGGTCAGCATTTTTGGTCACAATTGGTCTTGGGAGAGCTGTGGAAAAGCAATGGTAAGCCAAAATCAGCTTTTGAAAAAGATTTCATTGGGTTTTTAGGAGTTGGCAAATTGATATTGAAAAATTTGACCTAAAATTGGGAAACCTTTAAGATCGAGTCATAATCTCTTCAGCTAGCAAAAATATTCTTGTTCTAGTCCCATTCAAAAAGTTGCATCACAGTTTGGATTAAGAACATCAAATGAGCTAAAGATTGATCGTGCAAGCTACAAAATTTCAAGTACAACCATTGCATATTGGAGATTAATGCAGAGTAATTTGGATCAAGGATCGAAAGACCAAGGGTACATGTGATTGCAGATCAAGCTATTTAGAGCCCTAGTTTTTCATCAATTCAAAGGATTCTAATCAATTTTAATGCGTTCAAGCTAGAGTTTCCCAACTCTTGTGTGTCTAGAAATCATTCAACTGCCAGGATTACTTTGGCACAAGCAATCTTTTCAACCAGAGGAGAAGAAAGTTTACCATGCAACAATAGAATATTCTTGGAGACAACTTTATAGACCAAACGCAATATGAATTCAATCCAAGCTAAAAGTTCAAGTGAACTAGATCTAATAAATGGCAACAACATGAAGCAAATGCAACATAGAAAATCTTACAGCTCGATGGCTACAATGGAAATAAGGTTTTATATATAGATTTACAATGCCATAGGTATCCGATAAGCAATAAAAGCAATATGAGAGCCAAGATCCTATTGATTAGAGTGAACCTAGATCCATAACTCTTAGACGCTCACAAATTTCAATGGAGCTAGGTATTGCAAGCTGAAAGATGAGGTGCAGATAGAAGTGCAAAAAATTGATCCAAATGGTTATCCAAAAATTTGCACAAGCCAACAAAACATACAGTTGGTCCATATGCAATCAGGATCGTTATACATGGATTACAATGGTTAGATCTATAGTTGAGAGCCACAAATGGAAGATCCAACAAATCAGTCACTAGAAGCCAATCTAATTGGAGAACCAAGTCAAAGGCAGCACAAAGGTCAAGATGGAGCAATCTACAACTTGATGCTAAGTGTTTTGAAAGAAGATGCTGACAACTTAGCCAACATAGAAGCATAGACTTCTTAGCAAGAGCTTGAGATGGATGAGCCGAATGAAATACCACTAGTCATGGTATACTGCTCAGATTATGGAAGAAAAGGTAGATGTTTTCTAGAGGACTGTCCTAGGAATCCAGACAACAAAGACATAGCAACTGCAAAGCACAACATAGAGCAAATTGGAAATGCAGATTGCGATGTAAGTGCATCTAACTCATCATTAGTGGTGCAATCAAATGATATTGTACTACCATTAGAAGCACCAATAAAATCATTGCAAGTTCAGAAGTTGCATAAAGATGCACAGGCCCCTGAAAAGCTTATAATTGATACTTTGAACAAACAATTTCTACGTGAATTTAATCAAAGTGTCCAGTCAATCACTGAAGGTCAAAAAGAGTATTAGGTTTGCAAGTAATTCTATATCCACAACCACTAGTGTGGAAACATTCACGAGTCTAAGGGTCACATCAAAGAGAATGATGTTAGCATTGTATGACACCCATAATTCATATGCACATTATGTAGACCAATAAGGGCAACTATACAAAAGAAGTCGACCATTGTTTGAAAGGCCCACATACCAGCTCACAGAATTATGCCTAGTGATAGATCAGGAAGGATGATCCATTTCAAAGGAAAGAATCTAATATAGCCCATCCTCACTAGAGATGAATGAAATTACTAGAGTGAACCCAAAAATTTGTTTAGAGCCAAACTCTCATCCATCTAAGTCAAGATTTGACGTTGTGACCATACCAGCATATACTTTGACAAAAATGGATGTAAAAATAGAAAAGAGTCTATAGTCTATGATGCATTGGGCCCTAAAACCACATAAGCTCAAATCATAAGAGACCCACATTATAGAAATATCAAGGTGAAGATAATGCTATCTATAGCTTGACTTGGGGAAACATTTGTCATGTTTCATGAAGGTACATAGGAAACTATACAGAAGGTGTGTAAATGCAAAACACTCGACGGGGCCACCTCAAAATATGTAATTGTAGCACGTGAGTTCACCCAGAGGGGTTTTTTATATACCAAAGACTTACACAATTACATATACAAGAGGTGTTTAAAATGGAAAATTTTAAAAAAGTTATAGGTTTAAGAAGGTTGAACACACATGTTATAGGTATTTTTGAAAGGTGGACCCCTCGGGGAAAAACATCTATAGTGCTACACACAGTATGCATTCATAGTCCCAAAAGGTGATATCAAACCAGAGCCAAAGAGTCTTGAGCCTAGCTCATAGAGAAATCTTTAGAAGGGGGGAGCTACAAATCCCTTAAACTCTGCTCTTGTACGAGGAAACACAACACCAATTAGAAGCCCTAGAGATTCTAGCTAGACCCCTTCAAAGCAGAGGCCATTAAAGGACCATATGCTTGTTGGAAGTGCCCAATTGACCCAGATCCCATCAAAGTCTGTAGATGAATGCTTCTATGAAGATCGTCAAGGACAAAGATTTCAGCTGACTTCCACAAGTCAACGTCAAAATTTGAATGAGGTATCATTCTAGTGTTTTGTACATAAGATAGTTAAGAAAAACTTATTTTGAAGTGAAAGAGGCCATGTTCAACAGTGATGAACATTAGCTTAGCCAAAAAGATCCTAAGTAAAGATAGAGTCCTCACCTGCACCCATATAAACAAGACAACAGATTTTTTAACCTTGAATTCATATTACAACAAACCTATTAGTCGTTATCCATGTCCTACTTAGAACCTTATTAAGTTAATATACCTACCATCCATGTAGTGTTAAATATCAACAAATATCCATTCTTAGAACAATAAACCACATATGAAAGTGGCATGTGTGTGTGGGCATCCTCCCTAACGCAGGCACCATCATCAAGTTGATGAGAACAGGATAGTCAAGTATGAAGTGAAAGAGCTGTATCATATCAAAAACCCCACAAGTCTCATCAAAACTATAAGTGACAATGTTAACAAAGAGGATTATAATCCAATTGGAGCTTGAAGGATTTGTTAGCTAGTATAGAGTAGTATGGATGTCGTTAATAGTCAGTCATAGAAGTTTTCCATGCTTTAACCACTTTCTATGGATAGTGCTCAAATGAACCATCCATCCAAGAGTAGTTCGTTTAAAGGTAACATGTTCCTAAAATCATAAGAATTGAAATAATTACACAAGGGTAGGAAATTTTGCATTAACTTGCAATTTAAAACTAGCAAAGTCAAAGACTACAATAGCTATGAGTAGGAATCCGATCTATAGACAAGAAAAGACCACTTAACACCTGTCAACCTAACAAGGAGTTATATATGGTGGGCCCATCAAAGATTATAGACAAAAATCTCCAAAGCCAGCATCTTAGTTTTCCATCTTTCTGGGAGAACCTTGTGATTAGGACATGTGTATTGCTATTTTTTGACTTATACAGAAAAGAACATAATAGTTCAAAAGACAGTTGGCTTAGAAAAAGGACAATGATTAGCACAAAAAAAACTCAATCTTCGATTCATTTTAGTACATCATAGTGAGAATAAGGTATCTTTACAGTGTTTTGTACATAAGATAGTCAAGAACAACTTATTCTAAAGTGAAAGAGGCCAAGTTTGATACTGATGGACAACATCTTAGCCAAAAAGATCCTAAGTAAAGATAGAGTCCTCATATGCATCCATATAAACAAGAAAAAAGATTTTTCACCCTTAAATATGTATTACATGTGTCAACAAACCTATCAATTGTTATCCATGTCCTACTTAAAATCTTTCTAACTTATACCTATTGAGGCGATCCGGGATGGGAAACAAGAGAGGAAACCTCTAAACACCCCTTGAGGCTCCCGTGCTGCTCAATAGGAGCTGGGGAAACCACAAGCAAGAAAAAGAAACAACAAACCCATAGCCGAATAAGTGAAGGGGCATCACCTAGTGGAACCAGAACGCAAGAGATTTTGTCACAACCAAAAGAGGTGCAAACAAAACACACACAAGCAATCTCACACCAAGACACACATAAAATGGAGCAAGAGAGAGCTAGAGCAAGGGAAGAGAGAGAGAAATGGAACTTGCGTTATACCTCATTTGTAACTTGAAAATGGAGATGGTTCGTTACAATGCTACCATAGAGCTTGTGCAAAAAACTAGCCCAATGTGTATTGAATGCTAAACATTGCCAACACACACACACACACACACACACACACACACACACACACACACACACACACACACACACAGAGTCTTAGGGTGTGGGAGCCCTTTCACCAAAATACTCTCTTACAGTGAACACAAATTTGGCAATGAAACACAATAAACACTTTCTCAACAAGCTCAAATGATGGAACTTAAAAGACACAAGTCACCTTGCATTTGCCAAAGAGCTTTACACAAGTGGAAGGACGAAGATCTTGAAGCCAAGCACATCGTTGAAGCACCAAACTTTAGTTGTTGATAGAGAAAGAGCATGTACAATAGTGGTTTGAGATAGAGCACTCACACTCTCTCACTTTGCAATGTGTAGCTTCTCTCACACAAAGTGTGAAGCTCACAAAGTGGTTGCTACACCTAAGTCTCTCCTCACGCCTATAGTATTGGATTGCTATGTGAGAGCTTGGAGATGATTTACAAGAAGGAGAGGGGCCTATTTATAAGTTGGAGACCCCTTATTGATAACCTTGTTTACATGCTAATCAAATAAAGATTAAGATTTCTTTTGAATATCAAAACATTGTGGGCCTTCTTTGTCTGCTTGAGTCATGGATGTGGGCTCAAAAGAGAGCATTATTGATGGTAGATAAGGTGAAAGTAGAATTTTAATAAAGGGGAGAGAGAGAGAGAGAGAGAGAGGGAGAGAGTTTTTTTACTATGCACATGTGTTGAGGTGAGGTGCCCTTTATGGCTAGGTTAATGGCTATTTTGTGTTAGCATGTTAGTGGTTAGTGTTAATAATCACTAAAAATCAAATGATATATTTACAATGGGTAGAATGAGGTGGATGGTTGAAGTAATATGGTTGAATGAAGTGAGGGAATTCTTGTGATGGTGAAGCTTTGAAGATGTTTTGAACTTACTTGTGTAGGTTCTCATAGTGTTTTGAACCAACACGTGATGAAAGTGATGATGTTGGTTGATGAGAATCCCTTAGTTTAAACAGATTAATCAAGATTTGACATGCTAAATTCTATGTATATAGAGAATAGGTAAAAGGTATTGTGATTTAGAGGTAATAGAGAGAGGCATAGTGATGGTGTATGTACATGTAGAATTCATATGAGAGCTATGAATTGAGAGGGGAGGTTAATGGTGAAGAGGGTGAGAGAAACCATGGATGGTGCATGTTTTGAGTGAGTGATGGAGAGGAATGTGTGTGTGTGTGTGTGTGTGTGTGTGTGAAAGTGAATGGAGTTGAGAGAAGACTAGGATGACTTGTGAAAAAAATTGGGCAGTCTGGGGTCCACCAAAAAAATCATATCTCACGGATAGAAGCTCCAAAACTTATGAAAAGTTTTGAGGTGATTATTCAGCTTGTAAGATAGATTTTCCTTTTCGGGAAATTCCTCAAATCCAGAGTGGAGGTGGATGCCAAAAATCTCAGCAAAATGCTTGTTTTTTCTCCTACAAAAGTCTTCAGTGGCCCCCCTTTTGTTGAATTTGCATAATCCTCCAAGAGAGGAATCTCAAATCTCGAGCGAGATTTTTCGAGCAATCCCTAAAACGAGCAAGACTGACCAAGGCACACTATACAAAATAAAAACCAAGCATGATTTTTTAGGTGGCTTCAAGCACAAAAAAAAAAACCTATAACAAGATTACAACTAATTTTAATGGTAAAATGACCATAGATTTTTTTTTACAGAAAAACCCCTTGAACAAGGGTTTGGTAGAATGTTTCCTTTGATGGGCTAGAACAATTGGAGCCAAGTACTCTAGAGAAAATGGTGGAAACGTGAAAATAATTCTATTCTTGCAATGAGCCTATTCTTTTGAGAAAATCCACATCATGGTATGTATTAAAGTTTGGATCACACCATCATAGGTGGCCTTCTATCGGGGGGGGGGGGGGGGGGGGGGGAGTGGGAGTTAGTGGTGTTGCCAAAGGTGGTGGCAACAAACGTGTCGAGGGAGGTGGTAATGGTGAGGGATTATAAACAGTGCTTTGATGAAAGAGCACGCAAGGTTGATAAAGCTATGAACAATTTTCTTATGACAACTTTGTCCACATGCTAGTTCTCTTTCACCTACCCATATCGATAGAAACCTAGGTTTAGTGTAGTTCCACCTACAAATTTTGATATTTATCTTCAAAGTTCAAAGTAGAAGGTGAATAGACCTACAAACTTTAGAAAAATTTAGTGTAAAAACCTTCTCTTAAATTTTGCATGTTTATATGAGCACAGCTCAGAGTTCCTAGACTGTTTGGGGTTCCTAGTCTGCTCAGTTGTCCGTCATGCCTCGACCTAGATTAATCACCCAATGTGTGATGCCCCTATGTTGAATACACTTCTTAGAAATTATTTTCCTTATGCGGCTTAGCCCTCCATTTTTGTTTGTACTTTATCAACTATGTGGGAGTTGTACGTCCATCAATGCCTCATAGCAATTCAAATGGATGGTAGTCTAGCATTGCATTTGCCCTCTTACAGAATGATGTGGCCCAGGACTCGATCCTTAGCACCCCATAAGGTAACCCCCTCCAAGGGGTAACGGGGAGGTTGGTGTGCTACAACAAACAACATTGTGCCACGTTGAGACAACTCTGTTGGCTAGGAAAGGTAAATCTCAGGGTCCCTAATCATTGACAAATTTGATTTTGAAGGAGTTGGGCAAGGAAACTCACAATAGATGATGCAAGGAGGTCCTTAAGTTCAACCGCCATCATTTTCAACAACTATATAGTATAAACAAAACCCTTTTAAAAATCTATTTGAAAGAGACACAGACTCTTTCATGTACGGATAGGGACTAGTGCTGCTCAAAAAAAACTTTGTTCTGAAAACTTGGCAAACCTACCTACTATGAGAATTTTAGTGGTAAAACTGACTAAATTTGAAGGTTTTTACACCAACTGACGCTAAATTTCTATAAATTTTGTAGGTTCAATCTCACTTTCAAATTTAAAATTTAGAGATAAATCTCAAAATTTGCAGGTGGGATTACACTAAACCGAGGTTTTTTTTTCAACCCCTCGCCCCCTCTCTCTCTCTCCTCGCTCTCTCTCAATCTCTTTTTTTAAAAAAGTCTCTGAAAGAGCCCGCGTCGGTGTGGATTTTTTTAAAAGAGAGATTGAGAGAGATGGAGGGGAGGGAGAGAGAGAGAGAGAGAGAGAGAGAGAGAGAGAGAGAGAGAGAGAGAGAGAGAGAGAGAGAGAGAGAGAGAGAGAGAGAGAGAGAGAGAGAGAGAGAGAGAGGAGGAGGGGATCATATATGGGCAAGGGAGGTCTGGAAGGGAAGAGGTTGAGGAGGCGGAGATCGTGCATGATGTAGGAACAACATATCTATGCTGATGTGCGTCACATGACCTTGTACTCTATCACAAGTAGAGCTTCTGCATTTTGATGCAGCCCGACTTAATCTCTTGTCGCACCATCGTTTGGTGTTGCCGCTTGAGTAGGTTTTTTCCCAACCCAATTAAGCATCGAGTGTGAAGAATCATGGTGGTTGTTGGACTAAGCGAGGCAGAGGAGGGAGAGCACGCGCTCCTGCGAGACAAGAGTTCAGAACTTCTAGTGGGGACGGGTAGAGGCAACAAAAGGAGAGCGGAGAGACGCAGCTGCTACATCGCCCTTCTCTCTCTCTCTCTCTCTTAATACATATTGGCTCACATTTAAATAAACTGTATTATTAGTTGGCAAGATTCCCTCCCCTCCCCACCACCCTTTCACTTTTTTGATATGCACATCTTTTGCGCCCCTCCTCATGGCCCCTCACCTCTCTCAATAGCCCTCGACTACATCAATCATCCTATGAGCGACCACGACGCCAAGAATCTCCAACTAACAACCTCACATGGAAGTACTTCTTGTGCAAGCCCACATGCCCTCGACGGTGTTAATACCCATGAGAACAGCGCCGGACCAGCCCTCCCTCTCTCCAAACCAACAATCTTGATATGAATTATCTTGCAACACTACAACACGAAGCTGCAAATTTGCATTGCAACACACTAAAAATATGTGCGTAACCTCTCTTCAGAGCAATTGACGACTAGAAATCTCTTCATGAATTCTCTAGTCAACACAAAGATCCACATGTGCACCGACGTGGCTAGCTGCATGAAGAAGGGGGGGGGGGAGAGAGAGAGAGAGAGAGAGAGAGAGAGAGAGAGAGAGAGAGAGAGAGAGAGAGAGAGAGAGAGAGAGAGAGAGAGAGAGAGAGAGAGAGAGAGAGAGAGAGAGAGAGAGAGAGAGAGAGAGAACAGTTCTTTGTAGTCTATCGCATGTGCAATGCTGCAAACTTGGGTAATACCACAAGAAAAACGATTTTTCAATATCGTTGATACACTCTCTCTTAGTAAAAAAAGTACATACTAAGGGGGCCCTCTGGATCATCTTAAATAAAGTACATTAGTTCCTAAATTCCTTGCTAGTGGGCATTTGCGTTTCTCGAGAGATGCTTCTTCTACCAAATGCTGGA
The DNA here is from genome assembly GCF_014529385.1 of Adiantum capillus-veneris. NCBI lineage: Eukaryota > Viridiplantae > Streptophyta > Polypodiopsida > Polypodiales > Pteridaceae > Adiantum > Adiantum capillus-veneris. Next base: position 26,362,926 of record NC_140955.1, on the reverse strand, counting down.
AGTACCCTTTTGCTTTCAACTACAAAACTTGACTTCTGGGCTTAGAACTCGGAATGTCATCAATCAAACATTCCTACCGTTTTGCAATAACCACTCGGCCAGGACATCGCGATGACCTTCAGTGCGGTCCTAATTTAAAAAATTAGGAAAAACGTCACGATGACACACAAATAGCACTCGTTGGTGCCATGTTTAGCTGCTGCTAGCCGGCGTGCATCCCCTCAATCAACCTATAGGCAAGTCACAGGCAGACGTGCACTCAATAGCTGCTGCCACCTGCCTAGGCTTCTTTCCTTGCTTCCTCGATCACCCCCTAGCTGATAGACTTGCCGCCATGCGCCCCCTCTCCGTTTCCTTTTTTCCTTGAAGTGTAAATCCTTCCACTTCCTACTTCGAACTAACGTCATGATTTCTTGCCTCCTACTAGCTCCCCACTAATCCGCACCAGCTCCCCACCCTACAGCTCCCTGATGATCCAAATCTCCTGTGTCTATATATTGCCAACAACATTGAGCAGTGTTTCAAGGCTCATCCTCTCCCTCTTTTGCTGGAGTGAGGACCTCCCTTCCCTCTCTTTCTAATGGGCTGTAGCTCGCGACCTCTCCTTTCTCTCTTGCTACGTGAGCAGTGTAGCTCTCAGCAGGATGCATCACGCTCCCCTTTAAAGATACACTGCTCCATATACTGCCACGATATGATCTCCATGCACGACAACTTCTAAAGCTAGCTGCACTTTGCTGCCACACACCCAACGCTTTTTTAAAAAAAATTTCCCAGCTGGTGCCCCTTACTCTCTCTTAGTCAAAAAGAAACGTACTCTCTGAAAGAGCGCGCGTCGACACACACTCTTTCATAGAGTTTCTTTTTGACTAAGAGCCCATCCTGCTAAGCGCATGGAGGGACTCAAGGCGTTGCAACCACTTGCTAACGCGGTCTCGCCTATTAGTTACAGTGCAAGTTGGGGCTTATAGAATGCCCTGTAGACGCTGCAAGAAAGTGCTTCTGGACTGATTTTTAGAGTGCTAGAAGGCTCTCATCGGCTACAACAAGTGCAATGCACCTTTCGCCATGAAATAAGCTGACTTCTTGCAATGTGCACACCTCCTGCTGGTTGGGTTTGCCACACAACCAGTCAACCAATGATGCTTCCGTCAAGGCCCTTGAGAGTATCGGTGCTGCATGACCTCGTGGGCACTATTTCTGGTGTATGCATCCCGTCTTCTTCATGTGCTGGAAGCACTAGGTGGGACGAGGCTCAGAGAGAGAGAGAGAGAGAGAGAGAGAGAGAGAGAGAGAGAGAGAGAGAGAGAGAGAGAGAGAGAGAGAGAGAGAGAGAGAGAGAGAGAGAGAGAACATCTATGAAGGAAAGCCGTTAGTATCATAGAGAACGGGGGGGGGAGAGAGAGAGAGAGAGAGAGAGAGAGAGAGAGAGAGAGAGAGAGAGAGAGAGAGAGAGAGAGAGAGAGAGAGAGAGAGAGAGAGAGAGAGAGAGAGAGAGAGAGAGACTGGAGGGATGGCTTTCGGCAAGTGCATGGTCGCAGTGTTTCTAGTGCTGATGGTGGCGATGGACGGACTGAGTGATGCCGCAGTGCAGCGGCCTTCTCCGGCACTACAATGCATGCCCTTGCTGAATCTGGTGCCGGCCTGCCAGGCTCCGACTCTCTATTTTGATCCAGACCGATTAAAATTGTGATTGGAGGTCTGAATACTGAAATAGTTAATAGGAGTTTTGGTTATGACTTGAAAAGTAATGGTGTTCCAAGGATCCTCTATCCTCTTGACTAGCACGCACACGCACACACACACACACACACACACACACACACACACACACACACACACACACACACACAGAGAGAGAGAGAGAGAGAGAGAGAGAGAGAGAGAGAGAGAGAGAGAGAGAGAGAGAGAGAGAGAGAGAGAGAGAGAGAGAGAGAGAGAGAGAGAATCCTACAAGGAAGTGTTCACCAAAACATTTTGTAGGAACAAATGGAAAAAAGAACATTGAATATCTTTAAAAAAGAAAAATGGATTTTTATCGAGTTTAACACTAAAATCCTCCAAATTTAGCCAGTTTCCTTCTATGCCACCACCAAAACTCACTTAGTTTTTTTTCCTAATGGATACCACCTTATCTTGAGCAGACATAAGCTCAAAACCGACTGAATTTGCTACAAACTAATTAGTATGCAAAGTCACTGCAACGACCTTCCCTCTTGTTGAAACTATCGTTCCAAATTTGAAGAAGGCTCTAGTACCACCTTTTAGGGTATGGCATGGCCTTGATCTTCATAGATTGGAGCCGAATTTGCCTCTTATAATTGGTGGGGGGCATGAATATTCCACATGACCAAAGATGTAAAGCATATTCCGATGATGATGTGCCCATTGTGTGTGAATGCTATGGCCTTCCTGATATCTGCCATGTTTCTTCAAACAACGATTCAAAATGGAAAGGAGCAGCATCTTCAATCTTTGTGAAAGAAGTTGTTCAATTGAAGCTTGAAGTTGTTACATTGTATGGTAAAAATATCCTCAATATTTTATTTGTTTCCAACTAAGTTTTTTCAATTATGATGATGTATTTCTAGAAAATTTTAGACATAGAACTCTATTAATTCTGATTGTTGTTTTTGTAAATTGATTAAAAAAGGCATATATTGGCCAATTAAAGAAAAATATGATTTTATTGTAACAAAAGAAGTCTTTCATAATTAATGGTGTTTTACGGACATAGGTCATGTAAAAAGGGTGCCCTTGTATGAATATCACAACCTTGTAGTATGGGTAGAGCAAGACTACATGGAAGGGACGATTGGTGTATAAATGAACTATTGAGGTGCAATAAATTTCTCTCAAATTGATGTGGCTAAGAGGAGGAAGGATGCACATGCTCTCAAGTATAAATGACAATCAAGAACCAAAGTACTAGACAAGGGAGCACTTACCTTACAAAAAGAAACATAGAATGACTTGAGCATTAAGTAAAGGTCTAGAGCTCTTATTAGTCTATCAATCTTACTTCAAGCTCAAACATGTGAATCCCAAGCGAGAAAAATCCAAGCCAAAGAAGAGTAGAAGTAGAGGAGATTGCAGTTAAAGAAATAGAGATTGAGCTAGAAGATCGATAAGGTTTTCAAATATTGTGTTACATTTATTAAAAGTAAACTATTATCTTTTGGAATTTAGGAGGTATTCTATCCATTGAAAACTCTTTTTGTTGTAGTGCATCAATATATAACAAACAATAAATATTATGTTGATGATAAAATTTACTAGTTGTATACAAACACTTGCTCGGGTTTGTCTTTGCTCGAAAAAACTCGCTCGATGCATAGTAAGACTCCTCCAAGAGTGAGACCCTCCTTGCATGAGAGTATGACCTAATAGATACTTAAGGGTTTGAAAATATGCATGGATTAGGATTATTCACAAATATGATATATCGATATGATAAGAAAAAACAGGTTAGTGTATAAATAATTCATGGAGTTAGAATAGTGTAAGTTGTATATAAATATAAAATAAAAAAAGAAAATATATGAAATTATAAGGAATCAAATGAGGGGGCCCTCATTTTCTTTATTGATTTAAGACTATTTATAAAAAGTAAGGAAGAATACATGTAGAAAAATGGTAATTTAGTGAAAGGGAATGACTAGGTGAAATGTATTTTTGTGATTTTTTCTTAGAGTGGGTTCATACCAAGATTTTGAGAGACTTGCATGAACATATTTATTTATTTATAATAAATACTATGCACAATGATTGAAAAATATATGGTAAGCTGAATATAACATACTTAGGCAAATAATGTACACCTAGGTAGAAATATTTAAATAAATACCAAAATAATTATAATTAAAAATTCCTATATTTAAGCCTTATATACAAAGAGATATTTACACCAAATGGGTCAAAATAATTTTTTTTAATGTTTTATTTTTAGTTATTTTTTTGGTTCAATTAGCCCAATGACTAGCTAGGTGAAGGTTTTAAGGAGGTATGAAAAAAGTCCCCTAACTCACACACGCCTACGTACAGTGAAAGGGTGAGGATAGACACTGTGTTTGAGTGATTTTGATAGGGCAAGATAGCTCACTATGGCAATTCTAGATAGCCAAAAAATGGCTATCACTAGCCCTCCCCCAGGATGATGGTACATTCATGTACCATCATAGGGCATCCTTTCCAAAGAGAGTGTTTTTGAGCCCTCCAAGATAGTTGGTATCTTGACAAGATTTTCATTGTGTGGCTCCTTGTCACTTCTGCTTGAGCTACATACATGCATCAAGTAGCAATACTTACATGAGACATTCTCTCTTTGACAACTCTTTGGTAGAAGGCGACTCAAATAGGGCTTTAGCTGATACCCATTTACCTTATGGGAATGCTCTTTACCATTCAAGTCCATGAGTTGGTAGTAACTTGAGTTGAAAAACTTCTTGACAATGTATGGTCCCTGCCATCTAGTCTCAAACTTGGCATCAATACAATTATCAAGTCGATTGTCATACCTTAGCACAAGATCTCCTTCCTTGATGCCTTTGTCTTTCAGTTTCTTATCAAGATTTTCTGTTGCTTGTATAGCTTTCCTCTTATAGCACTTATAAGACGCTTATCTCTTCCACTCAAGTTCGACTAAGGTAAGAATTTGATATGCCCTTGTTTCTTGATCTCCCCTCGTCCCTCTACTGTGGAGCCACATTGCTGGAATGTTGAGCCAATAGGCTACAAAGCCTCTTGACTATAGACCAAGTGAAATAGCGTGAACTCTGTGGCTTCTCTATATGTAGTTCGATACGCCTACAAGGCACCATCCAAGAAGTCATCCCACAACTTTGTCTTGTTTTGCACCATCTTTCTAATAATGCATGCAATTACACCATTATTAGCCTTCTCCACCAAACCATTTGACTGTGGGTAGTAGGATGTACTATGACGATGTAGAATATGAAGCTCTTCACAACCTTCTGTGAATAAACCCTTGACGTTTATCAGAAACAATCTCCAGAGGTGTGCCAAATTTGCAATAGATATTAGTGTAGACAAACCTGCTCACTATTTTTCCATTTACCCTTGCCACACTTTGAGCCTCTATTTTGACCCACTTTTGTTCTAGGAAGAGGACCCATAGCATCAATGCTCCACTTTTCAAAGGGTCCATTTGCAAGCATGATCTACCTTGGACTATGTACCAATCTTCTATTTCCATTTACCTGACAATTGTGACAACTTTTACACCAATGCTGGACATCCACATGCAAGCTTGGCCAAACATACCCCGCAAGCAAAATATTCTTCACAGTTAACTCTTGGGCAAAATGACCACCACATGCCTCTTCATGCAAACCTTTCAGAATGGTTGGAATTTCCTCAAAGTTGGTACTCTTTTGTATGCTTGATCCTTCCCTCTTTGGTAGAGGGGGCCTTCTAGGAAGAGATAGGAACTTGCCTTCTTCATGAGTCTCCTTTTCTGAGCTTTTGAGAAGTCTTGTGGAAATTTGCCCTCCAAAATGTATCCAATAAGTCAATGAATCCAATCCTTGGTATCTTGGTTGCTTGATAGCTGCTGCCACCATGATGACCTGCACTTATTTCTCAACACATGTAACTGCTTTTTGTGCAAGTAAATCAACATCTTCATTTAGTTTCCTTAGGAATATGATATAATTGCACTTATTCAAATTGATTAACAACCTACCAATGACATGAACTTTTGTCCTTAGGCTTTCATTCTTACATGCCCAAATGCCTAAAATCTACTTCAAAATGAGAAGTGCATCCCCCTTTATCATGAGATGTTGTATACCATGACTAATGCACATCTTCAAATTTTGAAGTAGTATATCGTACTCCACTTCATCATTGCTTGTTGAACTTGGTATATCGACCTTCTCTTTCATGACCATCTCTCCACTTGGGTGGGCAACACCAGCCCTCCCCCCGCTTTACCTGTGGCTTGTCAAAAAGCTCCATCAAAGAAAAGGGTAAATGCATTAGGGATACTTTTAGGTGGTGGCAATGGCAGGGTCTTTACTTTAGGTACTTTAATCTCCATCTCATGCACCCTATAAGTGAGAATCCCTTCCAGTTGTGCACATACACTATCTTCTACCTTGAAAGAGTATTGGAACTCTTGCAATTCCATAATCCACTTTGAGAACCTAGTACTAAGATTCATTTGAGATGACACCCAAGGGAACAAATTTTTTGCAGTGAGAATTACAAAAGGTTTTGGTAGCAAGTAGGATCTAAACTTTCTCACCACAAACATGAGAGAAAGCATCATGAGTTCTACTTCCGTGTAGCCTTTCTCCAAAGTATTCATGATCCTACTAGCAAAGTAGATGGGTTGCATCCTGGTACTGTGGGGAACTTGTTGTAGCAAAATAGCACCAATTGTTTCTTTCCCAACACTAGAGCTAACAAAGAATGGGTACTCCCAACAAGGAGGCATAAGTGTTGGTAGTTCTGATAGAATGACTCTGATGTTACAAAAATATTCTTCAAGCTTATCGGACCAAAAAAACTCTACTTGTTGTGTCAATTTCTTCAAGGGGTGAACTAATTCCAAGGCTAAGTGAATGAAGCGTGATATATACTTCACCTTTTGAATGAATGAGATGACCTACTTGAGACTTTTGGATGATGGTAGCTCAATGAGAGTCTTGCCTTTGAAGGATCCACCTCAATGCCCTTATAGGAAACCTTGTGACTGAGTAAGATCACTTCATCCTCACCTATGTGGCATTTGTCGGGATGGAGCTGACCTCCCTTGTCATAGAGCTTCTTCAATCATTCTTCTACCCTATTGAAGGGGATCGGGGAGCACCACAGACGGAGAGTAAGAGAGAGAGAGAGAAGGAGACACACACGATGTGGGTGGGGAGACTCAAAGAGTGATCAGCCCCCTATACACTTATGCTATGTATAAGGTATACAAGTCAGTGGGCGCCCAGACTCTGGGCGGCCGCGCAAGGCACAGGCGCCTATACCCCAAAAACCTCCCACTTAAAGGCGACTGTGCCTTTAAGCAAGAGAATCAGTCTAAAGACTACAAAAGGCGAGAGAAAACCGTTCTCAACCGATGCCCACTGACTGGCTGTGATCGTGTGCATTCGGCTGTCCTGCTCCCGTGTAAGTCCATACACCACCAGTCGTACCGCACACATACTGCAAGTATGTATGCAATACCTGCATATCTCCCTTGTGCACTATGCCATCATCAGTCAACAAACGACTGACAACCCCAACTGCAAATGCTCCCACTGCAGCTGCGATATCCGGTCTCAAGATCAGTATCTCATACATGAGACCACCGAATGCCGATGCAATGCTAGCGGGCCCTGCTAGCTCTACGGAGCATGCATCAACATATATATCCCTGGCAATAGGCATCTCTGACTGACAAGACGTGTCAGCCACATGCATCTCCTAACTATCCGCAAAAGACGCATCAGCCTGTCGTGCAACCTCAGAGAAAACCAGTTGTTCTAGGTGTCTGTTGGAAGACATATCCTGCACCACTATATCCCTATGCTCACTGTCGAGCATAGAAAGGAATGACTGCATAATCGCTGACATCTCAGCCTCCTCTACAATCATCCACTGTAAACATGACCACTCAATCTGCTGTGACTCACTAGAGCTCTCATGCTCTAACTCCGTATGCATAGACTCTTGCACAACGTCCTCCTGTCGTGACTCACTAGAGCAAGGCCGCTCTACCTGTCTATCCTGCATAGAAGTATCTCGCACAATTGACTCTCTGCTTTGCTCAGTCACTAGCAAAGCATGCATGTCTGACTCTGTCACCTCTCTGTGTGACTACTCAAGTCGTGCCCCAACTGTGTGCACAACGAGCTCACTACTCTGCACTCCATGCAAAGCATCCTGCAACCCACAAGCAAAAGAGACTCGCCTGCTCTCTCGCTCTCTACCTGGCTGCGTGATCACAGAGACAACACCGTCTCTCTCGTGATCCACATGCAATGGGTAACCTGTACCACTCCTGACACCTCTCGCAATCACTAGCGAACCCAAATGCATCACAAAATCTCGCTCTCGTAGCGAAATCTGACATCCACTATCCCATAACTGTCTGACTGAGATCAAATCCCGTCTTAGATCTGGCACATAACGCACATGACGCAGGGTAAATCTCATACCACCGGGCAAGGACAAACATACGTCTCCTGTACCCTCAATGTCATACACAACACCATCAGCCATGTGCACACAACCAAGTCTCCCACTAGAAAACGTGCTAAACCACTCACGATGCGACGTGACATGGAAAGTAGCATTTGAATCTAGTAACCAATATGAAGACAATGTGCAATCCGATATGCAATCTGTAGACATTAGATCGTCTAAAGACAAGCTAGATGTAAATGTGACATCGCCGTCACAAGCATACTCAGTAACCACCGTACTGATCTCACTAGAATCTGTCATGCCCAAATCTGCATCACGCATCTGTCGCCTCCGTTGTCTCAAACGCCTGAAACATTGACGCCTAATGTGCCCTCTATGTCCACAATGCCAACATGTCAAGTCTCTATGCCGTCGAGACTTGCGTGTGGGACCAATCTCTCCCATGGACATAGAAGTGGGACTAGACTCCCCTGTAGACATGGATGTCGCGTACATAGCATGTAAACTCTGCCATAAAGCATGAGTTGTAGTCTCCCTCGAGACCTGCCAGTAAACAGACTCAACCAGATGCAAACAAATCATAGACATGGCCAACTCATCAAGATCCTGCCAATCATCATCACGCATAGACTTGGGCTTCGTCGATAAACCACGCAAGGGTTTATCCTGCCCCAAATCCGCCAATGCAACAAGCATATGTTCCTTCCAAGCAACAAAATCTACACCATCAAACTGTGTTAGACCACAACGCTGGAAGTCAAATGAAAAATCAGCCATAATGCTCCCAAAAGAGCAACCAACAATGAGTAGCAAATGTCAACCAAATCAGCCCTAAACTCGCTCGAATCGCATCAACAAAAGTCTGCAAATATGGCTGCAAATCAGTCCCAAAACAGCCCCAAAATTCAGCTCTTAAACAGCTGCATAAACAAGTCACAAATGTGTCCCAAATCAGCCTACAACTGAGCCATACATGGACACCTGCAAAGAGGAAACAATGGCTGAAAATTCAACGCCCAAATAAGCCCTCAAACCTGCCTGTAAACTTGTAAACCTGTAGCTGAAACCTGCTGAAAAACCTCAAGCCATTAGTGCTCGAATCCGGCTACCTAGCTCCTAGCCACACAAGCATACATCACAACATTCACTCTTGTGAGTGTGTCAAGATAACTGTACGCCTGTCAAACCGTGAGCGAATCACCAAGCCCACACTGTGCGGTATCGATGCATACACACGCACAAATCTCCCACCTACAGAGAACACCGCACGCAAATGCTGAGTGCAACCCGCAATCTCTACCTAGATCGCATAAATGATGTACATAAAAATCCTGGGAAAATTTCGCCAGAGTTTCGTCAGTAAAACGGCCACAAAACTAGTAACCAAACTGACTGCACGCTTAAAACCATGAGCAACCAAAGCGCATCAAACCGTACTCCAAATGCATGCACCAATCTCCACACTTTGCATATATCATTGCAAACACCTGCAAATCTAGTACACAAATATCTGCTCTACCTGTGACTGTCAAAAAACATGCTCGAGGCATACATTGCCGAGCTCAAAATGCAATCACATTAGTCTCCCTAAGCATCAAACCACATAAGGCATACATCGTATCCTCCCACCTGTGAGGAAACTTGCAGCAAATATCACTCTCACATTTGAGAGCAAACCATGTGTGGAATCCTCGACACACAATAAACAACTGCTGTTGCAGAAAATTCAGCGTTCAGAATTTTAAAATTCTGATATGACGAGCGCGTCCGGAGCATGCCAAAACCCCAAGGTATACTCCTGGATCACATGTATCCGAGTCCGAGTGTGCAAAATATGCCAAAAACACTGTTTTCGGCCCAAAAACGCAGCAAAAACTTGCTGCTGTTGCAGAAATTTCAGAGGTCAAAAGCAGCTCAAATGGACATCACCATTGCGTTCGGAGCGTGCCAAAACCCCAGGTTACACCTTAACTTTGCATAAATCGAATTCCGTATGCAAAAGTTATGCAAAAAACACTGTTTTTGGGGCCCGAAAAATGACATGCGGAAATGAAAATCTGCATTCTTCCTGCAAGTATGGCTGCAAATAACCATACATACTTGCAATACACTCTTACCTCAAGCTTGGGAATTCCCCTCAAGCTGCCATGAGCACAGAACTGGTGTTTGCTCACCGATCTCAAGCTTCCACTGAAAGCGAGCTCACCATAGCCGAAAGCTCACTTCTCTGTAGCACTCCATCTGTCACGAAGCCAAAGCTCTGATACCAATTGAAGGGGATCGGGGAGCATCACAGACGGAGAGAGAGAGAGAGAGAGAGAGAGAGAGAGAGAGAGAGAGAGAGAGAGAGAGAGAGAGAGAGAGAGAGAGAGAGAAGGAGACACACACGATGTGGGTGGGGAGACTCAAAGAGTGAGCAGCCCCCTATACACTTATGCTATGTATAAGGTATACAAGTCAGTGGGTGCCCAGACTCTGGGCGGCCGGGCAAGGCACAGGCGCCTATACCCCAACACCTATGTAGATGCAAAAATTTTGAGCTATAAATGGAAAAGTCATCAATGAACACGCTAATTGATTTTCCAAATAATGCTTGAAACACCATGTTCATGAAGCGTTGGAAAGTTGCAGGAGCATTGGTCAGGCCAAGTGGCATGACTCTAAAAGCATAACAACCCCAAGGAGTGATGAAGATTGTTTTCAATTGATCCTGCAATGCAATCCTATTTGAAATTAACCTGAGTAGCCATCACACATAGTGTACTTCTCATGACGAGTTACTTCATTTAGTATCTCATCCTAAAATGGGAGGGGAAAGCGATCTCTTTTTGTTGCCTCATTGAGTGGACGATAATCCACACACACCCTCCAGTTTCATTTCTTGGGAGTGACAATAACATGGGAGACCCACTCTAAATTCTCCATTGGATAAATGAAACCTGATGGTAAAATCTTTATTACCTCCTTGAGTAGATCTTGCTCCTTATTAACTCCTAGCATTTGTAGCTTTTGAGCCTTAGGTGTGGCCTCTGGCTTTAACTCATTCTTGTGTTCAGGAGAATCTACTCCACGCATGTCTGTGTAGTCTTTGGCAAAAGTCATAGGAAACTTCCTTAGCACACAATTGAACTTCTCTCTTTCGTCCTTTGTAAGTGTTGTTGATGGTATACCTTCTATCATCCCTTCATCTTGCATATTTTGGTTCTCTTGGGAACCTACATCTTCCAAGCCTTGTCAAGAGGTCTCGTGGTTACTTAGCGTAAACCTTACCCCATGACTTTGATGTAAGACTCCTCTTCACTAATGTTGCTGCTACTTTCTTCTTCTGAAGTGCAATCGGTCCAATCTTCCTCCATCTCACTTTGCGATATCTTCATGGAGATCCTCTTGACGTTGCTCCTTCATGTCAAAGACAACTTTCTTATGATTTTCATTCCTACAAATTAACTTTCCACTTTCCCACTCTTGTAAAGCTTGCATCTTCATTAGCCATGGTCTTCCTAGGATAAATGGGTAACCATTTCCTTTGGTAGACATAACATAGAAATCCACTGCTTTCTTAATGCCAAAGGCCTCCACAAAAACATTTTTACGAATGCCTACGCACCTAGTGTTGCTATTGTTTTCCATTTTCACTTTGATTTCAAGTGTCTCATAGATGTGCATGGCTAGTCTTTGCATGAGTCCCTCTCTCATGATACAAATTTGTGCACCCCTGTCCACTAGACCTTTCCTAACGAACATCCCTTTGATATTATAATCTACTAGCACAGGTGTCATATCCTCATTGATTTCAGCTTGTGCAATTTTTACAACATGAACACTCTCTTTTACCTTTCTCCTAGTGCTAACTGCCTTCGTTAAATCCCTCCTAACTTGTTGACACAATGCAAGAAATTGATGCCATGAGATATTAGGGCCCTTACCTCTCATGTCTTCCAACAGGTTGTATGGAGCCATGTCTAAGAGGGAAGTCTTGGAGGTTGATACGATGTTGAGTCCTCTTGGCTTCCTTGGTCTCCTTTGCCTTCTTTTCTTATCCACAATCACTTTGTGACGTGATCCTTCTTTCTCCTCAACGGTCACGCTTAATGCCATTTGCTTCCATGCCAATCTCATTTGAATTTGTCACCTCTATCATATGCATATTTGGATCTAGCAAACGTGGAACTCATTCACTCCTTGTGGAGGTGGTCTTGACCCATTTGGTATTTGTAGAAGCATAGGTTTTTGACTAGTTCTTTCACCTGCATTCATGATTGGGGTAAATCAAGTTAGGTCTCCCTGGCTCCCCACGGGGCCAAGGAAAATTACACATCCAATGTTCAAACTCTCCACAATTCCAACATTGCAAAAGTTTCCTATGCCGTGGCTCTTGGTCCTCTGATTTATTTGTTTGTCCATTGGGACCTACAACTTGTGCAAGGTGAATTGACAAGTTGTTGAAGGATAAATGACAACTTGTGCAAAGGTGAATCAACAATTTGCTCAAGGACTCATTTAGCTTCTCAATCACTTTATCTGTTACCTCAAGAATCTCTCTAGATGTTGATGTGTGAAATTTTTCCTTGGGTCTAGGACCCTCTATTGGAACCTCTCCCCTTAGGCACTTGAGTTTTCTATACTTCTCAATAGACCTAGTTTCAGTTGCATCAAAGGTAGTAGGTGCAACCGCCTCAACTTTTATCTTGAGTGTGGGAAAGAGACCGTCTATGAACCTCTCCTTCCTTAGGAACTCTGCACCATCACTAGGGTTAGCAACATTTCCCATCTATACATCCCAAAGATGTAGAAACTCTTGTTTGTACATGTAGTAGTCATCTAAGTCGTTTTGTTTGTGAGAAACAATGTCTTGCCATAGCTTTTGATTGTTTTGAGGTCAAAGAAGTATTGCTTGAAATGATCAATGACTTCCTTATAGTTTCCCTTAACCTCCTGAGATAGAGAGTCAAACCAAGTGCTAGCTTCCTTCCTCAGAATTACCTCAAACATTTCTAAGCATTCCTCATCTCCTATCACTCTTTTTATGCGGTAAGCCATTTTGAAATTTTTTAGAAATAACTCGGCATCCTTGCTAGGCTCTCCAAAAAAGAGAGGATATCCTGACATTTGGTGTTGGGCCTCCATTGAATCAATTTTAAAGTGACAACACGCTTCTTTTTTTCTTTCTTAAACAGATTTACACAATAATGTTTTCTAGATTGCAATCTATTCTACAACAAAAGAAAAATATGTACATCAAATTATCTATGATAGTCAACAAGAGGCAGGATAGAAGGGTTTGGTGAATTTCTCCTACTTTTTAAGCACCAAACATGGACACCATACATTGTTGAAAATGGATATTTCTACTAATTACAATACACCTAAGTCTCTCCTCATGCCTATAGTATTGGGCTGCTATGTCGGAGCTTGGAGATGATTTACAAGAAGCAGAGGGGCCTATTTATAGGTTGGAGACCCCTATTAAGGTTATTGATAACTTTCTTTACATGCTAATCAATTCAAGATTAGGATTTCTTTTGAATATCAAAACATTGCGGGCCTTCTTTGTCTGCTTGAGTCATGGATGTGGGCTCAAAAGAGAGCATTTTTAATATTGAAATTAGGCCGCGGGTCGGGGACGCCAAAAGCTACAAAATACTGTGAATGTCTTGCATCAATGCGTAGAGCTCTTACCTACGGTTGCAATGCAACAAACGCAATCGCAATGTGACAACCGGAGAGGGAGTAGGAAGCATGAGAAGGAGAGAAGTGAGAGCTGTTAGCTCACGCTGTGTATTTCTTATCCAAAAACTTATAAAAAACTTACAAAAATTGGCTTTTATACCTTAGCCAAGGTTTTTGGGTGGTCAAAACTAATAATATGGAGTTCTACCAAAGTTGGGTAATGACTGGCTAATACAATCTAGAAGCTTGTAGCCCCGGCTCATTAATTACAGAGTTTATCTGAGAAAATAGGAGTTACAATATTCTCGAATTATCAAAATAATAAATGTTTTACAAAGAGAACTCTGAAAAATGGTGTCCGTGTTAGCTTGTAGCTAACATTCCCCCCCTCCTCTCCTGTGTCATCCCTTGACACAGCTTTATGGGCTGAAATAGTCTTTGGGTTGACGGCTGGCGAGGGGGTCTTTTAGCGCATTCAGTGCCTTCTGGTATTTGGTTCTTCTTTCTTTGTTGGGCACTTGCAAAAATTGCATTGTCACTTTATTCTTCAGCTCCACCGCTAAGTAGCCTACAAACCTTGATGTTAGGTTGCTGATCACCGATGCAAATATCTTCGTTCGTCAGTGAAGAATCCAGTGTAGAAAGCTTCTTCAATGGCCATCATATTATTCGATGGCAAGAACATACATCTGGCATAGAATCCGTAAAGGACTTCTTCTGAAGGCTGACTACTCAGATAGTAGCATAAGACTTTGTTACCTTTCAAAAATGATATCCATGGGGCTCCTGTTTGCTCAGGCTCATTAAAAACTTGTATACATGTGAGAAACATTCTGCAGATTTTATATAACATGGCACATGAGAGATCTGGTAGACTCTTGAAGAAAGACATGGCGCCCGTTAGGGTTTTCACCATGTATCCCTCTGTCGCTTGGACTCTCTTTGGAACTGGCAACCTGGGGAAGTTAAGCCAAGTTGGCCTCTTCTTTTGTAGTGCTTCATGCGCTTTCCATGTCCTTACTCTGGGTACATGACAGAAGGTTGGATCTCTTTGAAGGGCTGCAGGTTCTCTTGTGAACAAAATCAGGTATGTCGGATTCTTGCTCAGCCATCTTAACCTCCACTTTGGGTGGTCTTTATCTGCACCATCTTCTTGCATATCTTTGTACAGCCTCTCTTTCACCTGTAATAATTCCACTTTGATGAGAGGGTATGGTAGGGATTGTTCATGCCATTGAGCGTTGATCTGATTGGGAGTGAGTTGAGTGACGTTGATAGAGTGTAAAACTCTCAACTCCCAATCCATTGTGTCTTTCCACTACTCATGCACCTCTAGGGTGATCTTCTCCTTCATTGCGTCTTCTTCACCTTTTGACAGCTGGATCATTGGCATTGTGTCTTCATCCGTGATGTTAATATGAAAACCTTCATCACCACTCGGCTCTGTTGTGGACTGTGTCTCAAACTCAACAAACGAGACCGAGGGTATGTCTATCTGTGGCGGCTTTGAAGTGCCTGTCTCTTCCTGCATGTCTGGTTTCCCATCTCTGAGGAGTTGATTAATTCGCTTGAGTTTTGTTATCTTCTTTAGGAGCTCCTCTTCTCTCTGAACCCGCATCAGTGCCAGGTCCCTGCGTTGTGATTGTTCTAGCTTTAATTCCAATTCAAGGACTTTTGTTTTTCTTCTCGAGTGCCTTGTACACTTCATCAATTCCTTTGATCAAGGCCACGGCTGGATTTTTTCTTATTTGCTCATAAGAAAATTGCATGATCATTTATCCATTGTTCAGAGTATCGCAGAGAAGCATTGGCAACATCTAATTGCACCTGAAATTTTTGAGCTGACAGAGATGTCGTAAGAAGTTCATTCATAAATTATGTCAGCTGCTTGTCTTTTGCTTTACAGGCATCGGATAATTTGGTGAGTAATTCACCTAATTCCTCCATTTCTTTTTGTTGCCTATCTCTGGCTAACTGATGTTGTTCAGCTTTTGCCTTCATCTCTTGTACCTGCCTTTGAAGATCAGTGATGACAACTTCATCCTGTCTTCTAACTCTCCTTGGAGAGCGTCGATCACCATCTCAAGTTCCTTGGCCTTTGTGTTGCGGTTTAATGCTGCTGAATGGAGTCTCTTCGTCATTTCTTGCATCTGCCGTGCATATTCATTGACTTGGACTATTACCTCATTGTTTGACTGCCAGTCCTCCTGTCGTGCCAGCTGAGATGTGCCTGTAGCCTCATGTGTGGCTTCCTACTGTGTCGTAACTGCTGGTGGTTCTTGTGTGGAGGTAGATGGTCGGTCTTCTTCTTGATCATCCTGAGGCTTTGATGCCTCAACAATTTATGGCTGAGTAGAAGTAGAGGGTGTTGGCTTAGACCTTGCTGTCTCTTCAGGTGCCAGACTTTCTTCCTTCTCTGGCTCGGCTTCTTTCTCTTGTGCAGTGGTAGGCTCTTTCTTGGGATCTACTTCTTTATCAACCTCTTCTGCAGATTCACTTGCCTTTTTGTCTTCAAGCTTTGGAGTATCTTCGGAGGCCTTCTCCTCTTCTGGCTCAGCTTCTTTTTCTTTTTGTCTATCGGGGTGGTCAGCCTCTTGTGCAGATTATGTTTGTTTGGTGGACTTAGAATCTTTCTCTTTCTCAAGCTTCGCTTCTTTATTGGTGTCTTTGCTTGCAGGTGATGGTGGTGGGCTAGGCATGGGATGGTCCTGTTGTTCTGTAGGCGGTGAGGTGGGTTGGGGAGATTTATAACTTTGTTCTTGGGCTTCTGCTCTAGCCGTCTCCTCGGCTTGTATTTGGTCTTCCGCCTCTTTGGCTTTCTTAGCAGCTTCTTCTGCCTCCTTCAGCTTTAGAGCTTCAGCCTCTTGGTACATTCTTTCTAAACGCTCTGTTGGATCATCCGTCTCTTTTCTTGTATGATGCTTTGTTCTAGGGCCTTTAAGTCCAGCAGGTACCCATTTTTTTGGTCCTTCCCTTGTGCTTGTCTAGTGCACTGGTAGGCCTATTTCTCTCTTTCAAAGCACGCTTGTTTTTGAGCTGGCTCTTCTTGGTGTGCGGCCACCACTTTTCTTTCCATCTCTTCTCTCCGAGCTCTCTTTTCTTTGTTGTCAGAGCTCTCGCTGTTGTGCCTTTCCAGCGAGCTGCCAGCTGAATCTTCATCAGATTTATATGATCTCTTTCCTGACCTTGTAGCTCTTGGAGAGGGTTGTGCTGCCAATATCCATATGTTCTGATCAGAAGCACGCGGTAGGTTGTCGGCCATGCCAATGGCATGGTATGCTATTATAGTCAAGACCTCTGGTGCACCCAAGTAAGTGATTTTGCCTTCCTTCTTGGTGCCCTTCAAAGTTGTCAAGACATACTGCATGTGGTCCACTGGTTGTCTTGTTGTCGACCTGAGAAATTGAGTGAATGTGGTGGCCACGGCGTGATTTGGCGGAGTGTACATTGGTGGCCTTTTTGCCAAAAAATGAAAGTGCTGGTGGTACAAATAGACTGGCTCTTCCACTTGTTTATGAATTAGATCGGCGAATGTAGCCACGGTTGTCTCTTTGGTAAATGTTCTGACGGTTTTTCTGTCCCTTTCTCACATGGTCATTCCTTCTGTGGGCAGTCTGAGTTCCTCTACCACTATCTCTTTAGTGATCACTACTTTGACCTTGTTCCCTTTGGTGTCGGATATCTGTGTGGTTCCATCTTCCTTGATTGTGGATAGAAGCTCGTAAGCTTTCTGAAAATCCACTCCGCAAGGCTCTTGTTCGTAGAAATTCCTAAGCCCCAGCTTGCGGTTAGCCTCTTTTGTCTCTGGCTTTGCCGCTACATCATAGACTTCCTTGGGTAGGAGTTGCAACTCCACCTGATGCCCTTCTTTACTCTTGAATTTTCTAGTGAAGACTGTAGTGTGGTGCTCTTCCAGCTGTTCTCTAGAGAGGTATGATGCCTTGGCTTCTTTGACTGACTCGGGGTCTAGTTGATAAGCGGGCAGTTTCTATAGTTTCTCCTTTTGGTTGAGCTTCTTTTTAGCCCTCTCTACTGCTTGCATGGCTCCTTTTCAATGAATAGAGTGCAAAGTTAGGAGATTTGTTGAAATTTTCTCTGAAATATCCTTTAGGCTAAAATGATGACAATTTGGTCCAATTTGCTTCAAATCAATTTTTGAACAAGCAAAGATGCATAAAAACATGCAAGGAACAAAACTATGTGGTCAAAACAAATATTTGCAACCAAAGTAAATAATTGCGATTATTTACAGCTGAGAAAATTTTTCAACTTTTTGCAAACTTGGCTTTATAGGCTTAAGGTATATACCAAATACATGCTCTGAGTGAACTATGGGATCATTTGGATGCATAGCGGTGAAAATGCTACCAGATTTTGGCTTTAGGTCTCTGAAACAGTAGATATAAAGGAAATTTGAGATTTTGAGTGCCAAATTGATTCAAAATTGGCTAGTGGGCTTAACACATCATGTACTTTGGATGTATGATGGCAAAATACCAAAATTCCCCAATTTTGATCAGAAAGTAAATAATCACGATAATTAACTTTTCTTCCAAAATTGACATTTTTTTGTACAAATTGGTTCTAGGCATTGTATAGACCTTGGGTATGAGATATGAGGTGATTTGGATCAAAAAATGTTGTCCATAACCCAAAATTTGGCTTGCAAAGACTTCTTTGCGTTTTTTGACAATTTCCCAAATAATGGGTAGTCATTTTGACTCATACTTGATTTTTGGCATGTAATAGGTGTGTACACATGATACGCAAGGTGAGGTGACAATTTCAAGCAAAACTAATGCAAAAGTAAATAATCGCAATTATTTACAACAGTGACAAAATCTTTGCAAAACCTACAAATTTTGACCTAGACACATTCCATACACCTAGTACAAGTCCTAAATTGAATTTGGTCAAGTTTGGTCATGCCGGCATCACTTTGTGCGTTGTTGACTCTGAAATCACCTCTTTTTGTGACTACACTTCATGTTGGGTTGGTCGGTCAACTTTGAGGCTTTGGACTTGTCCGCAACATAGTCGTGAAGCAACCTGTCCAATGCTGGCTCATTTGGAGTCAGTTTGACCTCGTATGTCGAATTTGATGCTTTGTAACCTTCGAGCCGTTTTCTGCTTTTCGAGGGCTTTGCTTAATGGATTTCACCAAACCGGTCATATACATTGTATATGGACCTCATAAGCAAGCCATCTGTGGAGTCAGGTTGGAATTCTGGCATTTGCCAAAAACCTAACTTTTCTACTGGGGAACCCCTCGACCCCTGCTGAATGGTCATCTGATGATATCGAAAGGTTGTATTATGTTAGGGCACGCTATGGTTCAAATCCCATCTAATTTGGTCAAGCTTGCATGCCGCTATGGTCAGTTTTAGGTTGTAGGTCTTCGTACACTGCTCGATTTCTAGGGTTTTTTCTAGGGCTTTACACTAGCTACCGGCCGTACAAAATGGATCATTGACGAGTAAAGAACTTACCCCTCATGTCTCGTGTGAGACGGCGCTGAAAATGGTCAACTATGGGCTCGGAAAAGTCGCGCAAAAGAGGCCAAAATCTCTCTCTACAAAGGCTCCAAGTGGAAATGAGGTGGTTTTAGCCTACCTTGGATATCTATACTCGGACTTCTCGAACCAAATTTCCCTTGATTCCCCCCGTTAGTCCTACTAGGCCGTGAAATCTATGTTAGACTCAAAAATTTCATTGATCGGATTCCTGTAGCTCCTTCTGCAAGAATTTTGCAAAAGTAGGCTTGGCCGCCTAATTTAGGCTTCCCACTTCCATCTTCTGATTTCATTGAAAATTTTTGTGCTTGTTCGCCTTGTCTTTCTATCACCATCGTGTCTTCCGTTTTTCCATCTGAGCTTCTCTGTTATTTATTATTACTTTTTGACCTGTTTATTTGAAAAAATCAAAGAAAATAGCAAAATGCTCTAAAAAAGTAAAGTAAAAATCCAATAATTAAGAAAATCCCTTGAAAAACATAGATTTATTGTTTTTTGTTGGATTTTTCTATTTTTAAGCCCCATTATCAATAAAAATGATGAAAAATACCAAAAATAAACTATTTTTGATGATTTTCTGATAGTATATACACTATTTACACTCTTCGGGAAGATATTATCAATGAATATTTCCTTGATGATGAATTATAAGGGCATTATTAGGTAATTTTGTAAAAAATCACACATTAACATTGAACTTTTTCCTCCCTCTTCAAACATTGCCCTTAATTACTTAGTACTTTAGTACTTAGTGCCCTTCCACTACTCCGGGACGACTGTGTGCTAGGTTGAACAATTGTGTCTATGCATAGCAGTGGTTGGCTCTACCATGCTATGAAGATCAATGAAATTCAAACCAATATGCTGTGCAAGAGCTGGGTCTTGAGTAATTAACTCAATGGTTTCCAATGTCGAGGTTTGCTGATGATGTCTTCCAAAGAGAAAATCTTGTAGCTTGTGTGCTCTCTGTTTGATGTACCATCAGGATGCTTTAGCACACTGATTGCTTGAGCTGTTGGTAGCACTTTTGACTGGTGCCGAGCTTTTTCTCGCCATTGGTAGTGACGGGAGCAAAGCGAACCCTGAACCCCCGACGGCCTCTAAAACACCGGGGACCGAATGGCGCGCCTCGAGCCTGTCATGGTAAAGCAAACAGGGGGCACCACCTAGCTTCAGCGGCTAGGACGCAAACAACACACCACCACAACAAAGTTTTCATCCAAGAGAGATGGATGCTTGGGAGTAATGATGAAGAGGAAAGGGAATGAGATCAAGTGAGAGAGAGAGAGAGAGTGAGGGAGGGGGTATAGCGGCTTAGTACTTAGGCACCACAAAAGGATGGCGAATCCGCACACCCTTCACACATACACAAGCTCACTCCAAACACAAAATTAGGTGGCGATTCCGCACACCTCACATGGGCAAAACATTGCAAGAAAACATACTCACAAAACCTCAAGCTTTATTTAGAGAATAAGGCGATGAAATGGGGAGCATAGGGTAGGGGAATGAGAAGGGAGAGAGTGGTAGAGCACATGGTGGATAGGTGGGAGTTGATGGCGAAGACTCGCACGAGGGTTATGGCCATCATCCTTCATTTAGTTGCCCTTCATCTTCCATAGCCAAGGGTGTAGAGGTCATGCTCAAGACAAGCATGGTGATTGCGGTGATGGTGATGGTGTGGGTGTGTGTGTGTGTGCACTAGGCACACACAGTGCATAGTGTACTCTTTGGTGATGTTGTGTGTGTATTTAGTGTGATGGTGACCCCTCTTTATATAGGGGAGGAGGGGGGAGGAATTCTAGAATTTAGAAATGAGGAAATCATTATCTACATAGGCCATGTGACTGTGGGCCCCACTTGTCTGGCTGTGTGTATATGTGCCAGAACAGCAGTCTCATGAGAGAGAGACTAAGAGAGAGAGATGGGTTGATGAAAAAAAGTGAGAGGTGATATGGAGAATAAAGTAATTACAAGAGGGGAGAGAGGGGAGTGTGTTCAGAGGTGAATCTGTGTGCAGATGTGTGTGAACACAAGAAAAATCAGGTAACCACCGGGTGGGGATGGGTCTGTGGGCACCTCTTTCAGTGAAACTGAGTGTGTGTGAGTGTGGGGGAGGTTATTTAGCTACAAGACAAGATACATGGCGCCCTTTAGAGAGAGAGGGGGGTATTTGGGTCATGGGATATGATAGGAGAGAGAAAGGGGGGGTGGGGTATACTATTTTGGAAGATAGCATAAGTTGCATGTGAGTTAGGGTGCATTATTGGTGAGAGGTGGGGTAGCTTGAGGGGAGAGATAAAGGAGAAAGGACAAGGGGAAGAGAGAGGGGGTTGACCTTTTGAGTGGAGGAGAGGAAAAGGTACACACGGCGGGGCAACAATGAAAAAAAAGGAGGCAAGGTGGGGATGGGCTGCCCCGTAGGCATGAGGTGGCCTATTTTACCTTTCTCATATATTTACATAATCATACTTTATTTTTTTCTTACTTTTTCCAATGCCTTTTATCACTCCCTCCCTAAGAGGGGGTTTTCATGGGGTGGGGACGAGAGAAGAGGGGTATGGGAGCTTGGCTTGTGAGAAGCCCCCATCATTAGCCCTCCGCTTTTCGCTAGAGGCATTCATGCCTCTAGCTCATCTGTTTCTTCTTCCGTTTAGCTATAGGATCCGATATCGAGTTGCCTTCTGAACTAGCCATTCCATTTGGCCATTGGTGAGATTTCTAGGATATTCATGAAATTGCAACAGGTCCGGGTGATAGCCTGTTCCTTGCAATAGTGTCGGTTGATTAAATGGGAAGCCCATGGCTTCCAGAACTTTGTGCCAGTGTCCTCCTGGATCCCAAGTGAAAAATAGGATCATTGTCTGTAGTGTCCTGACAATAAAAGTTGCATGCCAAATTGGACCAAATTTGTAACCATCAGTAGCGAGAGGGGAAATGAGCATCTTGGCTCATGGAAAGACAGAACTGAAAATTAAGATTCCAAAGAGTGTGCCAAGAATCCACCATGTATGGCCGCCTTGTTGGTGTGGTGAGCTCAAGTTGTCTTCAGAATCCTGGTTACTGCCATGACTAGAAAAACCTGCAAGAATATCATGCTTCTTTTGGGTGTGCTTAAACATGTCAGCTTCCTTTACTGATTCTAATAGCAAGCCACCTACCTTGCGGCTTAAATACAAGCGTAATCCACTTACCTTTCTCCAAAGAGAGGATGCACTATTTGTAAAAAAATGTACCAAATTGCGAAT
Organism: Adiantum capillus-veneris; assembly: GCF_014529385.1. Taxonomy (NCBI): domain Eukaryota; kingdom Viridiplantae; phylum Streptophyta; class Polypodiopsida; order Polypodiales; family Pteridaceae; genus Adiantum; species Adiantum capillus-veneris. The sequence goes on along the minus strand of NC_140955.1, from coordinate 26,340,335 downwards.
GAGGTCTTCATTCTTGCATTCTATCAGGCTTTTGTCTATACATGGCTCCTTTGCTCTTATCTCCATGCTGATCTTCTCTCTATATGTTATAGCAGCTAGCCATAGCCATAGGTCTGATGCATCCCATGCAAACACAATGCTGTGTTGTGGAGGAGTTTGGAACATCCTTAAAAGGTTGGCAACATATTGATCATCAAACTTACTATGAACATCCTCACATAAACTGGAGGCATTACCCATCTCCAAGTTTATAACATCTTTCAGTAGACTAGAGGCATTACCCATCTCCAAGTCTATAACACTACACAATAAAATCTTGCTTGGCTGCCAAGCCTCTGAAGAAATATCCAACTCCAAACCTTCAGTCATACTTACCTCTTTGTTATGGTCCTCTAGTGAAACTGCCTTGATGCAAGATTCCTTTAGCTTGCTACACTGTCCTGGGTCCATGCTGGTGCACAGGCTTCCGTTTTCAAAGCCCTCCCCTTTGCTTGATATGTTGTCCATCTTCGGCAAAGCCTTGCTAAAAGGCTGGTTTTCCTCTTCTCTTGTATCTTTCATGACCTTTGCATTCCTCTTACTCTGACGAGGCCTAATCAACACTTTACACCTTCTTACCCTTACTGCCCAATGCTGTCCATTGATCGCTTTGGTGCCTATTTCATCCAAGGTTAAAGATGTACTCACATTTGTAACACAATTTTCTTGACTTACATCCCCCACCTGGGTAGCATCTTTTGATTCTTTAACCTCTTGTTCCACTGCTTCAGTTCTTTGAATAGTCTTCTTACTTGATCCTTCTTTTGTTACACTCATCTTGACCTCTTCTGCAAGACCAATGATACTTGGTGTGCGGGTACCAATTGGTGGTGGGCGTAGGATGATTGTAAGTGGTGATTGTGGTGGTGGTTGCATTGGTGACTGGCGTCGAATTGGTGTGGCCAGCTATGGTTGCACCGCTGGTGGTGGGATTTGAACATGTGGGATTGGTTGCCTGAGTGGCGGTGGTCTTGCTCTTGGTGGAGAGATCTGATTCTGTCTCCCCCCTCTATTGAAATTATGCCTCCTCGGGTGTGGGCAGTAGTACATTTCATGGCCATCTTCCCCATAGTTGTAACAGTGGTACTCTGGGTTCTGCCTTCGTTGTTATCTTCCTTGTTCTGGGTTCTTGCCAGGTGCATGCCCTTGCTGCACCAGATGCACAGATAAACTCTCTAGTTGGGTGGTGATACGACTCAGCAGGTCTTGCTCTTCTGATGCCTCCTGCGGTTGGACTCTATGATTGGCTGTTGCAGTCACTGGGGTTGGTTGTATCGAGCTTGTTTCCTCTGACTCGTTTACTCTTGCTTGCATGCGTAGCTTCTTGTCTTTAAGGCGGGCTACTTCGACTGCCAACTCATATGTTGCAGGAAACCTTCCCTTCACCTTCTCTCTAAGCGGCGACCATAGACCAGCAATGAAACGGTCTTTCTTTAGGAAATTAGGTGCTCGTTCACCTTCCTCCAGCGAGGCAACCCATCTCTCCCATAAGTCCACAAATTTGGACTCGTAGGTGGCATACTCCATCAGGCCTCCATGCTTTAATTCTGTCAGTAACTGCCATAGCCTCTCCGAGGTTGTGCCTCCACCAAAGCTCTTTACAAAAGTAGCCATTAACAAATCCCATGAATTCTTGGTGGCCTGGGGCAATGCATTATACCAAGACTTGGCCTCTACTTTCATCAGTAGAGGAAAAATTCTATGTCGTGAAGCATCATCATCTTTGTTGGAGACGATACAAGCAATGTCGAAATCATCCAAAAAGTCGGTAGTGAGATCCTCTCCCTTCTTTCCACTGAATGTGGGGAAAGAAACACTTGCCATGGTAGTGACTCAGGAAATTACAAACCTCTTTTTTTTTTTCTTTTTTTTTACATTACATTAACAGTGCGGCTCATAGCAGTTTTTTTACAAGGGTGGGTGGATAGGTTAAAACAAGATAAAGATAGAAACATTAAAGGAATGATGGTAATCTAATATGGGGAGAATGATAGGGTTCGGGGAATTGAGGATTTCTCCTAGTACCGCCGCACCGAATAGGTGTACGATCTTCTGTTGGTAGAAGACTTTCCTATCTACATAGATATTCACATGCATATGCTGCAAGAATCTGAACGGGAATGCCATTGGCCCATTTTCCATCATGCACAGAGGATGAAATACTTACTTATACTCTTATCGTGCCAGTGTTGATGAGTCGGCACATCCACAAGAGGTCGTCGCCTTTCATGGGCTCTACCTTTCCTTCGTTGCTCAGCACGTACGGGGTGATGGCGACACATCTGACCACTCCCAGCCTCTTGGCTAACAGCAATTGCAGGTAATTTCCGTAGTCGCCGTGTTGCATGAATTCTACTCCATTCAGTTGCAACTCGTCCCCAGCCCACTGGGTTTCTCCCGTGGTAGAGAGCTTCTTCAAGATAAGTTGTACAGGGAGAGGAGGAAGATCCTCCACTCTCTTTCCAAAACAGCGAGAGCAATAGCCGAACCACTCTTCTCTAGGACATGGGAATCTTCTTACCACTTCTTCTTCCGGATTGTCGAAGTGGATTGGTAGCACTCGCATGCGTCGTGCAAATCAGTAGGCGACCTTTCGCCGCTTAGCTTTGGATGACCTCCTCTTTAGAAAACTGGGTACAACCCGGATTTCTGAGCTTGAAGCACTTGCTTGGCCAGATGCTTCTCCCTTCGGGGTCATGTGTTTCCAGATTGGCTTATCTTCTCCTTGCCTTTGGCTCGAGCAGCCGCTTTAGGCCACTTTGGAGTTATAACTTTGACTGTAGTTTCTTTAGGGAAAAGAGGTCTCACCGTTTGCTTCCCTTCCTTGATGTGAATGACTTCTTTGCGATGAATGTCGATGTAGATGACTTCAGCCCTTTCGCTGCCTTCGTTGCTGGCACTCATTGACACTGTGCCTTGGTTGACAACAGTGATGGCACTTCACCGACCTCCCACCTGATGCTCTCAATTTATAGTTAGAACGAGCAACATGAGATGGAGAATTTACCTCTTGAATGCTGACGACACTGCAGCCTGGCAGTAGCACCTCAATGAAGGCGGCTAGTGCCTCCTTCGTCTCTTCTTCTTCCGTCCTCCAGTTAAAAAATTCCTTCAGCCATTCGTCCATGATTGATAGTGGGCGTCACTTTCAGCATTGTAAACTGAAGGGTCTTAGAAAGCCCTCCTCCGTGGGGGCACCAAATGACGGGAGCAAAGCGAACCCCGAACCCCCGGCGGCCTCTAAAACACCGGGGACCGAATGGCACGTCTCGAGCCTGTCATGGTTAAGCAAACAGGGGGCACCACCTAGCTTCAGCGGCTATGACGCAAACAACACACCACCATAACAATGTTTTCATCTAAGAGAGATGGATGCTTGGGAGTAATGATGAAGAGGAAAGGGAATGAGATCAAGTGAGAGAGAGAGAGAGAGAGAGAGAGAGAGAGAGAGAGAGAGAGAGAGAGAGAGAGAGAGAGAGAGAGAGAGTGAGGGAGGGGGTATAGCGGCTTAGTACTTAGGCACCACAAAAGGATGGCGAATCCGCACACCCTTCACACATACACAAGCTCACTCCAAACACAAGATTAGGTGGCGATTCCGCACACCTCACATGGGCAAAACATTGCAAGAAAACATACTCACAAAACCTCAACCTTTATTTAGAGAATAAGGCGATGAAATGGGGAGCATAGGGTAGGGGAATGAGAAGGGAGAGAGTGGTAGAGCACATGGCGGATAGGTGGGAGTTGATGGCGAAGACTTGTACGAGGGTTATGGCCATCATCCTTCATTTAGTTGCCCTTCATCTTCCATAGCCAAGGGTGTAGAGGTCATGCTCAAGACAAGCATGGTGATTGTGGTGATGGTGATGATGTGGGTGTGTGTGTGTGCACTAGGCACACACAGTGCATAGTGTGTTCTTTGGTGATGTTGTGTGTGTGTTTAGTGTGATGGTGACCCCTCTTTATATAGGGGAGGAGGGGGGAGAAATTCTAGAATTTAGAAATGAAGAAATCATTATCTACATAGGCCATGTGACTGTGGGCCCCACTTGTCTGGCTGTGTGTATATGTGCCAGAACAGCATTCTCATGAGAGAGAGACTAAGAGAGAGAGATGGGTTGATGAAAAAAAGTGAGAGGTGACATGGAGAATAAAGTAATTACAAGAGGGGAGAGAGGGGAGTGTGTTCAGAGGTGAATCTGTGTGCAGATGTGTGTGAACACAAGAAAAATCAGGTAACCACCGGGTGGGGATGGGTCTGTGGGCACCTTTTTCAGTGAAACTGAGTGTGTGTGAGTGTGGGGGAGGTTATTTAGCTACAAGAAAAGAGGCATGGCGCCCTTTAGAGAGAGAGGGGGGTATTTGGGTCATGGGATATGATAGGAGAGAGAAAGAGGGGGTGGGGTATACTATTTTGGAAGATAGGGTAAGTTGCATGTGAGTTAGGGTGCATTATTGGTGAGAGGTGGGGTAGCTTGAGGGGAGAGAGAAAGGAGAAAGGACAAGGGGAAGAGAGAGGGGGTTGACCTTTTGAGTGGAGGAGAGGAAAAGGGACACACGGCGGGGCAACAGTGAAGAAAAAGGAGGCAAGGTGGGGATGGGCTGCCCCGCAGGCATGAGGTGGCCTATTTTACCTTTCTCATATATTTACATAATCATACTTTATTTTTTTTCTTACTTTTTCCAATGCCTTTTATCACTCCCTCCCTAAGAGGGGGTTTTCATGGGGTGGGGACGAGAGAAGAGGGGTATGGGAGCTTGGCTTGTGAAAAGCCCCCATCAGTAGCTTGGTCGGCTTGGTGTTGCATGGTGTGGTGGAGTCTTTTGGGACTTAACTCGCCATTGCTTGATTGGTTTTATGGTTTGTGGAGAAGATAAGTGCTCCTTATTCTTCCAAACCATTTCCATGTTAGGTTCCTTGCTCGGAGATGCTTGTCTCTGTGTTTTAACCCTTGGAACCCTCTTTTGTTTTGTCGATGAAGTTTTAGGCACCCAAATCTGAATCGGCTTATCCTTAAACTATGCTTTTGGTATCCAAATTTTCCTGACTCCTTGCATGCTACTTGTAGCATTTAATTATTGAGGGGATGGAGAAGATTGACTACTTCGTGGTTTGGTCTGCTGATTGCTTCTTTTCCATTCCTCCTTGCTTGGTGCAATTGGAACAATGAGTTTCCCTCCTCTAGGTGATAGCTTTAGCTGATTTGTATCCCAATCTGGTACTGCTTTGTATGTTTGCATCCAGGGAATTCCTAGAATCATCGTTTCATTCATGTGTTCATCTGGCAAGCATACAAACTGATGAGGACATGAACATCCATGTACTATCACGTTCAAGTTGACTACTCCCAATGTTGGAGTTGGGTTCTTGTTGCATCCTTTGATTGTCGCTATTCTTGCATCAATGCTTGACTTGTTTCCTTCTTGTATGTGGAATAACTGACTGTATTTACTCTTGCTCCTGTGTCGACCAAAGCATTGGTGCTATGATTGTTGAGTTGTACTTTGATGCCCAGGTCCATTCCATCTAACCAGTTACCATCTGTTGAAATTGCGTCTTTAGGTAATTCCCATTGTCGATCATCTATTTCCAAAGTGTTGATGGGAATCAGTATCTGTTGATTCTTGAGAGCAGCTTTCTGCTTGAGTACCCAAAGCCAAGCTTCCTCTTGGGCTTCATCAATAACCTGCTGTCATTTGATCTTTCTTTGCTTGGCTGCATGCATTATTTCTAGAAAATCATTGGTTAGTGGCAAATTGTATTTTTTTAAATGACATCCACTAATCCAATTAGCCATTGGTTCACCATCTAGGGTGGACAATTTTATTGCTCCACTTGGAGATACATCTTCAATGATAAATGATCCGTTTCCCTTTTTCTTAAACTTGGGAATGTGTTGCTTAAGAGAATAGACTAAAACTAAGTCCCCTTTCTTGAAGATTTTTTGTGATTAAGTGGGAATCAAAAAACTATTTTTGTTTCCGCTTTTGTACATAGATATGAGCTATAGTAGTTAGCCTTTGCTTGTCTAGCTTTTCCAAATCTTCGAGTCTTTCTGACAATTCATGTCCAATCCACTCAAGATTCTCTGCTACCCTTAATGTCGGCAATAGAAATTCTATTGGAAGTATGGCATCAAGACCATAAACAAGGTTAAAGGGTATAGCATTTAAAGCTGTTTTGAATGAAACTTGATAAGCCCATAGAGCAGCATGGAGATTCATTTCACAGTCTGTCTTTAGTTAGCACCGAACTAAGAATTTTATTTGTATGCTTAGCTTGTTCGTTTGCTTATGGGTGATAGGGATCTGATTTGTTATGGATGACCATAAACTCATTAAGCAAATACTCGATTACCTCATTGAGGAAATGAGTTCTGCGAACACTGACAATCTCTATTGGCAGTCCATATCCCGTGAATACCTACTCACATAAGAATGCAGCAGTGGTTCTGGCATCATTCTTTTGAGTTGCTTTAGCCTCATCCCACTTGGTCAAATAATCTGTAGCTACAATGATATATGGAGCTTCGGTTCTATAAGCAGGTGGCTCTATTGGTCCAACAAAATCTATACCCCATTTTGTGAAAGCTCTAGCCCCCATCATTGGTCTTAAGGGCATGCTATCTACTCGTGTTGGCATTTTTGCTCGTTGACAAGCATCACATCTTCGAACATATTCTTTGGCATCTGCAAAAAGTGTTGGCCACCATATGCCTGCCATCAAGATTGCTATTGCAGTGGTCTCACTAGAAAAGTGACCTCCAGCTAATCCAGCATATGCTTGTTCTATAATCGGAATATACTCGTTTTCATTTGCACAAAGACGCAAATGTTGATCTTTACCTCTCCGATACAATTGGTTCCCAATAAGAGCATAGTCTCTTGCTTCAGTTTCAATTGTTGTTTGACGGCATTTACTCATATCCTCAGGAAATGTTCGGCTCGATAAGTAAGTAACCAAATAATTGCTCCACTTAGGAACATGTGACATTTGAAACAATGTTACATGAGGTATGGGTGTTTGTTTTTGACATTGAGGGAAATCCTTTACAAAAGATCTAACATCTCTTCTCATAGTCGGCCAAAATACTCTTAGTTTCAAGATTTGTTGCATAGTTTAGTCTTCCGCAAAGTGAAGTCCTACTATGGTAACATGCGCTTGACTTAGGTACAGTTCTTTTTATTTAGGAATAATGCATAAAAGCAATATCCCATCCCGATTTCTTTTGTATAGTCTACCAGCTAGTAATTGATACATAGCCAATTGGTCAATTAATCCGATTGTGATAGGAAGTGGTATTTGTGAATCCACTTGAGCTATTGTCATTAATGACACAATGTTTTCCGACCATCTAGGTATCATTTCTATGGAGAACAAATAGGCATCTGGTAGATCATTGTCTACCCCTTTAGGTGATTCTCAAACAATCCTTGACAAATGATTTGCTCGTTGATGTGTAGTGCCTTTTTTTACAACCACAGTGAAATCAAATTCGAGAAGAATGATGAACCATCTCACTCTTCTCCCCGTGCTGCATGGCTTGTTGACCAAATACAACAAAGCTTCGTGGTCCACAAGAACACAAACTTGTTGACTAATAGGTAATGCCTATACTTTTTAACGACGTAGATCATTCCTAATCCTTCCCTTGTGGTGGTGTAATTCTTTTCCGCCATGTTCAATTGTCGGCTAGCATAAGAGATAGAAAAGTCAATTTTCCCATCTCCTGGTTGAGCTAGTATACAACCAATAGAAAAATTGGAAGCATCTACATGTACGTGGAATACCTTATCCCAATCTAATGCTTTCAATATTGGAGCTGAGGTGAGAGCTTGCTTAAGCTTCATGAAGGATTCTTCACACACATTGGTCCTTTCAAAGTGTGTAATCAAGCTATACATGGGTTTGGCAATTATAGCGTACATGTAGATGAACCGTTGGTAATATCCACAATGCCCATTTACTGTTGTTGGTCTAGGCAAATCAGCAATGACATGAATCTTCTCAATATCAGTAGCTATGCCATTTTTAGACACTATATGTCCAATAAGTTTTCATTGTCTTCCCATTAATGTGCACTTTTTAGGATTTAAGCAAATCTAATAAAGTCTACATTTTTCGAAAACCTTTTTGAGGTGTTCAAAATGATCAGCTCGGATTGATGAATGTACGCATAGATCATCCATATATACTTCTAATAATTTCCTAAGATATTCTTTGAAAGCATGGCTCATCAACCTTTGAAACGTGGCTAGAGCATTAGTTAACCCAAACAGCATAACCCGATAGGCAAATATACCCCATTATGTTGCAAAAGCAGTTTTATGCTGATCTTTTGGGTCAACCAAAAGTTGATTGTATCCCGAAAAGCCGTCTAAGAAGCTGTAAGCTTCTTCTTTTCCTGCAACTTGTTTTAAAACATGCTCAGTTATCAGAAGAGGAAAGTTGTCTCTAATGGTAGCTGCATTCACCTTTTTGAGATTAACACACACTCGCAATTTTCCATTCTTCTTGGGTACTATCACAATTGGAGACACCCAATCCGTGTGTTCATTTTTGTAAATGAATTTGGTTTCCTTTAGTTTTTCAATCTCTTCTTTTATCTTCCTGGCAAATGTTTCGTTATACGTGTATGGTCTCTGTCTACTTGGTTTCGCATCATCTCTCATGGGTATGGTATATTGACAGATTTTTGGATCAACACCCTTGAGATCCTTGTAAGACCAAGAAAAGATATCTTGATATTCCTTTAACAAGTTTAGCAAAAGCTTTTCTTCTTATTCTGTTTGGTCATTCGCAATGTAAGCAGGTCTAGGCTCTTCTCCTGGTTCAACCAAGTCTATTTTTTTAGCGTTTTCAGGCCCTTCGTAAAACTCGCCCTGTTTCTGTAGTTCCCTAACATGTTGTTCAAATATGATTTTCTGATCTTGGAGAGTATACTTTTTGTAATGGGATGGAACATGCATTACATCCTTACCATCCTCTTCCATGGTTTCCATTTTGATTGTGTATATCTCCTTTAGAGCTTTTTTCAACTCTTGATATTTCTTTTTCTGCTCGACTCTGGTCACGAGTGGTTTCTTATCCTATGATTTTTCTTGAGTACCCTTCTTTGTTTTCCTCAATGCTTGAGATATTTTTGAGTTTTTGTTTGAAGGATATCTACCAGTGATTTTATCCTTGACACAATCATTAGCATCTATCTGCATCAGGAATTGTGTTTTACTGGAGATTGATGGCATAGGTCGTGTTTTCACAATTCAGGTGTCTCTCTTCCATCTATACCATTTTTGTCTTCTTGATTTCTGGTTTGGAAAGTCAAATTTTTTTTCCTCCCCTCCCTTTAAGAGTAACTTAGCTCTCATATGCTCTTTTTCTGATCCCGAATATTTTGAGGTAGCTGAGTGTTCATCTAACTCATCAGTTGCATCGTGATAGAAGTTTGAAAATACTTGTTGAGCTTTCATTAAGTCCTTGGGTTCCTCATCTTCGTTTTCAATGTTGAGGATTGAAACCATTTGGATGGGAATGATGTCATAGCCATCCTCATTGCAAAATTGAGTAGGCATAGACGTATTCACACATACATCCATTGTTGCTAAAATTTGAGTCCACTCGAATGGCTCAAATAAATGCTCTGGAAAGGGTTCAGGTACGTAGTCTTTGTCTATGTAGTCCCTTTCTAGGATACATTCTTCTCGTCTTAAGCTTCCGTTTTCTGAAGCTCCACACATCCAAATAGGAGTGTCTTTGTTTAACCAGGATGGGAGTTTAGTTTCAGCCGAAGAGACTGAATCAAACTCTTGGATGGGTGTTTTCAAGACATCTCTATAAGTGTGATCTTTTAGATTGACTATTGTTATGGATCCCACTTGATTCAAGTACAGAGAATTGTTTCCCCAATCTAGGATAAGCTGTACCTGTCGCATGAAAGGTCTTCCCAAAATGATTTCATAGTTGAGTTTTTTCCCAAAGTCTACTATGGCAAAAGTGTGTTGATATTCAATTCCACAGGAATTGACTATCACTTTTTCAAGCAGCCCTAGTGGTCTCTCAATGTGTCCGTCAGCCAACTACAATTTCCTTCGAGTTTGTCTAATGGCTGCCTGTCCCCAGGATTCCCATACTGCTTTAGTGGCTATGGCTATGCCCGCTCCACTATCTAGTATCACCATGGTTTCAATGTCATTATATTTCACTGGGAGGGTGGTGTTTCCTTCTTCCCCTTTATAATATTCTCCGACTTTGTTCATGGGAACTGATCAAATCTCATTGTTTTTCATTTCATTTTTCAAATTTTCCAAATTCTTCGAGTTTAACCCCGTTATCCCCACCTTCTCTAGGGTTTTTTGTAAATCATTCCATAAGTATGGTCTGAGTTTTAACAGTTCTCCCAAGATAAGAGTGCATTGGATGGGTGTAGACATGATTGAATGAAAGTTGTCTACTTCTAGGGTCCGTTCAACTCTTTTTACTTGAGTGGTCCTGCATACGATGGATTCATTTGTTATCACCCAAGTAAGAAGGTAATGTTTTTAATGTCAATGATTTTGACATTCTTGAAGCTTCTGATCCGCAATCCACGTACAAGGATTGTAAGTCCATGTTCATATCAGAAGGTAGGTTATTCAACCAGACCTCTTCTATAGGAGTTGACTTTAGAGTTAGGCTCCCATCATTGATCTCTCTCACTTTTCCCCATAAGTGTCCTGGCCAGTCTTCCTCTACGAATGGAATTCCGTCTAAGGCATCTTCGCTGTCAGGCACTATAAGCTCTGGTTCCTTTGCTTCAAGGTGGGGTTCTGCCACCACATTGGATTTTGCTTTCGTTTCTTTTACTAAAAGCTCTTCAGGTTTTGCAATACTTTCAAGCTTGGGTTTTTGTTTTTCCAACATTTCTTGCGTAATTCTTACCAAATTTTGATAAGCTTCCAGCTTAGCTGCTTCCATGTCTGGAGATGGATAATTTTTCCATTTGTTTTCCATGTTCTGGCCTGCTTTAAGTCCTACTTGGTAGGCTTCCAAGGTGGCATTAATAGGCTCAAAAAATTTATCGACCAATATGGATTCTCCAGATTTCAAGGTTGTTTCCTTGAATTCACTGCTAGTTTCTTTCAACTTGTCCTGAACTAACTTCTTTGCTTTCTTCTCAATTTCAACCCGTTGTTTTTGTTTTCTCATCTCATATATTTTGCTTCTGCTCCTTTTGATTCTTTGAGAAGAAATTTCGTATTTTTCAAATCATCAGAGGAGTTGTGTTTCTTTTTCTTTGCCTGGGCTCTAGTGATTACCTTGATTGGAGCAAATGGTTCACTCTCTGATGAGCTACGAGGTATCACTTGGACTACGTTTACTATTATTTTACCCTTGTTCAAAGGATTTTTAGGACAATCTTCCGGAAAGTGTCCTCCCTTTTTGCAACATTGTATGCAATAGGCTTCAATTGGTTTGAGGTTTTTGTCAGGCTCTGGGCATTCATTTTTCCAATGATCATCAGCACCAGAGTTATGACAGTCTCCTATTCTTGGCTTCATCATGGGTCGTCCCATGGGAGGTCTGACACCTTGATTAGCTACATAATACATTGGTACGAGCTCTGGTGGAGCATAAGTCACCGTTTCTTCCATTGGTGGTGGATGTGGATTATACCAATCTCCTTCTACCATTACTGTAGATGGAATATGCTCTGCATAGGGTGTAACATGCACTAATGCTTGTTCATCTATGACTCCTTCAGAGTGCATGTACTTTACAGACACTAATGCTTGTTCATCTATGACTCCTTCAGAGTGCATGTACTTTACATGCACTAATGCTTGTTCATCTATGACTCCTTCAGAGTGAATGTACTTTACATGCACTGTATTATGTCCTGGATACGAAGGTTGTTGTCCCAACATAGGTTGAGGTCTTTCCATACCCATTGGTGGTCTTTGAGCTTGGGCCATATTAGTCGGATATCTGTACATGGGTTGTCCTTGTGGCCACATGGGCACATACTGAGCATTCCCATCATACTTTGGTCTGAAGTAGCACTCATGGGTCTCATGGTTGGGGTCCATTTACCCTCGATTGCACACCATTTTTGTGGCCTGATTGGTTGTCCATGTGGAGGTATCCCTTGTCCTGGTCCCCTCATAGGTGCTTTTTGCATGTTGTTCATTATGTCATCCATCCTTTTTAGCATATCTTCTATGGCTGAGAGTGGTGCCGTAGCAGCCGTTTCCACTTGTGCTAGTTTAGTGGATGTTGTTTTCTTGCTTTGGTTATCCTTAGGGACATCTTCTTCATTGAAAATCTCACAATTGTCTCCTAGGTTAATAGCATCAGACACACACGCTTCTAGGGTTGTATGCTTTTTACTATAGAGTATAGCATGAAGTTCTTTCTTTAGCAATCCCTCCAGAAACAAAGATACAAGTTGTTCTTCTGTAGGTATCTCCATCTTTGGGCATGAGGCAATCTATTGTTTCATTCGAGTTGCACAATCCCTAACAGACTCACCATGTTTCTATTTAAAGTTGTAGATTTGAGCTACTGTATTATGTTTGATCCCCGTTTTGGAACAAGTAGCTACAAATCCTTGAGCTAATGTGTTCAAGTCCATGATTGACCTTGGTGGAATGTTTTGGAACCATGTCAATGCTTTTCCTTCTAATGTCATTCCAAAACCCACGAATTGAGTATAGAAATCAAATATACGCTCTGCTCTTAGAACTTGCTTAAAGCTTGCTAAGTGGTCGTATGGATCCCCTGATCCACTGTATTTTCTGACCCATTTCTGAAAATCAGCTGGTATGACGTGTCTGTTTGGTTCAACTCCCGGTCTTCTAAGAGTTGGTCATGTTCCGAGTCCTTCAAACCAGTCTGTTGGAAATAGTGACTCATGTAGCCTTAGACTGGCCTTAGTGTCACCCGGTTTTCTACGTGATGAGGTGGTTTTTGTTTCTTCACATTACTCTTAGATGATCTCTCACGGTGTTCATCTCTTGGAATTGTTTCTGGTATGGAATACCCTTGGTATTTGGTTTGTTCTACCTCCTCAAGAGTCATCATAACAAAGTTGTTATAACATTCCATAAATTGATAGGTTGGTAGGTCTGCTGATCCCTTATCTTTGATCTTGAAGATATAGATGATCTTCATGGCCGTTAGTTGTCCAAGTTTGGCATGAGAGGTCCACAAAAGATCTTTTATGTTTCTATCTTCCCAACAATAGATCACTCCGATCCGAGGATTATCCGTACTAAGCCGTTTCAAAGACTTCAAATCTACTTGATCGTATCCCTCGAATTCTAAAGTTGGTGGTCCTTCTTTTGCTGACATATCTAGAATTATGGTGTTTACTTCTAACCCCCATGTGTCTATCATGTCAGGGTTTTTGACTTGTAAATACTGAGTTCCGTTTCGATCCATGTACATTTGTCCTTGTTTGTTTGCCCTAACCTCTTCTTCAAACTCAAAACCATGGTCATCAATGCGAATAACATACTCCTCGTTAGGGTCCAAGTAAATGTAGATTCCATGACGGTTAGTCTTGTAAAAAGATAGTATATTCTTATAGCGCACTGTCGTTCCGATTTTCGAGTGAGTCGAGTAAGAAGACATTTCAGATGTTGAATCTAAAAAGTGTCTGAGACTTTTTCTGGAATTGTGTGTAAGGAATTGCCTTGATTCACGCTTTCTTCGGTAGATACTCTAGTGGAGGTTTCTAATAGCATGCCCTAATTTTCTAGTACACAACCAGATCTAAGGTTCATATAGACTTATTAAGCCCTGGATAGAGTACTCACCTTTGGATTGACTTGTCATCAATTTCCACTTGATTCAATTGCAACTTTCTGTCAAGCCACTTCCTCGTCTGCAACCTAATTCATGTACAAATTTGATTAAGTTAGCTATTCTTTTTTAAAGACAGTAGAGTTTTTGCTACTCTCGTGATTGGTCTCTATGTATCACTTCAAATCAAGCTATGAGTGTCAAAATTTGACTTTCAAACTCTACTTTAGCAAAAAATCAAAGGTTTAATCTGCAACTTGTAAACTGAGTGTACATGTATCAATTTTGATCCAATTAAACCCAAAATTTCCCTGTGACTTTATATTAGGTTGGTCTATCACTGTATAAGTTCAAAAGTCAAAATTGATGTCTCTAGATAGCAAAAGTAAATAATTGCAATTATTTACTTTTGTCCATTTTTTGTACTTTTTTTGATTGGTTTGGCAAGTATACAACTTGTTAAAGTCTTTGGATAAGTTTCAACAAGTTTGGACAAAATCTGATCAAGTTTATCAACTGTTTGGTGTCTGCAGACTCTGATTTTGAGAATTTGGCTTAAGTCTCACTTTTGGGATCCAAATTTCACCAAAATTGATTTGTGAGGTCTAATTGATGTGCTTGACGTTGTGGTCTACTCAAATTTGCAAAATCATCAAGTTTTGAAGCAGATGTAAATAATCGCGATTATTTACTTCTGACAAATTTTTGTAAATTTTTGGTCAATTGAGCATGTACACATGTTTATCACATCAACAGAGGCCTATGAATCAAATTTCAACAAGTTTGGATAAATTTTTCCCCAATTTAAACTCAAGATTCAAAAAGTCAGTACAACTTTAGTTTTTACCTAGTTTTTTGTAAGTATAGTGATCTAAATCTCTTACAAAAGTTGTTTGTACACATGCAATGAGTCAATGGTATGAGCCTTGGTCAATTTAGAGCAAAAAGTTAATAATCGCAGTTATTAACTTTAGGCTTGAAATGAACACTTTTTTGCAATTTTTTCAAAGACATTTTTTATATGAGCTATTTTAAGTCTATGAATCAAGTTAAAACTTAATTTTGCCTAAAATGTCAAGAAAAAGTAAATAATCTGCGTTTTGGACAACTCTTGAAATTTTTACCTCAAAGTGTCTTTGAGCTTATCAACTAGTTTAGACAACTTTTTGGCTTACTCTCTGGTCGGATTGAGTGGATTCGAGTCTTTTCGAGCTAAGTTTTAAACTCTAGGCGAACCTAGAGGAAGTTAAAGGACAACTACACAAGATGCTCGTGTTTTTCCTAGTTTAGGTCTCTTCGATCCCCAGCAACGGTGCCAACTGTGGGACGCATGTCTAACCTCACCATTCTATCTTATTGCAATATTAACGAGAACCACGATTAATTTGTCAAACCATGGGACGAAGCTGACTCGACTAGTGCATAGAGGATACAAGAGGTTGTCAATCTCTCGAAAAACAACTAACAACTCGCATCTAACTCAAGCTACACTCAAGTGACTGAAATCACCAAAAGCCAATCACTCATCGGCAAACAATTCACATCCGTTACAGCATCAAATGACATCCAAACATAACGAAACTTCTAGGAAAAGTTTATAAGACCTAAGCACACATGCTTATGGTCTCAACCCCACTTTAGATCAAGTTCCAAAATCGCGATTATAAATAGTAGTGGATTTTTGACCTAGTCGTTTTCGACCCAGAATGCATATAAATGCTTAGCAATGATGCCCCAATACCCGCCTATGCTTAGTTTTTGAGTTAAAAGTGTAAATTCCTAGTTATGATGAAATTAGGCCACGGGTCAGCCACGCCAAAAGCTACAAAATACTGTGAATGGCTTATGTCAATGCGTAGAGCTCTTACCTGCGGTTACAATGCAACAAACGCAATCGCAATGTGACAATCGGAGAGGGAGTAGGAAGCGCGGGAAGGAGAGAAATGAGTACCGTTAGCTCATGCTGTGTATTTCTTATCCAAAAACTTATAAAAAACTTACAAAAAATGGCTTTTATACCTTAGCCAAGGTTTTTGGGTGGTCAAAACTAATAATCTAGAAATCTACCAAAGCTGGGTAATGACTGGTTGATACAATCTGGAAGCTTGTAGCCCCTTCTCATTAATTACAGAGTTTATCCGAGAAAATAGGAGTTACAACATTCCTGATTTATCAAAATAATAAATGTTTTATAAAGAGAACTCTGAAAAATGGTGTCCGTGTTAGCTTGCTGCTAATAGTGTTTGTGTGTGTGTGTGTGTGTGTGTGTGTGTGTGTGTGTGTGTGAGAGAGAGAGAGAGAGAGAGAGAGAGAGAGAGAGAGAGAGAGAGAGAGAGAGAGATATTGCATGAACCATGGTGCCAAATGACATATTTAACACTTATTTGTGTGTGTGTGTGTGTGTGTGTGTGTGTGTGTGTGTGTGTGTGTGTGTGTGTGTGAGAGAGAGAGAGAGAGAGAGAGAGAGAGAGAGAGAGAGAGAGAGATTGCATGAACCATGGTGCCAAATGACATATTTAACACTTATTTATAATATTTTTCTATGCAATCATACCTTCATCTATCATTAGAAAATCAAACAAAGGAGTATGTGTTTGTCTCAAGTGCAAAAGAATAGGTGAGCTTATTCAAATTTTTTGCTCGCCTTATTTTCTTTGCCTGGATTGTGCTCGCCTTTTGGTAATCCTCTTATAATGTGTAGCCAAGGAATGACCAAACAAAGAAACAACAAAGATCTTTGCATATACCAAATTCATGAAAACATCTAGGCATAAGCAACACAAATCTACCCCAAGGAGTAGAGTGCTACAAGTGCGTCCAAGACCCACAACTATTCTCAATTTCACATAGTGGAGTGGTGGATACCCAAAGATCTCCTCATTTCATAGAGTTACCACATGAGCAATAACAAATTTAGCTACTAGGTAACTCAAAGACAAATTCATGAGCATTAAGGCTATAAGGAGCTGTTAGTACCACTAGACAAAAGGGGCCTATGAAGACAGGGACGGTATGGAGGCCAAAAACTTCTCTACCACAACAAGGACCATGTTACCCACTTGATAGATTAAAATTACCCAATCAGCATGGGTCCCCAAGAAGAAACTCCATACCAACAAGAAGGTTGAATTTATCTCCAAATGGCTAATATTCCACCTCACAATCAAGCTACAAGAACAATGACTTCAAATTTTACTTCATGGTAAGAGCTCTCTAAAATAAAGTCGTCACTAGTCCCAAAGCTTCAAGTCTAATGAACTTTGTGCTAAAGGTCAAAATTAATGAGCTTATGCTCAAGCTAGAAGAGTTGATCTATTTATGAATATTTCTCGTGCAAAAATAGGTGAGCATAGAAGTGAAATTATAGTCTATTCTAATTGATGGAACTACATAGACTATAACACCCATGCACAAGGTAGTGTGAGATGAGAGCACATATCACTGACATCAAAAACCACTCTTGAAGGTGTGAAAGCTCATAAAGGCTTGCTTCAATGCTTTGATAGCTACACCCTCTTTTTGAAGTATCCATGAATACTCTCTCCTTATATAGCATATGATTATCCATGAATTTTGTGTATGCATATAGATGACACCACCTATGCTTGGTGGGTTCCTAAGTAGAACAAGGCTAAAGTAAAAGAGGGAAAAAGAGAAATAAAGGAGAAAAATCAAATGAAAATTTCTCAGAGGTTTTTAACTTTCTTTTTTGAAACATCCTGTAACACATCAACGTGGGTGCAAGACATGGATGGGATTTAGATTTTGCCTCTCTCTCTCTCTCTCTCTCTCTCTCTCTCTCTCTCTCTCTCTCTCTCTCTATCCATGGCAGCTCAAACAAGTACCATATCTATAGAGACGATGTTTGAAGTTGAGTGTGATCCCTTCACCAATCTCAAGTTAAGGATACACGCATTTACAAAGGAAACTGTAATGGGAACCATGAGCATTCGTGAACCTTTCAGCAACCAAGAATTTTTGTGAGGCTATTGGGTGCACAAGAAGCATGAGCAATGATGCAAGGAGTGCAACCATGCTAAGAGAATTGAACTTTCTATAACCAGGTCAAGGAACAATATATGAAAAGCCATGGCTAGATGTTGGCATTGGTAGACCCAAGGACTAACAACAGACAACAACAAGAAATTCTAGACCAGCTCATGCATCATCGGCCACTTTCCAAGTTGAGGAGTTTGGATGTGCAATTGAGTCTTCTTTCTGGTGTTCTCAATACATTAACTCAGTTGAAAGTACCTCACTCTTCAAGTGAGATTTTGTGAAGAGAGCCTCTTTGACGATGGTATTGAACAATGGTGATCAAAGGACAAAGTCAGTGAACCAGTCCAAAATTATTGTTGTCTTGGGTGTTCATCGATGGAATATAGCGGGCAAAAAGCAGTCTCGACTAGAAATGAAAGATGAGGATGACGTGTTGCCACTTATTGCTTGTCACACAGACAATCCCCTTTGCATACAAGTATCACAAGTGAAACTAGAGATTTGGTGACCGCTTTTTGGAAATCCAAGATGATAGTTTCACCTAACAAAAAGGATGTTTGCAAGCACAAGATCAAGGCAAAATGTGTCACCAAACATCCCATACATCTTCTAGATGACTCTCAGGTAATATGTTTTTCCTACAATGCAATCCTTGGTGGCCTTGGTTTTTGTTGGAACAATGCTCACAAAATTTGTAGTCTTTAGGAGGCATTCAGGTTTGGCTATACAGTACTAAATTGGTAATTTTCCAACAATCACTCTAGGCCAAACAGAACCATTTTGGTACTTTTTGGGCAATAATCATTGGAAGTACCATTTCCCAACTCCATAGTACAATTTGGTGCTTCTTTGGATTTTATATGGTTCCCAAGAGGATGCACAATACACAATACAAATTTTTGGTTGCAATGTCCAAAAGTATGGATGCACATTCTCAATTTGGTACTTTTGATTTCAATCCACACTTGGTAGTGTAATACCAAATCACGTTTTGGAAAGAAATTTGGTGCCTTCAATGTATCCTGCAAAGTACCCAACTAGAGAGATTGTACCAATTTTGTCTCTTTTCTATATCTAGAAAAGATTTGAATTTGGTACTCTAGATCCAGTTTGTAATTATGCAATATACAAAAAAGTACTCAATTTGGTACTATGCAGGTTACTTTAGATGTGTTTGCATACTACCTAAATGGATCCACAATAACAATTTGATACTTTTGGGAACTTCTTGCACTTAAATGTATAGTATCAAATTGAAGTTTTGGTGCTTTCAATGTTACTTGCAAAGTACCAAACAAGATGCATAATACCAAATTTTGAAGCTTTTTGAAAAACTGGAAAGTACAGTATTTGGTACTACTGATCCAGTTTGGCACTATGCAGTAGGCAAAAAAATCTTGTTTGGTCCTATGAATTAGTTTGGTACTATGAAATGTAAAGAAATGTACCCAATTTGGTACTATGCAGAGTCCTTCGAGTTTGCCTGCATATCACCTTAGAGATTCACAGTGTCAATTTGGTACTTTTGGGCATCACTGTTTGTAGTAAAATACCGAACTGGGTTTGGAAACAAATTTGGTGCCTTTGGAGTATCCTACAAAGTACCAAACTGGATACATTGTACCAACATTGATGCTTTTCTCTACCCAAATATCCAGCTTGGTACTAGGGATCCGATTTGGTACTATGCAGTTTACAAAAAAGTACCAAATTGGGTAGTATGCAGGGTGCCTGCATATAACCTTAGGGGATCCATAATAACACCAAAATTGGTGCTTTTATGTAGTTTTTTACTATAAAAGGTGTTGTTAGTGTGCTCGCATAGTACCTTAGGGGATTCATAGTACCAAATTTGGTGCTTTTAAGCAGCATAGTACCAAAAGATTATATGCACTTAATTCTTTTGGGCACCAGCCACTGTAGGTAGTATAGTTTTAAAAAGAGAGTATCTGATTTTAGGGGACTTTCATAGGTTACATAGAACCAAAATTTGTGCTTTTTTGCACCCAATTTGGTACTTTAGTCTGATTTTGGCAGTATAGTGCCAGATTTGGTATTTTAGAATGAGTTGGTGGTTTACAGTACCAAATTTGGTATTGTAAATTGCTTTGGTCCTTTACTCTTTTTTTTTTTGTAATATTATGAGCTCTAACATGGATCATTATTTGTTTATAGATGGATCTCTACAAAATATTCAAGAGCACATATCCTGCAGTGAAGTTGTCACTTAGGTCCTTTGAGACACTCAAACCATTCTTTGTCTGAAAATTGAAAGAGCGCTATACTTGCTAATGTGTCTACCATATCCAGTAGGTATACTTCAAGGATGATTTCAACCAAATGCACCAAAACGAGTTTGGGCATCACACAAAAGAACATCCATGTACATGCCCCATTTGTGGTACACATAATGACATAGGTTCGTGTTTTGCAAACAAGGCAATTTTTTAGCACATGAGTAATTTGTTGGATTCCATATATTGTGCCCTCTCCCTACATATCATGAATATATTGAAAAGAGATGCTTGTTTGGAGAGTGCCCTAGATGTGGTGTAAGAAAGTTATCATTCTGCCTAGACGAGATTGCAACCGATAGCAAGGAGGTGATTGTTAAGGTATTTGAGGATCTGAGTATTGGACAGGTTAATGCCAAAGGAAAAGAGAAGAAGAGAAAGGACTTGGTCGTGGAAAGGATGAAAAGTGAAACTTTCATTTATCTTTTTTTAGATCATCTAAAAAGATTTGTCAAGCATAACTTTGTGTTTAGGTGGCAGGCCCAACAATTTAAAGACTGCTTGCTTTAGTTTCCCAAAGACGTTGTGCTTTTTATTGTTGATTTTGCAAAGAATTACAACTTTAAAGTAAAGAATGAGGTCTAGTCCATGCATTGGTGGTCAACACAGGTAACAATATCAGGAATCCAGTAGGAGTTGTTGAGAAGACTCTGCATTTTTACATATCATATGATAAGCTCCATGACATGCTCTTTGTTTAGCATTATTTTATGTTGCATGATAGTTGGATGAAAAAACAAGGACACAATTTGCATTATCACTGGGTATGGTCAGATGGTGCCACTTCACACTTCAAGGCACGACGACCACATTATTTTGTAGCCAGGGTTATCAATTGACAAGATTGCATATGATGCATAACTTTTCTACTTTAGGACATGGAAGAGGAGAGCATGATGGTGCAAGTGCTATTATCAAGAGAACTCTTACGCATGAAGAGCTAAAACCCAATGGCTAGCCGATGACGTGTGCGACTGATGTGCTCAATATTCTAAACGCAAGGTTTTAGTCAACAAGGGAAGGTGGGAGTGTCAGCACAAAGAGGGTGTTTTGGTTGGTTTCACTCACTATGGGACTGTAAATCAATTGTAGGCTCTCTCTCATTGCATTGTGTTGATGGCTACTCAATGCATAATCTATGCGATGTGCGTTTTTGGACGATGTCATGCTTTTGTGATCCGTGTGTGAATGGGAACTGGAGGAGATGCAATATTAAGCAGCACATTGAAAATGGAAATATGTCTCCATCAAGTCATTGAGACAAAGTTGGTACAAGCCGATAGTGATGTGGATGAGGATGATGAGCATAAATGTAGCTATCTATTTTTCTCCCAAATGAGTCAGGATTTTAGCAAGCATATGTATGAAGGAACCTTGAGGTGTTGAACCAATTACTATCCATTGGGGATAACTTTGCAGTGAAGGCAGCCCCGAGGAGAAAGAGGGCGTTGACGGGAGCAAAGCGAACCACGAACCCCGACGGCCTCTAAAACACCGAGGACCGAATGGCGCGCCTCGAGCCTGTCATGGTAAAGCAAACAGGGGGCACCACCTAGCTTCAACGGCTAGGACGCAAACAACACACCACCATAACAAAGTTTTCATCCAAGAGAGATGGATGCTTGGGAGTAATGATGAAAAGGAAAGGGAATGAGATCAAGTGAGAGAGAGAGAGAGAGAGAGAGAGAGAGAGAGAGAGAGAGAGAGAGAGAGAGAGAGAGAGTGAGGGAGGGGGTATAGCAGCTTAGTACTTAGGCATCACAAAAGGATGGTGAATCCGCACACCCTTCACACATACACAAGATCACTCCAAAACACAAGACTAGGTGGCGATTCCGCACACCTCACATGGGCAAAACATTGCAAGAAAACATACTCACAAAACCTCAAGCTTTATTTAGAGAATAAGGCGATAAAATGGGGAGCATAGGGTAGGGGAATGAGAAGGGAGAGAGTGGTAGAGCACATGGCGGATAGGTGGGAGTTGATGGCGAAGACTCGCACGAGGGTTATGGCCATCATCCTTCATTTAGTTGCCCTTCATCTTCCATAGCCAAGGGTGTAGAGGTCATGCTCAAGACCAGCATGGTGATTGCGGTGATGGTGATGGTGTGGGTGTGTGTGCGTGTGCACTAGGCACACACAGTGCATAGTGTACTCTTTGGTGATGTTGTGTGTGTATTTAGTGTGATGGTGACCCCTCTTTATATAGGGGAGGAGGGGGGAGGAATTCTAGAATTTAGAAATGAAGAAATCATTATCTACATAGGCCATGTGACTGTGGGCCCCACTTGTCTGGCTGTGTGTATATGTGCCAGAACAGCAGTCTCATGAGAGAGAGACTAAGAGAGAGAGATGGGTTGATGAAAAAACGTGAGAGGTGACATGGAGAATAAAGTAATTACAAGAGGGGAGAGAGGGGAGTGTGTTCAGAGGTGAATCTGTGTGCAGATGTGTGTGAACACAAGAAAAATCAGGTAACCACCGGGTGGGGATGGGTCTGTGGGCACCTTTTTCAGTGAAACTGAGTGTGTGTGAGTGTGGGGGAGGTTATTTAGCTACAAGACAAGAGACATGGCGCCCTTTAGAGAGAGAGGGGGTTATTTGGGTCATGGGATATGATAGGAGAGAGAAAGAGGGGGTGGGGTATACTATTTTGGAAGATAGGGTAAGTTGCATGTGAGTTAGGGTGCATTATTGGTGAGTTATAATGCATTATTGGTGAGAGGTGGGGTAGCTTGAGGGGAGAGAGAAAGGAGAAAGGACAAGGGGAAGAGAGAGGGGGTTGACCTTTTGAGTGGAGGAGAGGAAAAGGGACACACGGCGGGGCAACAATGAAGAAAAAGGAGGCAAGGTGGGGATGGGCTGCCCCGCAGGCATGAGGTGGCCAATTTTACCTTTCTTATATATTTACATAGTCATACTTTAGTTTTTTCTTACTTTTTCCAATGCTTTTTATCACTCCCTCCCTAAGAGGGGGTTTTCATGGGGTGGGGACGAGAGAAGAGGGGTATGGGAGCTTGGCTTGTGAAAAGCCCCCATCATTAGCCCTCCCCTTTTGGCTAGAGGCATTCATGCCTCTAGCTCATCTGTTTCTTCTTCCGCTTAGCTGTAGGATCCGATATCGAGTTGCCTTCTGAACTATCCATTCCATTTCGCCATTGGTGAGATTTCTAGGATATTCGTTGATCTGTAACAGGTCCGGGTGATAGCTTGTTTCTTGGAATAGTGTCGGTTGATTAAAGGGGAAGACAATGGCTTCCAGAACTTTGTGCCAGTGTCCTCCTGGATCCCAAGTGAAAAATAGGATCATTGTTTGCAGTGTCCGAACAATAAAATTTGCATGCCAAATTGGACCAAATTTGTAACCACCAGTAGCAAGAGGGGAAATGAGCATCTTGGCTCCTGGAAAGACAGAACTGAAAATTATGATTCCCAAGAGTGTACCAAGAATCCACCATATATGGCCGCCTTGTTGGTGTGGTGAGCTCAAGTTGTCTTCAAAGTCCTGCTTACTGCCATTAGAAAAAACTGCAAGCATATCATGCTTCTTTTGGGTGTGCTCAAACATGTGAGCTTCCTTTACTGATGCTAATAGCAAGCCACCTACCTTGCCGCTTAAATTCAAGCGTAATCCACTTACCTTTCTCCAAAGAGAGGATGCACTATTTGTAAAAAATTGTACCAAATTGCGAATGAGGTCTTCATTCTTGCATTCTATTAGGCATTTGTCTATCCATGGCTCCTTTGCTCTTATCTCCATGCTGATCTTCTCTCTATATGTTAGAGCAGCTAGCCATAGCCATAGGTTTGATGCATCCCATGCAAACACAATGCTGTGTTGTGGAGGAGTTTGGAACATCCTTAAAAGGTTGGCAGCATATTGATCATCAAACTTACTCTGAACACCCTCACATAAACTGGAGGCATTACCCATCTCCAAGTTTATAACACCCTTCAATAGACTAGAGGCATTACCCATCTCTAAGTCTATAACACTACACAATAAAGTCTTGCTCGGCTGCCAAGCCTCTGGAGAAATATCCAACTCCAAACTTTCAGTCATACTTACCTCTTCGTACCAATTGGTGGTGGGCGTAGGATGATTGTAAGTGGTGATTGTGGTGGTGGTTGCATTGGTGACTGGCGTCGAATTGGTGTGGCCAGCTGTGGTTGCACCACTGGTGGTGTTATTTGAACATGTGGG
Organism: Adiantum capillus-veneris; assembly: GCF_014529385.1. Taxonomy (NCBI): domain Eukaryota; kingdom Viridiplantae; phylum Streptophyta; class Polypodiopsida; order Polypodiales; family Pteridaceae; genus Adiantum; species Adiantum capillus-veneris. Next base: position 26,316,010 of record NC_140955.1, on the reverse strand, counting down.
ATTGGTTGCCTGAGTGGCGGAGGTCTTGCTCTTGGTGGAGACATCTGATTCTGTCTCCCCCCTCTATTGAAATTATGCCTCCTCGGGTGTGGGCAGTAGTACATTTCATGGCCATCTTCCCCGTAGTTGTAACAGTGGTACTCTGGGTTCTGCCTTCGTTGTCCTCTTCCTTGTTCTGGGTTCCTGCCAGGTGTATGCCCTTGCTGCACCAGATGCACAGATAAACTCTCTAGTTGGGTGGTGATACGACTCAGCAGGTCTTGCTCTTCTGATGCCTCCTGCGGTTGGACTCTATGATTGGCTGTTGCAGTCACTGGGGTTGGTTGTATCGAGCTTGTTTCCTCTGACTCGTTTACTCTTGCTTGCATGCGTAGCTTCTTTTCTTTAAGGCGGGCTACTTCGACTGCCAACTCATATGTTGCAGGAAACCTTCCCTTCACCTTCTCTCTAAGTGGCGACCATAGACCAGCAATGAAACGGTCCTTCTTTAGGAAATAAGGTGCTCCTTCACCTTCCTCCAGCGAGGCAACCCATCTCTCCCATAAGTCCACAAATTTGGACTCGTAGGTGGCATACTCCAACATGCCTCTCTGCTTTAATTCTGTTAGTAACTGCCATAGCCTCTCCGAGGTTGTGCCTCCACCAAACCTCTTTACAAAAGCAGCCATTAACACATCCCATGCATTCTTGGTGTCCTGGGGCAATGCATTATACCAGGACTTGGCCTCTACTTTCATCAATAGAGGAAAAATTCTAAGTCGTGAAGCGTCGTCATCTTTGTTGGAGACGATACAAGCAATGTCGAAATCATCCAAAAAGTCGATGGTGAGATCCTCTCCCTTCTTTCCACTGAACGTGGGGAAAGAAACACTTGCCATGGTAGTGACTCAGGAAATTACAAACCTCTTTTTATTTTTTTTCTTTTTTTTAAAAACATTACATTAACAGTAGCGGCTCATAGCAGCTTTTTACAGGGGTGGGTGGATAGGGTAAAACAAGATAAAGATAGAAACATTAAAGGAATCATGGTAATCTAATATGGGGAGAATGATAGGGTTCGTAAAATTGAGGATTTCTCCTAGTACCCCCGCACTGAATAGGTGTACGATCTTCTGTTGGTAGAAGACTTTCCTATCTACATAGATATTCACATGCATATGCTGCAAGAATCTGAACGGGAATGCCGTTGGCCCGTTTTCCATCATGCACAGAGGATGAAATACTTACTTATACTCTTACCGTGCCAGTGTTGATGAGTCGGCACATCCACAAGAGGTCGTCGCCTTTCATGGGCTCTACCTTTCCTTCGTTGCTCAGCACGTACGGGGTGATGGCGACGTGTCTGACCACTCCCAGCCTCTTGGCTAACAACAATTGCAGGTAATTTCTGTAGTCGGCGTGTCGCATGAATTCTACTCCATTCAGTTGCAACTCGTCCCCAGCCCACTGGGTTTCTCCCGTGGTAGAGAGCTTCTTCAAGATAAGTTGTACCGGGAGAGGAGGAAGATCCTCCACTCTCTTTCCAAAACAGCGAGAGCAGTAGCCAAACCACTCTTCTCTAGGACATGGGAATCATCTTACCACTTCTTCTTCCGGATTGTCGAAGTGGATTGGTAGCACTCGCATGCGTCGTGCAAACCGGTAGGCGACCTTTCGCCGCTTAGCTTCGGATGACTTCCTCTTTGGCAAACTGGGTACAACCCGACTTTCTGAGCTTGAAGCACTTGCTTGGCCAGATGCTTCTCCCTTCGGGGTCATGTGTTTCCAGACTGGCTTATCTTCTCCTTGCCTTTGGCTCGAGCAGCCCCTTTAGGCCACTTTGGAGTTATAACTTTGACTGTAGTTTCTTTAGGGAAAAGAGGTCTCACCGTTTGCTTCCCTTCCTTGATGTGAATGACTTCTTTGCGATGAATGTCAATGTAGATTACCTCAGCCCTTTCGCTGCCTTCGTTGCTGGCACTCATTGACTGTGTGCCTTGGTTGACAACAGTGATGGCACTTCACCGACCTCCCACCTGATGCTCTCAATTTATAGTTAGAACGAGCGACACGAGATGGAGAATTTACCTCTTGAATGCTGACGACACTGCAGCCTAGCAGTAGCACCTCAATGAAGGCGGCTAGTGCCTCCTTCGTCTCTTCTTCTTCCGTCCTCCAATTAAAAAATTCCTTCAGCCATTCGTCCATGATTGATAGTGGGCGTCACTTTCAGCATTGTAAACTGAAGGGTCTTAGAAAGCCCTCCTCCGTGGGGGCACCAAATGACGGGAGCAAAGCGAACCCCGAACCCCGACGGCCTCTAAAACACCGGGGACCGAATGGCGCGCCTCGAGCCTGTCATGGTAAAGCAAACAGGGGGCACCACCTAGCTTCAGTGGCTAGGACGCAAACAACACACCACCATAACAAAGTTTTCATCCAATAGAGATGGATGCTTGGGAGTAATGATGAAAAGGAAAGGGAATGAGATCAAGTGAGAGAGAGAGAGAGAGAGAGAGAGAGAGAGTGAGGGAGGGGGTATAGCGGCTTAGTACTTAGGCATCACAAAAGGATGGCGAATCCGCACACCCTTCACACATACACAAGCTCACTCCAAAACACAAGACTAGGTGGCGATTCCGCACACCTCACATGGGCAAAACATTGCAAGAAAACATACTCACAAAACCTCAAGCTTTATTTAGAGAATACGGCGATAAAATGGGGAGCATAGGGTAGGGGAATGAGAAGGGAGAGAGTGGTAGAGCACATGGCGGATAGGTGGGAGTTGATGGCGAAGACTCGCACGAGGGTTATGGCCATCATCCTTCATTTAGTTGCCCTTCATCTTCCATAGCCAAGGGTGTAGAGGTCATGCTCAAGACCAGCATGGTGATTGCGGTGATGGTGATGGTGTGTGTGTGTGTGTGTGTGCACTAGGCACACACAGTGCATAGTGTACTCTTTGGTGATGTTGTGTGTGTATTTAGTGTGATGGTGACCCCTCTTTATATAGGGGAGGAGGGGGGAGGAATTCTAGAATTTAGAAATGAAGAAATCATTATCTACATAGGCCATGTGACTGTGGGCCCCACTTGTCTGGCTGTGTGTATATGTGCCAGAACAGTAGTCTCATGAGAGAGAGACTAAGAGAGAGAGATGGGTTGATGAAAAAAAGTGAGAGGTGGCATGGAGAATAAAGTAATTACAAGAGGGGAGAGAGGGGAGTGTGTTCAGAGGTGAATCTGTGTGCAGATGTGTGTGAACACAAGAAAAATCAGGTAACCACCTGGTGGGGATGGGTCTGTGGGCACCTTTTTCAGTGAAACTGAGTGTGTGTGAGTGTGGGGGAGGTTATTTAGCTACAAGACAAGAGACATGGCGCCCTTTAGAGAGAGAGGGGGTTATTTGGGTCATGGGATATGATAGGAGAGAGAAAGAGGGGGTGGGGTATACTATTTTGGAAGATAGGGTAAGTTGCATGTGAGTTAGGGTGCATTATTGGTGAGTTATAATGCATTATTGGTGAGAGGTGGGGTAGCTTGAGGGGAGAGAGAAAGGAGAAAGGACAAGGGGAAGAGAGAGGGGGTTGACCTTTTGAGTGGAGGAGAGGAAAAGGGACACACGGCGGGGCAACAGTGAAGAAAAAGGAGGCAAGGTGGGGATGGGTTGCCCCGCAGGCATGAGGTGGCCAATTTTACCTTTCTCATATATTTACATAGTCATACTTTATTTTTTTCTTACTTTTTCCAATGCTTTTTATCACTCCCTCCCTAAGAGGGGGTTTTCATGGGGTGGGGACGAGAGAAGAGGGGTATGGGAGCTTGGCTTGTGAAAAGCCCCCATCAGCGTCTACCTTCTAAAGTGCACAAAAACCATGTACCAAGCACCAAGAGTACTGAAGGACCTTTGGCATAGCAAGATCATAAAACATGGAATTCTAGTTGAGGGTTTGCAATATGCCCAGGTTGAGGGAAAAATTGATACCTATACCCTATTGAATCAAAAACCACCGGTGATGATCTACTCCCATCTAGTTAGAGCCATCTGATTCCCCATGGAGGCTATTCTTGGCCTGAATAACCACTTCAACCGTATTATTAGAGATATATGATAATATTTACAATAGTATGCCATATGAAGAAGAAAGTAGGAATCAGGGGAGCTATACAATCTCGGAGGGTCACTACGTGTAAAACTACCATATCACGTGCATTCAAGACATGTTTGTAAAACCCCTTATCTTGATATTTTTTAGGAATATAATATACCATTTTCTTTCAAAATCTGTAAGTTTTTTCAAATTTGAAAATAAAGTATCCTTTTGTATATATATATTTATAAGTTTCAAGAACTTTAAATACCCTTATGTTGAACTCAAGTGACATGTTACATTTTTTTAGGTGACCTCCCCAAGCATACAATGTTTACCCCAACTACAATTCAAACCACAACCAACAATTTTAATTCTCTTGAATAGAATCTTAGTTGAGATTAGTAATATTGTCTAATTTCATTTGTGTGTTATCAATCATCTGGTAATGTGCAGTACCAAACTTTGGTACTCCACAGTACCAAAGCTGGTACTCTATTGCACAAAACTTTGGTGTCGTGCTTTACATTTTTTAGCTAAATGTTGTGTTATTGCAGCACTAAATTTTGGTACTGTTCTTTTTTGTTTTTAAATGACTATTGTAGTACCAAATTTGATACTCTATAGTAATGTAGTGCCTAATTTGATACCCTATACTACCCACCTTTGGTACTATCTACTACCTTTACAATTATGCAGTTACTATTACAATTATACAGTACCCATTTTTGGTGGTGGTAATATGCCACCAAATTTGGTACTATAGTATCAAATCTTGGTATTGTGCTAAATGGTTTTAGCTTACTGCTATGTACAGTTATTTTGCAACCATAGTTATAAAGTGAAGGGGATCGGGGAGCACCACAGACGGAGAGTGAGAGAGAGAGAAGGAGAGACACACACACGATCTGGATGGGGAGACTCAAAGAGTGAGCAGCCCCCTATACACTTATGCTATGTATAAGGTATACAAGTCAGTGGGCGCCCAGACTCTGGGCGGTCGGACAAGGCACAGACGCCTATACCCCAACAACCTCCCACTTAAAGGCGACTGTGCCTTTAAACAAGAGAACCTAGTCTAAAGACTACAAAAGGCGAGAGAAAACCGCTCTTAACCGATGCCCGCTGGCTGGCTGTGATCGTGTGCATCCGGCTGTCCTGCTCCCGTGTAAGTCCATACACCATCAGATGTACTGCACACGTACTGCAAGTATGTACGCAATACCTGCATATCTCCATCGTGCACTATCATCATCAGTCAACAAACGACTGACAACCCCAACTGCAAATGCTCCCACTGCAGTTGCGATATCCGGTCTCAAGATCAACATCTCATACATGAGACCAGCGAATGCAGATGCAATGCTAGCAGGCCCTGCTAGATCTACGGAGCATGCATCAACATATATATCCCTGGAAATAGGCATCTCTGACTGACAAGGCGTGTCAGCCACATGCATCTCTTGACTGTCCACAAAAGACGCATCAACCTGTCGTGCAACCTCAGAGCAAACCAGCTGCTCTAGGTGTCTGCTGGAAGACATATCCTGCACAACTATATCCCCATGCTCACTGTCGAGCATAGAAAGGAATGACTGCATAATCGCTGACATCTCAGTCTCCTCTGCAATCATCCACTGCAAACATGACCACTCAATCTGCTGTGACTCACTGGAGCTCTCATGCTCTAACTCCGTATGCATAGACTCTTGCACAACGTCCTCCTGTCGTGACTCACTAGAGCAAGACCGCTCTACCTGTCTATCCTGCATAGAAGTATCTCACACAACTGACTCTCTACTTTGCTCAGTCACTAGCAAAGCATGCATGTCTGACTCTGTCACCTCTCTGTGTGACTGCTCAAGTCATGCCCCAACTGTGTGCACAACGAGCTCACTACTCTGCACTCCATGCAAAGCATCTTGCAACTCACAAGCAAAAGAGACTCGCCTGCTCTCTCGCTCTCTACCTGGCTGTGTGATCACAGAGACAACACCGTCTCTCTCGTGATCCACATGCAATGGGTAACCTGTACCACTCCTGGCACCTCTCGCAATCACTAGCGAACCCAAATGCAACGCAAAAGATCGCTCAAGTAGCGATACCCGACATCCACTATCCCGTAACTGTCTGACTGAGATCAAATCCCGTCTCAGATCTGGCACATACGCACATGACGCAGGGTAAATCTCATACCACTGGGCAAGGACAAACATACGTCTCCTGTACCCTCAATGGCATACACAGCACCATCAGCCATGTGCACACAACCAAGTCTCCCACTAGAAAACGTGCTAAACCACTCACGATGCGACGTGACATGGAAAGTAGCATCTGAATCTAGTAACCAATGTGAAGACAATGTGCAATCCGATATGCAATCCGTAGACATAAGATCGTCTGAAGACAAGCTAGATGTAAATGTGACATTGCCATCACAAGCATACTCAGTACCACCGTACTGATCTCACTAGCATCTGTCATGCCCAAATCTGCATCACGCATATGGCGCCTCCGTTGTCTCAAACGCCTGAAACATCGACGCCTAATGTGCCCTCTATGTCCACAATGCCAACATGTCAAGTCTCTATGCCGTCGAGACTTGCGTGTGGGACCAATCTCTCCCATGGACATAGAAGTGGGACTAGACTCCCCTGTAGACATGGATGTCGCGTACATAGCATGTAAACTCTGCCATAAAGCATGAGTTGTAGTCTCCCTCGAGACTTGCCAGTCAACAAACTCAACCAGATGCAAACGAATCGTAGACATTGCTAACTCATCAAGATCCTGCCAATCATCATCACGCATAGACTTGGGCTTCGCCGGTAAACCACACAAGGGTTTATCCTGCCCCAAATCCACCAATGCAACAAGCATATGCTCCTTCCAAGCAACAAAATTTGCACCATCAAACTGTGTCAGACCATAACGCTAGAAGTCAAATGAAAAATCATCCATAATGATCGCAAAAGAGCAACCAACAATGAGTAGCAAATGTCAACCAAATGATCCCTAAACTAGCTCGAATCGCATCAACAAAAGTCTGCAAATATGGCTGCAAATCAGCCCCAAAACAGCCCCAAAATTCAGCTCTTAAACAGCTGCATAAACAAGTCATAAATGTGTCCCAAATCAGCCTACAACTGAGCCATACATGGACACCTGCAAAGAGGAAACAATGGCTGAAAATTCAGCACCCAAATAAGACCTCAAACCTGCCTGTAAACTTGTAAAACTGTAGCTGAAACCTGTTGAAAAACCTCAAGCCATTAGTGCTCGAATCCGGCTACCTAGCGCGTACCCACACAAGCATACATCACAATACTCACTCCGGTGAGTGTGCCAAGATAACTGTACGCCTGTCAAACCCGTGAGCTAATCACCAAGCCCACAATGTGCGGTATCGATACATACACACGCACAAATCTCCCACCTTCAGAGAACATCGCACGCAAATGCTGAGTGCAACCCGCAATCTCTACCTAGATCGCATAAATGATATGCATAAAACTCCTGGGAAAATTTCGCCAGAGTTTTGATGCACAATGGCTATCAACACAAAATAACCATTGTCCTGCAAGCTCAATACAATGAGCAATCAATGCGCATCAAACTACACTAAATATACATGCATAAGCTCTGCAAACCTGTGTCCAACAAATGCTCACAAAGAGTACCATAGGTGATCATACATGTCATCCATAACCAACCTCTGCACTTGCTCACAAGATCTACTGCTCACCACATAAGCATACATAGAGCATTACCCGCTCAAACACCATGTATGCAAGCCACAACACTGCAGAAGAACCACTCAACTACAACTGGCAACACCTGTGGGAGTACTAGACTCAACCTGTACCTGGGAGTCAAACCCGATCTTGTAACACCTCATATGTGCCTGCTACCTGCAGTGTACACGGGTAAGCTGTCTGCAGCAAAGAAAACAACAGAGCCCAAAACTGGACGACTTTCTTCTGTGCTTCTTTGAGCTCATAGAAAGGCTCAAACTCACTTCCCACCTCGATGCGTGAGCTGAATGCATCAATCTCACAATGCTTCCATGTCTATGGAAGCTCCAAGCTCCAACCTGTCGTTGATGTAGCCGTTGCAAAGCTTGCCCGAAGAGGGAAAATGATGTACACTGTGGGTTGATCTGTAGAGGAACTCTGATCTGTGAGCACTAGGAAGCTCCTGAGAGCTCTCCTGCAAGCCTCTGTATGGCTGTCCACAAACCTCCTCTATTTCTTTGCTCAGATCTGTGACCTCTCCGCCATAGCTAACGAGTTCATCGCGAAGCCATCCATCTACGCTTTCACACCTGTCGCTCTGATACCAATTGAAGGGGATCGGGGAGCACCACAAACGAAGAGTGAGAGAGAGAGAGAGAGAAGGAGAGACACACACACAATGTGGATGGGGAGACTCAAAGAGTGAGCAGCCCCCTATACACTTATGCTATGTATAAGGTATACAAGTCAGTGGGCGCCCAGACTTTGGGCGGCCGGGCAAGGCACAGACGCCTATACCCCAACATAAAGCCCATTGTTATTGTGTAATAAGAACCCTTTCTGGTACTCTACAATAATTATCCCCTTCCTCTTACTCGTCCTCCTCCCTTACTCTCATCATCTCTCATCTCTCTCCCCTTTCTTCCTACCGTCCTCGAGTCGTCCTCTTCCTTCCTCTCATCCAGCCTTGAAGAGGAACTACGAACCTGGAAACTCCCTTGTCACTAACTTCAAAGTCACCCTTGTCACCAAGTAGTAGCAAAAAAGTACCAAAGCAGTAGCAAGAAAAAGTGTTTTTACAAAAAGATAAAGTGTACCTTTAAAGATACACGCGCAATGATAATTTTCATAATTTTCATGAAAATGTCAGAGGCAATGTTCAAGCTTACAAAATCCTTTACACATCAGGGGGGTCAAAGCGGTACAAATAACCCTCCAAAGATAGAAAGTAGTTGCTTGGCAATGTACAAGGGAATGTCATCCTGGACATCAAACAAGGGTATGCGGCAGTTGTAAGCAGTGGGGAACTTCTCATCTAGCCACCCACAAATCCATGGAAAAATGACCTCCATAAGATACTTTGACTTTTTTTGGGTCATAATATTTTGCCTCATATGATCAAATGTAGCAACACTAATCGTAATCATTCTTCAAGGACTTTGTATCTTGTGTCATCCACAAGTAGGATGTTCTCTTCATTGAACCATGGATGCTTACGCCACACTCTTTGTAGAAGCTTTTAAAAAATAGGCTTGTTGTCAAACTCCTCCAAAAGGGCTGGCACTTCTCTGAGTGTGGGAGCCCTCATCTCACATTGAGACTGGTAAAAATTATCTGTGATAGATAAATTAAAAAGTTAGAAAAGCTACACAAATAAGAGTACTAAAGCAACAAACAGTACATAGTAGTGAAACAATACCAAACTTTGTACAACACAATACCAAAGTAGCAAAGAACCAAAGTACAAAACAATACAAAATTGTGTGCATAGTATCAAACACAGTACCAAAGTACCAAAGACACAAACAATAACAAATTCTATACACAACAGTAAACAGTACCAAAGTACCAAATAGTATCAAAGTACCATATAGTACCAAAATGTGTACAAATTAGTAGCAAAGTGTGAAATAATACCAAAATTAGTAGAGCCAATTTCAAAGTCAAGGGCTAAATACCTAAAAAGAGATCTTTCATCTTCATCAATTTAAGGAAGCAATCATTCATTATGGACATTGAGTTCTTCCTTTGGCTACATGACCAAAGCATCCTGTAGCATTGCCTTCTCCAGTTGATGATGAAGTCCTCCGCATCAAGTCTAACCACACAATATTTGTATCAGGAGACTTGCTCACCTCGAGGCCTATATCCTACTAGAAATGGGATATTCCACAAACTTTTGGGTTCTTCATCAAAATCCTTTCGTAGCACTCCATTGACATCCAAAATAGCAAGGTGCCCATCGCTCGCCATTACATCTGCCGGTATTGATGTATCTAGTTGTTCTTCATTTTAGCCACCAATTGTCCCTGGCTGTAGTACAACTAAACTATATGAGTAGAAGAACACATCCTTTTTGCAATATTAAAGTTGTACATTAGGCACCATAAAAGTTTACCAATTTTTGACAGGAGGACATGACAGTTTACAAACACATTGATATCTTACAAGGGTAGAGTGACATGACACAAATGCATTGACATAAGCAAAATGGGTTGGTATTTCATATTAAGCCAGAAGCAAGTAAAAAATACTATCACCACAGCTAAGTTTTGCAGGTTCGCGGTTTGAGGCCACAACCAATGGGGCGCTTTCTAGATTTCACATTGAAGAGTTGGGAGAGGGTGGATAAGTCAATGCTATCACCTAAAGGGTGTCACATCACGTGTCTCCTCTGCACCTTTTGCCTCCCCCAAACCTTTGGCCTCCTCCGCGCCTTTAGCCACCTCTGCACCTTTAGTCCCTTTGGCCTCCTCCGTGCCAAAAGCCTCCTCCGAGCCTTTGGGCTCCTCGGCACCTACAATAGCCTGTGCACTTTTAGGAGGTTCTACCGTCCACTTTGTCTCCTTCTTCCTCTTTCTACCCACCTTTTCCTTTGAAAATTTTATGTCGCATCCAAAAACTCTATCGTTGAGAGAAATTCAATTGTCACGTCCTCAACCGGAATTTCTTCGTTGATCTTCTCACCTTGGTCAATCTCCATTACATCAACTTCTTCAATTGGATCACTTCCTCAATTAGATCACTTCCCCTTACTGGTTCTCATATTGTCCCCTTCCCTCTTTACCCTCTTATAGGGGAGGTCACCTAAGAAAAATGCTACCTATCATGTGAGTTCAACAGAAGGGTATTTAAAGTTCTTGAAATTTATAGAAATATATAAATAAAAGGATACTAATTTTCCAAATTTGAAAAAAACTTACAGATTTTAAAAGGAAAGGGTACATTATATTCCTAAAAAAATTTATAGATAAGGGGTTTTACAAACATATCTTAAACACACGTGATATGGTAGTTTTACACATAGTGACCCCCCTTGAGACCCTCTCTAATCCTCTCTTTCACTTCGGCTTCGAATTTTTGGAACTAACATTAATCTCCAAAAGAGGCAGTATAATTTCATGCAAAAGAAAATCTCTGATGAAAGGCTCACAACTTTTTATTTGACTATGCATAAAGCCAAATAAAGAATTAGATTTTCCCCCTCTCTATAAAGTATACATGTGTAATATTTTTAGTAATATAATTAGGTTAATATCTAATTTCTCTCAAGAGAAATTTGAGTTTTATCTTAATCAAAGGAGTTTCCCATTCCAAGTAAGGTTATCTCCCCTCTTGTCAATTGAAAAATCCCAAATATTTAAACGTCTCCTAGCCTCTCCACGGACGTAGAGGTATGCCTAAATCGCATCTTACAGAAGAATTTTTTAATAATTCATACTCCATTGAATGAGAATTTCTCACTACACTAGCATGTTCTTTCTTAGGAATTTTGCAAATTACCCTTACACTACCATTCATTGAAGTATTCTACTCTTTCATAAATCATCTTTATTCTTGCATAATCAATCAAAGGAAGTTGAAGATTAATTTCCTTATGATTACAAGTTGATGCATACTAAAGTTTTGTGTTTACGCCTCATGGTTCAAACCAAAGCAAAGGTTAATATAGAGAGCATATGCATTGTTCATTTCAATTTTGTCTACTTTCAAGTTTTCTTTGCAATTACGAAGGGGGAAGTAAGGGGATAGATTCACGGAAGTCATGACCGTGTTACTTGAATATAAAAATTACATCGCTTCCATGGAGATGCCCCATGGATGGAAAATAATGCAAAGAAACAAATGAGATTCACCCAAAATAGGGTTAACTTGAAACTTACGTCGAGAAAAAAGCTTAAACTCAAGACTCATTGTTTTCATAAGGTCTTGTTTGAGTAGACATTAAAAGGAGATAGGAACTAAGATAGGAACTAAGGGATTATAACTCAATGAACCTAATCTAAATATTAAACTAGGAATAGAAACTTTACTGAGAAGATTTGACATAGATAACTCTAGCACGGGAGTTTTAAGTGTGAAATTTTTCTTACATGTGGGGAAAACTGTCGACACATGTGTTTACCTATGGGATGCAAAGGGGAATGGTCCTTTTTGGCTAAGATTGATAATCGTTGGTCTATATTTTGAGCTTCGGTTCATTCCATGTCCTAGAATTGGGATTGGATGGGAGTGAGTCTTGATCATGAGTGGTGAGACCAACGGATGCGTTTGGAAAGCGGCTTAGTCTAGGTTGATGCCGATGGGAAAGGAGAAAGGAAAATGGATCCAGAAAGGGTTTGGATAAGGGAGGAGGATGTGATTTAATTAAGAAACTCTTCTAATGTTTGATAAAAAGGAACCTTGGAAAGGCTAGGAACCGAAATGGGCTATTCCACAATTGTCCTCATCAGCCAGACCTTTGCTCTGCTTCTTGGATTATTTTTGCTAAAAGTAACTTAAAGTAGATAAAATCATTAATCCTTTCCCAAACAAGATAATGAAAAAAAAGAATACAAAATTGTGTAAAGCATCACCTCTACATGTGGAAAAGGAGAGATTGTATTTAAGTCCTGGGACGAGGATAGGGATATGCCTAGAGAAGCATATGTGACTGCTTGAAATATACTCGTGGTTTGACATGTTTGGAATACTATTTTCTAGTATCGTAGTACTACCTTGAAAATATGCATTTATTGAATGGTCCGGTGGGAAGATGAATTTTAGAGGTTTAAATTGTTGGCCATAAAGTTAAAGCCAATTTTATGTTGTTTGCTAAGTCAAGAACAAAAAAAAGGATTCTAATCTACGGAGTGCGGATCAAACTTGGGGACGAGGGATTTGTGTAGTTAATAAATACACTCATCTTACGGTAATGCACTAACAATTGTGCTCAATCATAACCAAGAAAAAAATGTTAGTGACCTTGAACCAAGGGCGAATTAAGAGAATTGCCACAGTTGACACATGACGGTTGAGTTCACATTTAATCTGATGATTTTTATTGGAAAGTTTGAATCAATAAGAAAAGATATTTGGGGGTTAAGGGTTTCATATGAGAAAAAGTGAATGTTATCACCCCCTTGAGTTGGTAGCAAAGAGCAGGAGTAGTCCTCTCTTGGTGTCGGTCTCAAGCAGGAGGGATGTTGGGAATTTTGATATATCCATTTGGAGTTGTGCAGCCGGTGGTCCCTGGCATGGCCCTCACAATTGGTATCAGAGTGTAGTTTCTATCTTTGGTAGGATAAATATTTTCAATATGAACTTTTGTAAGAAGAGAGTGAGGTATTGAAAAAAATGGCATGGGACTATTAAGAAGAGGAAATACGACAAGTGGGAGCAAAGGTCTCTTCATAATCTATGCCTTTTTGTTGTGCATAACCCTTTGCAACAAGTCGAGCCCTATGGCAATCTATCTCACCATCCGGCTTGTGTTTCAACTTATAAACCCACTTCATACCAATGGCCTTTTTGCCAAGACGCAAATCCGATAAAGTCCATGTGTCATTTTCTATAAGTGCATCATATTCTAATTGCATAGCAGCCATCCAATTTTTTGAATTTTGTGCTTCATCAAAAGACAGAGGCTCCTCAACATCATGTAAGCTAGACACGGCCAAAGCATAACAATATGATGCATAAGATGCATGGTGAGAGCGTGAAAGAGTACGACCTAGACAAAGGTGCATCCAATTTACTGTCACGCAAAGTGTGCACCAGCCAGCCATTTTGGCATGCCTCTAGCCTGCTCATTTTCAGCCCTTTCCTCATCAAGTACATCATGTACATCTGCATCAGAAATAGGCTGATCTGTTACATTTTCAGAAACCCCCGTAGGCTGTACATTTGCCTCATTGGAACTTACATTCTTATTCCCACCACTGAAAGAGGCAACAAAGTGTCATAAATGTCTTGTGAGCTTACATTACTATCTCTAGTACATGACAGGAAGGGGTGAGCAGAATCTTTCACAAACACTACATCCCGTGAAACCAGAATATGTTTTGTTTGCGGATGATACAACCTGTAACCTTTGCTTTCAAAAGTATAACCAACAAAAATACATTTGACAGCCTTATATCCCAATTTTCTACACTGTGTTTGTGGCAGCAAAGCATATGCCAAACAACCAAAAATACGCATGTGCTCAATAGAAAGATTTCTGTCATGCCATGCTTCATATGGAGTAATAGACTGCAAAGCTTTCGTAGGACACCTGTTTAGTACATAAGTGTACATAAGTGGCACACATCTCAAGCCAAAAAGAATGCAAAGAAGCTTGACTTTTGACCATACATCATGCCATTTTCGTAAGTGACCCGTTTTTCCTCTCAGCAACACCATTTTGTTGAGGTGTATAAGGCACTGTACATTGGTGTTTTATCCACGACGAGCCAGAAATGCATTGAATTCATGAGACATATACTCCTCCCCTTGATCAGAACGAAGGGTGCCCATAGTGCATTTCGAGACATTTTCAGCCATAGCCAGAAATTGTTTGAAGCACATCAAAACTTCGGACTTCACTTTAAGCGGAAATAACCATGCATTCCTGGAGTAATCATCAATGAAAGTCACAAAGTAAAGGTAATTGAGCAAGGACAGAGTTTGCATGGGCCCACAAACATCACTATGCACAAGCTGCAACCTGCATGTGGCCCGAACTGAACCATCCTTTGGAAACTTAGAACGCTGCATCTTACCAAAAATACAGCCTTCACAAACATGTTTGACAGGTGCTTCAAGAGGCAGCAAAGAAGCAACCATATTAGATTTCTGCAAACGCAGCAAACTGGCAAAATTCAAATGACCAAAACGTGCATGCCAAAGTTTTCCATCTGAAATAGCCCATGAATGTGCAATTGCATTTGCAAAATTTTTTCCACACTTGTCATACAAAGTGAGCTTATATAGCCCATGACACAAAAGCCCAAATGCAATGATTTCATCACCAAAACTGAGATAATAAACTGTACATTTGTCATCCACAATTTTGACTACAAGTCTAAGTCTAGCAAGTGTAGATACAAACAAAAGATCCTTCTTGATCCCAGGTACATAATGTGCATCAATAAGTGTGAAAGAATTGCCATTAGCAGTAGTAAGCACAATCTTTCTAACTCCCTGAACCGGATAAGAGGCATTGTTGGCACAAGTTACTGAATTCCCATGAGGGACAGACTCGAGAGAGGTGAACAATTCATGATGTGAGGTAATGTGCTTTGTAGCACCACTGTTGAAATACCACACATGTGAATATGTAGCAACTGACATGCATGCATCATGGACAACAGGATTGTAAGGCACTCTTTCTCAGGTTTGGGCAAGATTAAATGAAGATAGCAACTACAGAAAAGAAAGAGGACATGATAAAGAACTTTGTCTATCTCATCTTTCCTACCAAAGAAAGAATTGGAAACCTGCAAAGATAGGAGAACCAGTATAGTACAACTTGAATATTGCCTTGGGGGCCATGATTATGATTTGGATGATTTCCATTTAGAAATGGTGATAAAAATTTGGGATTAGGTTCCAACTTCAAGTGAAGGTGAAGAGGGAGAGAGCCGACTGCGTCAACACACTTCTTTGATAAACCCCCAAAGAAAGGAGATGATTCTACCATAAATACACCAAGGTAATGTTTTCTTGTCATTTTCATGCTATTGCACATCTTAAACAATTGGGTTATTTGTTATAAGTCATGTTTAATATCTCATTTTTTTATAAGCAAACTTTCTTTGAAGAAAAAATTATTAATTTTTCTTGTTAACTAGCAACTTTACTAACCACTAACTACAATGTTATCCCAAGTTTCATTATTTCAAGATCTTTAGAGTACCATGCTAATATGGCCTAGAGAGAGTAGAAAGCACTCTCGTTATCCATAGGTGCCTGGAGATCATACTTATCTAATTAGTATATATGATGAATGGTGACTAATATCTATACTTACCCCTAAACCCCCACAAAATTTTCTTATTGACTTTTGAGTTGCTCTTATTCTCTTACCTAAATTACTTAATAGAGATGAATACTATAAATCAAAGGCAATTAAGTATTGGAATTTTTGAAACTAACCTTAATTTCCAAAAGAGGCATTATAATTTCATGCAAAAGATCAAAGATTCTTATGAAAAGCTCACAACTTTTCTTTGACTATGCATTCAAGTTAAATAAAGAAATAAACTTTTTTCCCCTCTCTATACAGTATACATGTGTAAATTTTTTAGTAATATAATTAAGTTAATATCTAATTTTGCTCAAGAGAAAGTTGAGTTTTGAAGGGTAATTTTGTCTTAATCAAAGGAGTTTCCCATTTCAAGTAAGGTTATCTCCCCTCTTGTCAATCAAAAAATCCAAAATCTTTAAGCCTCTCCTAGCTATGTGATTAATCGTCTCTACAAAAGCAGAGGTAAGTCTAAATCTCATCTTGAAGAAGAATTTATTAACCATTGATACTCCATTGTATAAGCATTTCTAACTACACTGGCATGCCTAATCCTAGGAATTTTGCAAATTACTCTTACACTATCATTCATCGAAGTATTCTACTCTTGTATAAACCATCATTTAATCTCACATAATCAATCAATGGAAGTTTAAGATTAATTGTCTTAAGATTACAAGTTGATGCATACTAAAGTTTTGTGTTGACAACTCATGGTTCACACCAAAGCAAAGGTCAATATAGAGACCATATGCATTGTTCATTTCAAGTTTTTCTACTTTCAAGTTTTCTTTGCAATTACGAAGGGGAGAGTAAGAAGATAGCTTCACGAAAGTGACGATTGTGTTGCTTGAATATAAAACTCCCTTTGCTTCCATGGAGATATACCATGGCTAACAAATTATGCAAAGAAAACTGTTGGGGTATAGGCGTCTGTGCCTTGCCCGGCCGCCCAGAGTCTGGGCGCCCACTGACTTGTATACCTTATACATAGCATAAGTGTATAGGGGGCTGCTCACTCTTTGAGTCTCCCCACCCACATCGTGTCGTGTGTCTCCTTCTCTCTCACTCACTCTCCGTCTGTGGTGCTCCCCAATCCCCTTCAATTGGTATCAGAGCTATGGTGACCGCGGAGAGCACGACGGCTTTGAGAGCTTCGAGACGATAGCTCGCGCGATAGCTCGCTCGCTCTCGACGATGGAGTTTGATCGCGGAGTTTCATAGAGAGAGATTTTAGCTTGAGGAGCATTGTCTTTGGAGCTTAGGAGCTTGGTGTGGTCAAGCTTGGTCGAGGAGGCGGTTGCGGCTTCCTTGGTGAGAGGAGCTTTTGAGCTCAGTGGAGCTCGTTAGAGAAGTGCTCGGCGGAGGAGAGCTTGACATTCGAGTGCTTGGATGCTGTTGTGGTAGAGCTCTTGCATTGGAGCTTGCATTGAGAGGACATTGCATCACGCAGAGTGGAGCAAGAGCAGGTTCAAACCTGTGTGCAGCTCGTTTTTTGCCATTTTCGGGCTCTAAAACACAGTTTTTTGCGTAGCTTCGTCATACAGAGTCAGATCTACATGATCCAGGAGTTTAGGTCAGGGTTTTGGCACGCTCCGGACGCGATGGTAATGTCTATTTGCTGAAATTCTACTTTGAATTACAGTAGGTACAGCAGCAGGTTTATTTGTGCACTTTCGGGTCCCAAAAACACTGTTTTTGGTATATCTCACACACACGGAGTATTTTCTGCAGCAACCAGCAAATTCATAGGTGTACACAGGTTTTTGGATATGCATTTGTCCAGAGAGCCACTCATGCGAGAGTGAGCTATGTTGCCATGGTCTTGGCGGTTTATGTATGTCATATATGGATTTGTGTATTTGTTTGTGGCTGAGATTATTTGAGATTTGGCTCAATTTATAGAAGAAACTCTGTTGGATTTTATCCAGGTTCTCGCCACAGCTTCTACTTATCCGTAGGTTTCTCTTTGACAGTTTAGTGGTTGAGTTTACTCGCACTTTGACATGTGATTTTCAGTCATCATTTGGTTGGAGTTTGGAGTCACTTGTGTATGCCCTTGTGTGCCGTATTTCGTATTGCGCATAGCGACAGATCTTGCAAGGTTTTGCGAAATGTTGCTATAGTTATCTGGCAGACATTTGGTCATCGATTGAAAGGTATTTTGGCAGCAAACATCACTCACATGTATGTCATTTGAGGTGTCGTTGAGTGGTACTCCGGCAAGAGCGGGTATGCTCATATGTATGACTTTGTGAGGTGATTCCGGTCGAGTTTATTCCCGGATTGGCCATTGTGGAATATATTATTGTCTCTTTGAGGTTTACTGTTGAGATTTTGCTCCAGTTACAAAGGAGACTCTGCCAAAATTTTGTCAGATATTTATGCGCGATTGAGTCATACTGACTTGTGATTTTGTGCAAGGTTTTGCACGGTTATTGGTGCAACTTTGCATCAGGTTTTGTAGCCATATTTTACAGCCATATTTGCAGTCTTTTGTTGATGCGATTCGAGCTAGTTTAGGGCTGATTTGGTTGACATTGCGGGAGCTCTATTTTGGAGTGTGTCTCACAGGTTTTACATTGTGTTTCTGGCCATATTTGTAGACAGTTTCCAGGTGTTGTTGGTGAGGTGGTTTTGCTTTCTAGTTTGCTACATTGTGCTCATGGCAGAGACAGATGATCGATCAGATTGTGACCTCTCACAGATGCGTGTGTTTGATGGGTCAGACTTTGCGGCATGGAGAGAGTGTATGCTTGATGCATTGACACAGCAAGGGTTGCATCGACCATTGAGTGGTGATGTAGGTAGACCTTCAAACATGTCTGACGATCAGTGGCAGGAGCTAGAGAAGATGGCACTATCTACACTCTCTTTGCACCTTGCGGAATCTGTATATGCTCTTGTTATGTATGAGGCTACTTCGAGAGCACTTTGGCGCAGATTACATGATATGTATGATAGATATGAGTCATCAAGGACTCGTGTGAGACATGTACATTCACGAGTATGCCGATAGGTGACATGTTGGTATTGTGGTCATTCTGGACACATTAGACGGCGTTGTTTTCGTCGTATGCGACATCGTAGGAGATATGGTAGTCTCAGAGATGTATGTAGTGATGCCATGGACTCAGTTGCTTTGACAGTTGAGGCAGATGTAGTGTCGGAGTATACTAGTGACGGAGATGTCACTTTTACCTCGAGCTATGCACGAGATGCTATACATAGTGCACTCCCTTCACAGTGGTTGCTAGACGCAGATGCTATGTTTCATGTCACGCCGCATCGTGCATGGTTTTGTAGCTATTCTAGCGGGATGCTTGGCAGTGTACATTTGACCGATGGATTGGTGCATGCGATAGCAGGTGCAGGAGATGTGAGACTGTCATTACCGAGTGGTGCATCTTACTTGTTACGACATGTGCGCTATGTACCAGATTTGACAGTGAGTTTGATCTCGATTGGTCAGCTTAGAGATTGTCGATGTCAGATTTTGCTACGAGAGCGAGATTTTGTGATGCATTTGGGTTCGCTAGTGATTGCGAGAGGTGCAAGGAGTGGTACAGGTTACCCATTGCATGTGGATCACGGGAGAGATGGTGTTGTCTCTGTGATCATGCAGCCAGGTAGAGAGCGAGAGAGCAGGCGAGTCTCTTTTGCTCATCGGTTGCACGGTGCTTTGCATGGAGTGCAGAGTAGTGAGCTCGTTGTGCACACAGTTGGGGCACGACTTGAGTAGTCACACAGAGAAATGACAGAGTCAGACATGCATGCTTTGCTAGTGACTGAGCAAAGCAGAGAGTCAGTTGTGTGAGATACTTCTATGCAGGATAGACAGGTAGAGCGGTCTGTCTCTAGTGAGTCACGACAGGAGGACGTTGTGCAAGAGTCTATGCATACGGAGTTAGAGCATGAGAGCTCTAGTGAGTCACAGCAGATTGAGTGGTCATGTTTGCAGTGGATGATTGCAGAGGAGACTGAGATGTCAGCGATTATGCAGTCATTCCTTTCTATGCTCGACAGTGAGCATGGGGATATAGTTGTGCAGGATATGTCTTCCAGCAGACATCTAGAGCAGCTGGTTTGCTCTGAGATTGCACGTCAAGTTGATGCGTCTTTTGTGGATAGTAAGGAGATGCATGTGGCTGACACGCCTTGTCAGTCAGAGATGCCTATTGCTAGGGATATATATGTTGATGCATGCTCCGTAGAGCTAGCAGGGCCCGCTAGCATTGCATCGGAATTCGGTGGTCTCATGTATGAGATGTTGATCTTGAAACCGGATACTGCAGCTGCAGTGGGAGCATTTGCAGTTGGGGTTGTCAGTCGTTTGTTGACTGATGATGGCATAGTGCACGAGGGAGATATGCAGGTATTGCGTACATACTTGCAGTACGTGTGCAGTACGTCTGGTGGTGTATGGACTTACACGGGAGCAGGACAGTCGGATGCACACGATCATAGCCAGCCAGTGGGCATCGGTTGAGAGCGGTTTTCTCTCACCTTTTGTAGTCTTTAGACTAGGTTCTCTTGCTTAAAGGCACAGTCACCTTTAAGTGGGAGGTTGTTGGGGTATAGGCGTCTGTGCCTTGCCCAGCCGCCCAGAGTCTAGGCGTCCACTGACTTGTATACCTTATACATAGCATAAGTGTATAGGGGGCTGCTCACTCTTTGAGTCTCCCCAACCACATCGTGTCGTGTGTCTCCTTCTCTCTCTCTCACTCTCCGTCTGTGGTGCTCCCCGATCCCCTTAAAAAACAAATGGGATTCGCCCAAGACGGGGTTAACTCGAAACATACATCAAGACAAAACCTTAAACTCCCAAGAGACTCCTTGTTTCCTCTAAGTTCTTGTTTGAGTAGACACTAAAAGGAAATAGGAACACTAAAAGGAAATAGGAACTAAGGGACTATAGGTCAATGAACCTAATCTAAGTTTAAACTAAGATTAAAAACTTTACCAAGAAGATTTGACGTGGATAGCCCTAGCACAACATAAGAGTTAAGTGTGAAACGTTTCTTACATTTTGGGAAAAAGGCCTACATGTGGGATGCAATGGGGGATGGTCCTTTTTGGCTAGGACTAATAACCATTGGTCTATATTTTAAGCTCGAGTTCATTCAATGCCCTAAAATTGGGATGGATGGGAGTGAGTCCCGACCAAGTGGTGAGACCCACGAATGTGTCTGGAACTCGGTCTAGTCCGGGTAGGCCTGATGCCGACAAAAAACTAAGAAGGAAAGTGTATCCAAGAAGTGATTGGACAAGGGAGGCGGATGTGATTTAATTATGAAACTCTTCTAATTCCTTGGTAAAAGGAAACCTTGGAAAGACTAGGAACGTAAATGGGCTATTCCGTAATTGTCCTCATCAGCCGAACATTTGCTCTGTTTTTTGTATTATTTTCTAAAAATAAATTTGTAAGCCTTTTCTAAATAAAATAAAAAAATAAGAATTGAAAATTGTGTAAGGTGTCGTGCTGCCACCACAGGTGGCGGAGGATAAAGGATATCCAAGTCCTGGGATAAGGATAGGGATATGCTTGGAGAAGTATATGTGAATGTTTGGAAGATAACTAGATAGATTTAATATTCATATGTTTGCAATAAAGGCCATTCCATTATATGAACTAACCAAGAAGGGAGCTAAGTTTGTCTAGACCCCAAAATGTGAAGCCAATTTCCAATCTCTTAAGGATGCCATTAGTATCATAGTTGATCCTTTGCCAACCAAGTTGGGAAGTTATTTTTCATGTTCATATAGATGCCTTTGCTATGGTGGTGGGAGCTATTTTGGCACAACCTGATGGAAAAATGAATTATCCTATATACTTTGAAGTCAAAGATTTGACACGATATAGCAAGGGTATTCCACAACACAAAGAGAGGCACTCACATTAGGAAGAGAATAAGGTATATGAGGGCCTCTTTATTTGGAATTTAAGGAAATTCTTAAACCTTAACCAAGCTTTGATCAAAGGCTAATTGGTGGGGTAGATAGCCTAGACATGCCTATATAAAAACAATTTTTAAAAAAAAAGGGTATATGTAGATTTTACTACATCTAGCTGGAAACAATCTCCCCCCAAAAGTACTTTCTCAATTTTCAAATATAAAGAGTTTTGATCTCTTATCCCTCTTTGTATTCTCTCTCTTCTTTTTTCTCCCCCTCCAAAAGTTTCCCAAGCTCTCTTTCTCTCCCCTCAGATGTTGAAAAGTGTAGATCTGCAATCTTTATGCTCACTCTCTTTCTAAAATGCCTTGAAATCTCTCTCTCTCTCTCTCTCTCTCTCTCTCCCCCCCCCCCCCCCCTAGGGATCCTTTTTGTGAAGTAGCCTACCACACATCAATTTATCTCTGCAACATCTCCTTCTAGATTTGCAACCTCTTCCTCCATGATGCAGCATCTCCTTCTAGATCTGCAACCTATTTCTCCATAGCTACAACCTCTCCTTCTAAATTTGCATCCTCTTCCTCCATAGTTATAACCTCTCCTTCTAGATCCACAACCTCTTTCTCCATAGCTCCAACATCTCCTTGTGGATCAAAAACCCTTTCTCCATAGCTCTTTCTCCAAAGCTCCAACATCGCTTGCTAGATTTGCATCTTCTTTTTCCATAGCTCCAACATCTCCTTCCTCGAACAAGGTTCCCTACCGCCTTTTGATCTTTTCCCAAGCTTGAATATCTCTTTTGAGCTTTGTAACCTCTTTCTTGATGTGCAACATCGATCTCCCTAGTCTAGCTCCCTATCACTTTCAAGCTCTCTTTCCATAGTTGTTGCAACATCTCCTTCCTTACTCCATCTCTCCTTCCTCTCTCTCTCTCCTCTCTCTCTCTCTCTCTCTCTCTCTCTCTCTCTACTTGGTATCAACAGGATTTGATCTACCACATCCTACCTCTGGCTTGGTCTAACACTAGATTAACCTCTAAAATGATTCATTATATGTTACATATGGAGAATGGATGGCCGTATCTCTTCATCTCTCTCTATATATCTCTCTTTCCTTCCCTTTTTTTATATTTTATAAAACTATGTTTTTAAAACTACCAAGTAATGATCCTATGGCCCGACTGGGCTTCCCTCTCCCTCTTTCAAAGCTTGGGAATAACTATAATATCCTCATGAGGATTTAGGTAATGTAAGTATTTGTATGCTACCATGTGGTAACTCTTTACCGTGGGAACATGGTTTGGCCATAAGGTGTATGAAACCCATATTTCTAGGCGCCAGCTATATTTGGGTCGTATACTATTGGGGAAAGGTCACTAATCATCACTTGAAGGCACAGCATGGCGTGACAGGAAATCAGAGCTTCTCTGTGGGATGTTGTAGACGCCGCTTGCTATCTTTGGGGTGCATGCAACTAGCACCACCCCTGCGCGGGTGGGTGGGCATTTGAATGCAACGCCAGACTCCATGTGCTCATGAGCGGGCTCCACGGCCGGAGGCGAGAGACTGCAAGGCTTGACACTACCTTATAAAGGTGAGCATAATGCTCACTTAGCTGCCATTGAGCAAAGGATATTCTGTTCTTTTATGTTTTTGCATACATTGAGTGGGTAAGGGTGTGAGAGGTTTCACCTTGTCTTTTTCAATATTGTTGCACACACTATACCGTGGGTGAGAGGATTCATCTCTGCAAGTCTTTTGGTGATGGATCCCAACAAAAAATCACTGGCCAAATCTACAGAGGTACCTTGTGTGATTTTAATACTAAATGGCACTTTGGGTATGGTTTTCTTTGATATAACGGACTGAAATGATGGTTTTTCTGCTGGGTATTTCACTGCTGTTGATTACACCATTTTCGGTTTGAACTATGCAAAATAATTTATATTCTCTTACAATTTCTAATGGGGAACTTGGAAGCTTTTGGCAATATCTGGTAATGATAAGTCTAATAAGTGGTTTCGGACTGATGCACAGATCATTGTATCCACTATGGAGTAATGTTTGAGACAAAGAGTGGTCGCGGGCTGTTGGACTACTCTTTTATCTGAGATTGAGGAGTTGGGCTTGACTTACCTTGACTCTTGCCAATATCTGGTAGTGGGGTGTCTAATCAATGGTTGGACTAAGGTTGATTGTTCGACTGTGTGATGATCCTTGCCGATGTTTTGATATATGAAAGGGGGAGATATCCTATGCTGATCTAGACTGGGTTTTTTTTGACCGATTGGTTTGCTGTACATTCACTACTAACCGACTTTTTGGGATTGATATACCTTGACTCTTGGCACTATATGGTGGTCTCGGGTTGTTAGACCGCTCTTCTCTCTGAGTTTGAGGGGTTGGGCTTGGTATACCTGAACTCTTAGCAATATCTGGTAATGTTGTGTGTAATCAGGGGTTGGACTGAGATTAACTGTTTGACTTTGTGAGGATCCTTGCCAATGATTGATACATATAAAGGTAAGCTATCTTATGCTGGTCTTGACTGGATTTTTTGCCGACTGGTTTTTGCCGACTTGTCAATATTTGGTAGTGGTATAGTGATAGGGTGACTAATTTTTCCGATTGGAGTACAGATGAATTAAATTGTTGCCTAGACTGAATGGCTGGTGGTAAAAGGTTCTTCTTTCTGCTGATTATGGTCTCGAATCCTGTTCGACTTTGTGAGGATCCTTGCCGATGACTGATATATGTAAAGTTAAGCTATCCTATGCTGGTCTAGACTATCTCATTATGTTCGACTGTGTGAGGATCCTTGCCGAGGGATGGGATATGTAAAGGTAAGATATTCTTTGCGGGTCTTGACGGTTTTTCTGGCCAATTGGTTTTTGCCGACTCTTGGCACTATCTGGTAGTGGTATATTGGATAGAATGACTGGCTTTTTTGACCGGACTGCTGTGAATTAAACTGCCGCCTAGACTAAATGGCTGGTCATAAAAGGTTCTTCTTTTTGCTAATTATGGTCTCGAATCATGTTCGACTTTGTGAGGATCCTTGCCGATGACTAATATATGCAAGGGTAAGCTGTCCTATGCTGGTCTAGGCTATCTGATTATGTTCAACTTTGTGAGGATCCGTGCCAATGATTGATATATATAAAGGTAAGATATCCCTTGCTGGTCCTGACTGGTCTTTTTTTGCTGACTGGTTTTTACCGACTCTTGGCACTATCTAGTAGTGGTATATTGGATAAGATGACTCGCTTTTTTTATTGGATTACTGGTGAATTAAACTGATACCTAGACTGAATGGCTGGTGGTAAAAGGTTCTTCTTTCTGCTGATTATGGTCTCGGATCATTACTATGGGTTTTTTTGAAGAGAAGCTGTGACTCAAAGATTGCTATAACTCACTAAATAGGTTTTTTGAAATATTTTTGATGGTGGAAATACTGGTAGAGGAGGATAGCCATGCCAATGATTGTTTAGTCTGATTGAAAAACACTAAAACTTGACTTCACAGTAACATAAGAAACAATTGGTATAGCGAGAACACTGTTCTGGGCTATAAAAACTTCACTTAAAAGTACGGAAGGAAAGAACTAAACTTGAACTAAAACTGGAAAGTTTTTTCAAAATTTTATTCTAGATTCTGGAAATAAAATATTACTAATCACTTTAAACCTTACCAGCATGATTTTTCTTTTTCTGAGACCTTGGTGACATGGATGACAACTAGGTCACCCCAGTTACCTGCAATGCTGTTTGGAAGCTAACGAATGGTTTGTTTTCTTACTGTGGATGCAGGTAAGGGTGTCCTCTCCTTGGCTATTGATTTAGAAGATGAAGTGTTTTACTTGTTGTTGGAATTAGGGTTGCAGAGAAACACACGCAGCTTGGAGAAGACGAAGGAAGCTCAAGGCACACAATAGAGAGTGTATTACTTGGTGTGCAATGGAAAGATAGATAGCCCTAGAGTGATGGGCGTATATACAATGCACGGGGGAAAAAACCTCCTAAAGAGGGAAAAAATGCCCCGGCGGTCCTAGTGTGTTCACACACATCACTACCACATGTATATGGTAACAAATCCCCCCTGGAGTGATGCGGTGAATGAGAGCTCGCACATGAGTAAAGGGAAGTGCCATGCCCTGAGGACAGGATCAGTCCACAAAGGGGAGTAAGCCCAAAGCTTTGCGGAAAGCTTCAAGCTTCTCCGAGACAATGCCTTTGTGAAAAGATCTGCAAGGTTGTCCTGTGTTGGCACATAAGCCAAGCTCATCTCTCCTGCTGAGAGCCTCTCCCTGACATAGTGGTAATGCACCTCAATGTGCTTTGTGCGAGCATGAAAAAATGGGTTCCTCGCAACTCCCAATGTGCTCTGACTGTCAGTGTAGATAGTGTTGGCAGTGTCCTGTCCAACACCCAAATCAGCCATAAGGCGTCTGAGCCATACACACTCAACCGTAGCTGTGAAGACTGCCCTGTACTTAGCCTCACAACTCGAAGTGGCCATCATTAGGTTGCTTCTTCCTCAACCATGATATACATGAGTTGCCAAGCATGGAAAAAAAACCACTTGTGGACACTCGCGTGTCAAAACAACCAGCCCAATCTGAGTCCGAAAAACCATGTAAGTTTGGCGGCAATGATCCCCCCTTGGGATAAAACAAGCCAAGATGTAAAGTGCCACTAAGGTAGCGGAAAATCCTCTTGACAGCCTGCCAATGCTTAGACCCTGGGCTATGCATAAATCTGCTGACCTGTGAGACTGCAAACTGAATATCTGGCCTCGTGTTGCATACATAAATGAGGCATCCAACAGCAGTTTGCTAAAGAGTGACATCAGCAGGATAGCCAGCATCATGTAGACTCAATTTCAAACCTGTTTCCATGGGAGTGGCAATAGGTTTGCAATCCTCAAGTCCAAACTTACATAGCAATGTCTCTATGTAACTTTTCTGACACAAGGCAATACCACCATCACACTGCTTAAACTGTATACCCAAGTAATGATGCAACAGCCCCAAATCTTTCATCTTGAAAGTAGCATTCAAATCAGCCTTAAATTCAGCAATATGTCTCTCATTTGGTCCAGTGATCAGCAAATCATCAACATAAAGAACCACAATGAGAAGTACATCACCCTCACGCTTCACATACAATGCGCTTTCTGTTGGACTGTTACGAAATCCTTGTTTGACCAAATGAGTGTCAGCTTTCTCATACCAAGCACGAGGAGATTGCTTCAACCCATACAAAGCCTTATTACATCTGCACACTTTGTCCTCTTGTCCTTTTATGACAAAACCGCGAGGCTGCGTTACATAAACTTCCTCAAATATGTCACCATTCAAGAAAGCAGTAAGAATGTCTGATTGATGTACATCCCAACCAAAATGAGCTGCCAATGCACATAGAAAACGCATAGTAGTCATACGACAAGTGGGAGCAAAAGTTTCTTCATAATCTATGCCTTTTTGTTGTGCATAACCCTTTGCAACAAGTCGAGCCTTATGGCGATCGATCTTACCATCCGGCTTGCGTTTCAACTTGTAAACCCACTTCGTACCAATGGCCTTTTTGCCAGGAGGCAAATCACATAAAGTCCATGTGTCATTTTCTATAAGTGCATCATACTTTGATTGCATGGCAGCCATCCAATTTTCTGAATTCTGTGCTTCATCAAAAGACAGAGGCTCCTCAACATCATGTAAGCTAGACACAGCCAAAGCATAACAATTTGTTGCATAAGATGCATGGCGAGAGCCTGAACGAGTACGACTAGACAAAGGTGCATCCAATTTATTGTCACGCAAAGTGTGCACCAGCCATTTTGGCATACCTCTAGCTTGCTCATTTTCAGCCCTTTCCTCATCAAGTACATCATGTACATCTGCATTAGTAATAGGCTGATCTAAAACATTTTCAGAAACCCCCATAGACTGTACATTTGCCTCATTGGAACTTACATTCATATTTCCACCACTGAAAAGAGGCAACAAAGTGTCATAAATGTCCTGTGAGCTTACATTACTGTCTCTAGTACATGACAGCAAGGGCTGAACAGAATCTTCCACAAACACTACATCCCAAGAAACCAGAATACATTTTGTTTGCA
Source organism: Adiantum capillus-veneris (assembly GCF_014529385.1). Lineage (NCBI taxonomy): Eukaryota > Viridiplantae > Streptophyta > Polypodiopsida > Polypodiales > Pteridaceae > Adiantum > Adiantum capillus-veneris. The sequence goes on along the minus strand of NC_140955.1, from coordinate 26,287,921 downwards.
GATGATACAACCTGTAAACTTTGCTTTCAGCACTATAACCAACAAAAATACATTTGACAGCCTTATCATCCAATTTTCTGCGCTGCACTTGTGGCACCAAAGCATATGCCAAATAGCCAAAAACACGCATGTGCTCAATAGAAGGCTTTCTATCATGCCATGCTTCATATGGAGTAATAGACTGCAAAGCTTTTGTAGGACACCTGTTAAGTACATAAGTGGCACACATGATGGCCTCAAGCCAAAAAGAATGCGGTAAAGCTTGACTTTTGACCATACATCGTGCCATTTCCGTCAGTGACCTGTTTTTCCTCTCAGCAACACCATTTTGCTGAGGCGTATAAGGCACTGTACATTGGTGTTTTATCCCACGACTAGCCAGAAATGCATTAAATTCATGAGACATATATTCCCCCCCTCGATCGGAACGGAGGGTGCCCATAGTACATTTCGAGACATTTTCAGCCATAGCCAGAAATTGTTTGAAGCACATCAAAACTTCGGACTTCGCTTTAAGCGGAAATACCCATGCATGCCTAGAGTAATCATCAATGAAAGTCACGAAGTACAGGTAATTGCCCAAGGACGGAGTTTGCATGGGCCCACAAACATCACTATGCACAAGCTGCAACCTGCATGTGGCCTGAACTGAACCATCCTTTGGAAACTTAGAACACTGCATATTACCCAAAATACAGCCTTCACAAACATGTTTGACAGGTGCTTCAAGAGGTGGCAAAGAAGCAACCATGTCAGATTTCTGCAAACGCAGCAAACTGGCAAAATTCAGATGACCAAAACGTGCGTGCCAAAGTTTTGCATCTGAAATAGCCCTTGAATCTGCAACAGCATTTGCAAAATTTTGTCCAAACTTGTCATACAAAGTGAGCTTATACAGCCCACGGCACAAAAGGCCAGATGCAACAATTTCATCACCAAAACTGAGATCATGAACTGTACATCTGTCATCTACAAATTTGACTACAAGTCCAATTTTAGCAAGTGCGGATACAGACAAGAGATTCTTCTTGATCCCAGGTACATAAAGTGCATTAACAAGTGTGAAGGAACTGCCATTAGCAGCAGTGAGCACAATCTTTCCAACTCCCTGAACTGGATAAGAGGCGTTGTTGGCACAAGTGACTGAATTCCCATGAGGGACTGACTCGAGAGAGGTAAACAATTCATGATGTGAGGTAATGTGATTTGTAGCACCACTGTCGAAATACCACACATGTGAATCTGCAGCAACTGACAAGCATGCATCATGGACAGCAGGATTGTAAGTGCACTCTACGCTAAAATCCCATTCTGCATCAACATCAGCAACACAGTCTCCTTTCACAGAAGACTCAACAATGACTGCATTTGTAGTGGAACCACCCTCTTTCTTCTTAGCCTCTTTGGCCTTCAACTTAGGACACGACTTGATCAAGTCATTGGCTTTACAATAATGGCAACGCATCTTCTTTTTGCCCTTATCACCAGAATTGCCAGACGAAGTACTGCCAACAGAAGCATTAGGAACAGAATTTTTGCCACTCGCAGCAGAACCATAAGAAGTGGCTGCATTATTGTTACCACCCTTTCTTTGAGAAGCAATAAAAGCCTGTTCAACTGCACGCTGCCTAGTCTTGTTTTTTCTGGAAAGTGACTCTTGCAACAGCAATGTGCATAATGCATCAAACTTGACAACTTCAGGATTTCCTTGGGTCATAAGTCTCCAAGTACTAGCAAAAGTCTGGTAGGAATTTGGTAAGGCATCAAGAACAGTCTGCACAAGGGAACTGTCTGAAATGACTTCACTTGCAGAAATAAGCTGCTCATTGATATCCTTGACACTAGCAAGGAAAGTGTCCATATCATCTTCCTCATGCATAATCTTCGACTCCAGCTCTTTACGCAGCAAAGCAATTTTAGCCTCATTGCAGCTTGCATAAAGACCTGCTAAAATATCCCAAGCCTGTTTTGCAGATTTTGCTGAACGGATGTGAGGAACAATGGTGCGCTTCACAGACAACGCAATCAATGCATGAGCCTGCGCATCCTTAACATCCCAACGAGCTTGTTCTGCCGTAGGCAAAACAACTCTAACAGCTGCAATCCTTGCAGCAAGACCTGCAACATCCTCAACATCGCCTACATCCTCAGAACCAGGACGTACATCAATGCCCTGCATAATGTTCCAGACACCCTTTGACACAAGAACATGTTGCATCATATAAGCCCACATAGGGTAGTTGTCCCCATCCAACCTGTCCTCAGCAGCAAACATCTTGAACACATCTGTGTTGTTGTTGTCAGCCATGGTAAATGTTGCACCTGATGTGAAAACTGCCCGAAAATAGGAGAAACGGAGCGGGAACAACCTGTGCTATATAGCACAAACCGTAGAAGACTATAAGGCACCTGTTATGCAGAAAACAGCACTGGCAAAAATTCTACACAAAATGACAAAATAGCCTGTGCAGTACTGCCTGTAGTGGAAACGGAGGCCGAAATGAGCCCAAATTAAAATTCTGAGCTTACCCAAAAATTTTGTCGACCTGCGAACGCTCACCAAAGCTCACTGAAATCGGAGAAAGTGAGCAGGCGTGTGCTGGAGTAGCTGGCGACTAAGCTCGGGAGGACGTGACCTGCTCTGATACTAATTGTTAGAATTAGGGTTTCAGAGAAACACACACAGCTTGGAGAAGACGAAGGAAGATCAAGGCACACAATAGAGAGTGTATTACTTGGTGTGCAATGGAAAGATAGATAGCCCTAGAGTGATGGGCGTATATACAATGCACGAGGGAAAAAACATCCTAAAGAGGGAAAAAATGCCCCGGCGGTCCTAGTGTGTTCACACACATCACTACCACATGTATATGGTAACACTTGTAACTATTGGACTATAACAAGACCATCCTACCCTTTAATGGCCTGTTACTATGATGTATTTGCTTTGGATAAATTGTCGAAAGAAATACATGACTTTGTACTTTATCTGTAGGCTAAGGTCTTTGTAGAATATCTCATGTGTTATGTATATTGTTAATAGTTAAAACTCTCTCTCTCTCTCTCTATATATATATATGCATATATTTATTTATTTATTTATGTATATACCTAAGAACTATGCAAGTAATTTCTAGCAAGAGGATGCTTGCTCATAGCTACCAAAGGATTACAATGCATTAGAGATTTACTTTACATGGTGTCAATGCAGTGGAATGCAAGGTATGTATGTAAGACTTATCAAAGGTTACACATTTTTAATTTTGGAAAAGGATCCTTGGGTAATTGCAAGTTCTTGCAAAGTGTGTGTGGTTAGTATAATTTTCCCATGAATGACATATTGGAGCTTTTTTTCTTTTGAAATTAGAAGGATTATTTATTAATCAACTCTTCTTTTAGCAGATTCTATAAATTCAAAACATTGGAAACTGGTACTAGTACCTCAAAAAGAGTCATTTGTAAGTTGCTAATCGATGGTTTAGGAAACTTGACTTCAATGCATTTCATCAATGTAGGGCACAAGTATGGATTGGCCTACTCTTGGAAGAGGTAAAGTGTTGAATGCTCATATTGAAATTGAATTTGACTATGGACTTTAGAGGCTCACATTGTATTTAGATTTTGATACTATACATCTTTGTGATCATGTTTGATTTGTAGAATGTATATCGTAAAAGTCAATAACGTGGAACTTCATGGGAATTATGTCTACAGTATTTGAATTCTCAAGCCTAGATAGATATAATCAATCACTTAGTGCCTGTTGCAGACCAAGACCCAACCAAAGCAAGATGGACATTCAAGTCTAGAACCAAACCGTCAACACCAAGAATTGATTGAAGGTGTCTGTTGAAAGATACAGTAAAGAAGGGTGCCACAAATGAAAGGCAAGAAAAAGGAGCCAAAAAGGTAGAGCAACAGAATAAAAAGAGAGGAACTCTTCATCATGGTAGTGGGAGAGAGACCTGAGATCCTACCTCTGTTTCCCATGTACGGAACACTTATGTAAATTCATATGCTAAGCCAGAGGGCTCATATAGTTGATTAATAATGCACTACAATCTTTACCATCTTACAGTGTTCATCTCTTTACTTGCTCTAATCTTTGCCATTGTCTTGGATTACTCTATGTTGTCATTCAATTAGTGGCTAATTAGTTTCTCTCATTTTTAGGCCCCACAAAAATTCGTGTCGAGGGTCATGTGAGCCAAAAACCCTTGTACTTGACACGTTCCTATACATAACTAGATGTCAATAGTGGCTAGTGAAAGGTTGGTTACAAGGCATCATAAAACAAAGGAAAGCTCATTATTGGTATTTCTAAATAAGTGACATCTAAATCTAAAATGTGGACATGACACATGTGTTTGTTAATAGTACAATCAACCTTCATATAGCCAGCCATTAGGAAGAGAATGAGGTATATGAGGACCTCTTATATGATAGTTTAGGGAAGGACTTAAAACTTAGTCAATCTTTCACCAAAGGCTAGAATGGTGTGGTATGTTAAATACTAGTCTTAGGTTGTATGTATAAACAAGTTAGTGGTGGTCCTTAGGAAATATGCACAAACGTGCCATCATGTTAGTGGCTTGAGCCATAAATTAGCTTATGGTAGATTTTGGTAAGTTGACCCTAACTTTTGCATACAATATGAAATAGTCAGGGAAGTATGATTTTAATACGTGAAAAAAATGATAAGAGTTATATTTGACTTCAAAGGACCAAAATGACGGAGTTTTTCTAAAAATAGAAGTTTATGCATTAAGTTGCAATTTATTGTTGAGCTAAAATGAGTATTGAATGCCAGCAATCTCTTTTAAAAGCTTCACAATTGTATTACATAACTAAAAATGGAATTTTCAAATAAATTTGATCCTACATGAGAGATATATGACCTACATTTATGATTTAGTAAAATTTCTAAAATCTGATAGTTTTCCCTTGAAGATGGACAAAAAAATGTATAAAGTATGGAGCCTGCTTTACTCTTGTAATTCTTATTCTAGAAAATCACATGCATAAGGCTTCCGTCATGAGGAGAAGCCATCCTGCTTGAAGAAATCACTCGTCAAAAACCCAAATCTTAATCCCCAATCTCAAGCTCTTGGCCAGAATATTCCCATTGTGTCCAAATATCTTGACCAAACAATGGCCAAGATATTCCCATTTTGTCCAAATATCTTGGCCCAACAATGGCCAAAAAATGGCTGGTGGATACAGGATGCTAGCAAGATATGTACACAAAAATCACATGTGATGGGTTTTTTGAGTCTTGGGGAGGACCGAGGATAAGTAGTGCAACATGGAACAAGTTTGGCCTATTTGATGTATTTTTGGGATTGTAAAGAGGAATTTTCTATGGGAGGCCATGCCTTTGGGGAAAATTATGACCAAATCACGCAACAAGTGCACCAAAGGACCACGTTGGGGGGGGTCTACGTGTCTTGACGAGCCCAAAAATTGCCTCGTGTGCCACAACATATAGATGGCTGATCAAAATGATCCTACTAGAGTTTAGACTAGTGTAGGATTTGTGAAGGCCTATTGGTCTAAGATGCCTTTTAAAGTGCCTTCTCTCTCTCTCTCTCTCTCTCTCAAGTTTAACAATGTGTTTACTCAGTTGACATCAAAGAGGCTTAGTTTCGATGATGAAATGAAATCCACCATTTTCTTACCATGTTCTTTGCCTCCATCATGGGATACATTTAACACTACCATTAGTAATTCTACCCCTAAGGAAAAGCTTTTTTTTAGTGATGTTACTAGTGCTTTGCTCACAAAAGAGATTCGATGTCAATCTCTTTTGTGACACCATGCCCACTACTGTCAATCTCTTGATAGTAGTGGGCATGGTGATACATATACGGCAATAGAAGTAGCCAGAGGAACAATCAAAGGTAGTCATTCTCTTGACAATAGTGGGCATGGTGTTGCATATATGGCAAGTGGAAGTAGCCAAAGGAACAATCAAAGTTAGAGAGTTTATAGTCACAGTCCTCGCGGTTATTCTTAGTATCACAATAATGCATGTAGCAAGAGGCATGGGCGTGACACAAAGAACATTGAACGCTACCATTTTCAAGAGAAAGGACACATGAAAGAGAATTTCCATTTGTTGCAACTCTGTGTGTGTGTGTGTGTGTGTGTGTGTGTGTGTGTGTGTGTGCGCCTTCCATTCTACACTCATTTGAGAACATGAATCTTGCCCTTATCTTGGTCTCTCCATTATGTCAACATTTCCAATTAATTGATAGTCCTTGTGGAGCCCCTGTGGATCTACATATTGTTCAATTGTTGTCACTAGGGTTGATTGTACAGCAAGGTTGATTGAAAATTTTTGGTGCTTGAGATAATTTTCTCATCTCTACTTATGTGGGTGTAGGAGGTAATAGAGAGTACATCGACTATAAAAGGAGTGGTTCGGGTCATAGATTGCAGCTCTCTTTGACTATATTGGAGGCTATGGCTAGAGGGTGATGGCATGTAGAGGTATAAGTTTCCCACATTGATCTCCTAATGCAGGTGGCACCGATAATGATGGATTATTTCATGAAATTATATGATGCACTTATTTTCCATGCTCTTCATTTTGATAGATTCCTCAAGGCCCTTGGATGACACACGAACTCAAGAGCTTTATTGATAGAATCGCTCGGGTTTTCTTCGCTCAAGAAAACTTGCTTGCCAAAATGCATGCTAACTTAGAACTTATAACAAACTACTCAAATATTTTTGCCTCAACCAGCTCGACCAGCTCATTGCATTTTGGCAATCACAATGGTGAACCAAATAAATGTTGACAAAGAATCTATCTCCCAGTTGGGTTTTGGAGTTAGTTGAAATTCAATCATGCTGCCTAGAAGAGTTGGACATGGATGAAGGCTGATAATGAGATTCATGGAGGAACCAGATTGTGTCAGTTCCATTTTAGAGGAGTTAGAGCAAGTTTTTGACATTGACACTAAACATAGAAATGAGATGGATGCATACTTAGACGCTGAGGAGCTGGAGGATTTCCAACATTCGAGCTTGTCCAAGCATAGCCATTCGGAGAGAGTAGAAAAGAGCTCTTGCTTCAGTGGTTCTCAAAAAAAGGATAAGGGAAAGAATCAAAAGCACACTAAGGGCAATGAAGGTAGCAAGAAAAGTAGATCAATGCAAAGGAAGTAAAAAAGGAGGTCGGAGATGGATACTATTATTGAGACTTATTACAATGAAAAATGGGACACTGACACAAATCATTATAGTAAAGATGAAACGGATACAGGAAATTAGTTTCAAAAGATAGATCTAAAAATCATGAACAATCCAGTAACTTGAATATAGCATTTCCTATATTCAAGGGGGTAAAAGGGATTTTTCGAATGTGCATAATCAGGCATTTGAGAAATATGCTGAGTTAAAGGATATTGATGAAAATGAGTGGGGGGGATACTTCTCATAGACATTGAAAGATGCAGCTAGTAAATGGTATTACCATTACCCATCATGCCAACTTAGAAATTATAGAAAACTAACCAAAGCTTTTTGCCTCAAATATTATGATAATAGGGGTGATAAGGACATCTTCTTTGAATTGAACGAAATCAAGAAGGGAAAATTTTAGTTCAAAGCTATGTTTAAAAGATCAAGGAATTGCCCTGGCAATTTCATGAACCCTTGTCGGAGAAGAGAATGAAACTTGGTGCCTTAGTGGATTCAAAGGCAAGAAGCTTAGGGAATAGGAGGTTCCAACCACAGCCAAAAGGTTTAATGATCTGGTTCAAAGAGCATTAAAACTTGAGCAACAATGTAAGAAGGAAAAGGGCCATAAGAGTAGAAGAGATTCCATTGACATTCACATAACAATTGAGGAGTCAAAATCAAGCTTAGCTCTAGCTCATATGACAATGATTCAAATGATAGGGCTAAAGGAAAAAAGAAAGATCGTAGACAAGGAATCTAGAAGAGATGTCAAAGCAGATAGTTGAAACAACTAACACTAGAATCTCAGTTGGGAAGTTAGAGACATGGTGCTCAAAATGTAGATCCAATAATCATAGGTCGAATGAGTGTACCCAGTGTACATATTGTAAGGCATATGGACATGTCTGGAACAAATCTAGGATAAGAATTCACCATTTCAAGAAGGGTAAAGATATATTGATGATTGAATTAACCAACCTAGAGGTGGTGAAGGTAGACGAAGCAGTTGGCTCCAAAGAGAATGAAATCAGTACGAGTGTTGGAACCAATAGAGGAAGGTATCAAGGGGGCAATGATCGAGGGAGAGGTAGAGCTGATTTTGACAAGAGAAATTTGAACTGCTATTCATGTGGAAACTATGGTCATTTTGTAGCCTAGTGCCCTGATAATGCAACACTAGAATGAACTGAGTAGAAGCCAGCAGAACCAGTCCTAGTTTGTGTGATCACTAAAAGCAGAGGAGTGGTGATTGAGAATCTCCTAAATGGATTTTAAGGGAAAGAGGAATTACTAAGAATGTTTTTCCTATACCACTTAAGGTCAATCTTGCTAAGAAGGCCTCAACCAATGATGTATACTTTCAAATAGGAGGCTATTTGCACATAGAGGAGATAATGCCTTCGTCCATCTTTACCAAGTGGCCAAAAGGAGTAAGGCAATGTACCAATGCAAGCATAGGTGCAAATAGGGTGGACAAGGGATTTACTTACTCAATGTCAAATAATATTTTTGTTGATTTTAGAAGGCTTCAAATTGCAATGATACATTTTTATGGTGTACCACCTAATGATGAGGCTAGAGTAATGCGCATAGTGTTTTTCTTTTTAATTATGTTTTTCCATATGTTATTTTGGACATTTTGTGGTGCTAGGTTCAAAGTTGGTGTTTGTGCTCAAGATAGACAAGTGTCAAATTGTGAAGAGACAAAGACTAGAAAGGATGAGTATTACTCTCATGAACGAGGCATTATTTCATGCAAAACATACAGCTATGAACGAGGATTGTGCACCACCTTTCAGTGTCCAATTGAACAAAGAAATTTTGTGGCTTGGTGCTATTGAGGTTCCCAAGGAGACCCATAGAGTGCTTGCTTGGATTTTTGAATGCATTTCATGGATAACAGATGTCATTAAGGCACAGCTAGTTGGGAAAAAACTCCAAGTGGATGGCATAGGGGAGTTTGAAGTTGACTGGGACTTAGGTGGCAATTTGAAAACAACCAAGTGCATTCTAGGGGCCTGGAGCTTTGTATCCTTGTCCATTCTACAATAAGGGCTATAAGGGGAATGCACGCAAAAATGCAATAGTCGAGAAAACAAAGAAAGAGGACCATTCACAAATTACACGTGTGTGGGAGCATTCGGTGCTACAATGTCATATACTAGAGGAGCCCAATCGTGCCACAAAAGACAGTGAATGGAACCCTATAATTAACTTCCCTCTCAAAAATGTGCATTTTTGCGCACTTCATGCTTTTATGCGCATCTTTGATTGTTTATTAAAGCTTCATATTGATTATCCTTTACAATGAAGACTGCGGAGAGGTCGCTTGACGCTATCTCAAAAGTGGAAGGTCTCTTAAAACCAATAGGTTGTCATGGGTCCAACACCTCTATTGTTGTGCAGAAGAACAATGCATGCTCTCAAGAAGTGGGCCAACCAGTGTCCATGAGTGGACTAAAGGCAAGGCATTTTTTGAAGAGGCTTTGGCCCAAGGAAAGTAGTGTACATGCCGGAACATCAACATCTCAAGGTGGATGGGAGTTATGGAAGATCTTTGCAAGTATACGATGGACAATGATGGCAATGCAAGTGTTGTGCTTAGCCGACAACATGTTTGGGTGGTATTCGACAAGATGATGAAGATGTTACGGCTTGCAAGCACAACCAATGAGCAACAAAAAGAATTCCAAAATTTGGTGGTGGAGTTCACAAAGGCGACCGGGTTCATCTGCACAGGGTGAAACAAACATTACACACTGTATGGTGAGTGCTTGCTATTCCGCCTTGGTCTATTCTATGCTTTAGTTTTGATCATCGATGTGTTGTGGATTTATGGGCAGCACATCCTCTATGCACATGGTGAATACTTTTATCAACATGTATGGTTCATTGGATATTTGGAAATGTTCAATTGGTTTTTCGTACCCCTTTGGATGCAAAGTGTCTATTGAACATGCAGGGTCATCACGCTTGGCAAAAGAAGCCCGTCAATTGGCTCATGCTCGTTTGTCAGAGCGCTGGAGATCCTCACAAGTTCCAGCATGACATGCAGTGTGGCGATCATCAAGGGCTAAGGTGGGAAAAGTCTAGGTCACGAGGCAGTAGATGTACTTGGAATCTCATGATAATGGAAAATCCACTGCACTTGGATGCACATGTTATCCCCATAATAATCTGAGCATTACAGCATATTTTTTTGTGTCACAACCCTCTTGTTTTTTGGATCGAGTGTTTTCATTGTTTGATTGTTTACACAATTTTTCAAGTAGACGTTTAGCTTTCTGTGTTTGAATAGTTCTCTACTTTCATGTGATGTTGTACTTCAAAAGATTATTTTCTCATGCTTTTAGCGGCTCTTTTTCACCTTGTGAACCCACCCTTATATGGCCACCCTATATAAAGAGGGAAAACCCCCATCACAAACACAAAAGACTTCCTTCCTCATCAAATACCACAAGCTCTACAAACATACCCAAAAACACTTTCTAGATGGCAAGGACCAAACAATTTGCAAAGAAGAATCCAAAGACCAATGAGGTGCGCAAAAGGGAGAAGTTGCGTGCAAATCGGCAACCAGAAGAGCTAGCTGACCCCGAACGCATAGAGACGAACGCCGTCATGGGAAGGGGAGGACATCCCTATGAATCATAGCAAAAAGACATTTCCAAGAGGGATGGGCGTGATGCCATCCGCCCTGAGTCGCCAAAATGTGGCTGGCAAGTCACTACCCAGGGGAATGGGTGCCATGCCTTCTGATCCACCCAATAATGATGAGCATAGCATTGATGATGAAGATTGTCATCCTGATGAAGATGCCCCCAAGCCACCTCCCAAGCATCGTTGCAAGTCAAAACTCTACAAGAAGCCACAAAGAGCACGGCCACAAGGAGCTCAGAGGTCCCCACAACGATGACCTCGTAGAGCACGATGCTTTTATAGAGCGTTCGCTGATATCTGGCATTACCAGAAGACAGTGGACATGCTTATCAAGAAATCACCATTTGCATGACATGTAAGGAGGTGCTACAAAGCTACAACACAGAGCTTGGGATGCCTGCTATTGCCCTCAAATCAATTCAGGAGGCTGCAGAGGCTTATTTGGTCAGTCTCTTTGAGGACATGCTATTATGTGTTTTCCATGTCAAGCGTGTAACAATCATGGACAAAGACATGCAACTAGCACGTCACCTAAGGCATGAGTGATACTTTTTGATGTCAAACCTTTTTTGTAACTAATCGTTGTATTGGAATCAAGTTTTCTTTGGAACCCTTGAACTAGAATCAAGTTTTCTTTGAAACTCAGTGTATTTTCACTTTGCAATAAATACTGTCATAATAACTAATATCTAATTCTTCTAAATTATTTTCTCATGTTAAACTAATCATTTAATATGGGGAATTACCAAAGGAGAAAAAGCTAGAATATTGGTTAGGCTGACAGACCAATCACAATAGGGATCCAAAGGAGGGAAAATACAGATCTAAAGGGAGGGCCATATGCAAAAGAGCAATGCGCAACAATGGGCTTCAACGACCCTAAGGTTCAGCCCATTAAGACTTCTAAAATGCTACGGTTCCAAAATTCAAAGGTAAGGTCCAATGGTCAAAACCTAGGAAATATTGGATGCTTGTGGGAAGACTCAAAAGTCTTCCCACGTCCATTTCTTGGAGGGGGCGAGCCATTTCAGTAGGGGATGAGAGAGAAACACACACACACACACACACACACACACACACACACACACACACACACACACACACACACACAAACACACACTCTAGCAGGCTCCCTTTACACAAAGGGAATAGGGACACATGTCATCTCCCTAGCCCAGTTACCCCCAAGGTGCATTCAAATCCTATTGGATGGCCATAGAGGTGGACCAATGAGAATTAGGCTAGAGTACATCTAGTTTAATTCATTCAAAAACACTTGATAAAAGAACCAATAGAAATTAAGCTCTCTAGAAGACTATTGGATAGTCTCCCAAGGGGTCCAATGAGCATTCAGCAGCCCAATGGCTTGCCTGATTCTTATTGGCCGGAAGACTAAGAGGTCCAATGAGAGTTTAATTGAATTATTTAATTACCTAAAGCTCTCATAAAAGGGAAAAGGGAGACACATATCACAAAGCTATCACTTATACTTCTTTATTATCATTGGCTAAGCTTTTCAGGATCCAATGGGATGCCAACATGAGTAAAAATCAAGAGGGGTCGACCAAAAGAGAGAGGGGGGGCTGATATAGGCAAGGCATTATCACACACAGACACACACACACACACACACACACACACACACACACACACACACACAATCTCATGTGTGGAGTAAAGAAGACTCTGTCTCCTTGTCAAGCTTTAGTGGAAAGCTCATCATCTACTCCAAGCTTGTGAGAAGGGAGGCCTACACCAACAACTCTTGGCTTTGTGATGCAAATCCGACCAAGAGCCAAGCTCCAATGCATGCTCATCTCCTCTACCATGCTAATTACTAAGCTATGCTAATCTATTATGAGTAATTATGTGAGGAAACATACTTCTTTCTCGTAAGGATACTCCTTATTCCTCTCGATCTATTCTCATACCCCGCTAGCTCTCACCATCTTTGAAGGTGTGTGAGGTCTTGGGTTTGAGACTATGAGGGAATCAATGTTGTGTTTTAAAGTGTGAGCTTGGTGCTTGAAGCTTCCATCTTCATTGCACCAACAAGTTATTGAAGGAACACAAAGTATTGTATTGTAAAATGTCTCCCTTGATGGGGGGGAAAACCTATAATACAAAGCCTTTTGGAGGGGAGACCCGCTCCATGAAAATCCGGTCCTCGACTGTTGTCAATAGCTTAATTTCTCTCTATTTTTGAAGTATTGTTCATGCCTATCTAACTAGGTGTTATGCTTTTATTGCTCTCTCCATCCAAGCACTCTTGATATGCTCATTAGGAACCTATTCCAATGAAATGCTCACCATGTCTATGTTATTTTCCTCTACACACAAGTTACTAGACTATTAAATGTTACAAATACAATCACGTCTCTTATTTTTGCTCTATGTAAACTTGAAATAAGTTTTTATGTTTGTGTAATTTAGCTCATTTTGCAGGAACGCTAGAGGACATATCTCTCAATGAAGCTAAACTTAATGTCTATAATTGTCTACATTTTGTTTAGTTAATTGGTTGAAGGTGAGATGATAATCAATTGTACAAAAGGTTCTCCAGATGGCCTGCATATGTTAGATGATGGCAAATTAAGCTGAAAATTTATGATGTGACTGGCATGGAAATTTCCATTAGGTACACCATGTGCCCTGCATTTGCTAGATGATAGCTAATTGGGGAAAACTAGCTCTATCCACAAGGTAGCGAGAGGACTGGCCAAACAGTAATCTTGTAGGGCACTTTCTTGCCGCCTTGTGGACACAAGTAATTTGATCCAATTAGCCATCATCTAGCAAATGCAAGGCACCTGTAGTACCTAATGGAAATTTTCATGCCAATCATAGAGCAGTTTTTTATCAATGTACAAAATTAACATTCAACTAGCTAATATAGATCACTAAAGATAAATTTTTCACAGATTGCTTGGTCATAGAACATGATCAAAATAGTAAATTGAAATTTGTAAAAGATCATGGACAAGAGAGATAGTTTTCATTTAAAAAGCTTGTACATCAAGCTTAACCATCTTTTGATAGGAGGCGCTTTGCGATCTCTCTACGACGTTCTTCAGCATTGGGTAGGATGGATGTAAGCATAGAGGCAACTATAGCTTGGGCATTGTCAACCCCCAGGTCTTGACTAAGTGCTATGTGTGTCATGACCTTGCCGTGAAAACCAATTCCAAAAGTGGCAATTGCAAGTGATTCTTTCATAGAATAATTACATGGGCTATTTGAGGGAGCGTGGCTAAGCATAGGAGTTTACTAGTGGCTTTAAGAACCCACAAAACAAACTGGCCATTGGGAGAGAAATCCTTGTGTATGATGCACACATCATGTATTTGTAGTTTGCCAATGTAGTGTGCAAGGGCTATTTGAGGCCCAAACACCCTCCGCTCCCCCCCCCCCCCCCCCCTTCCTTTCCAACTAACACATAGGTCCATGTCCAAAACATCTTGCAAAAATGGAATTAACTAAATGCAAAGAAGAAAGGTTAAATTATCAACATACAAGATGCTTAGTATTACCTCTTGTTGCTTATCATCATCATCCATAGTTGGTGTGGCTTCAAGTTTGATAGAGGATTTGCCCTCATCAACTTTGTGGGGGGTTGTGCGAACCAAGTGAGTCGGCGCGGATAGGAGTTTTGTTGGCAACAACCTTGGCTTGTGCTGCAACAAACTCCTTGTCTGCGACTTGACTTTGCTCTACACCAAGAATATCTGCCATGACTATTGTAATTGTGTCAGCAATAGAGTCCCCCAATGGAAGCAGCTTAGGATCAAGGGGGAACTCCATCTCGGTGCATATGAGGCTAAGACACTCATCTAGCCGGACACCAAAATCCTTTTCTAGATCGTGCAAGAATAAATACTCTTCATCTTTAATATTAATTATGTTGTTGAGGCGGCTAATGTCCACTTCAGGAATTGCAGCTGGGTCATGGCTCTCGCGATCAGGCACCTCGGAGGTGCCGACAATCTGCTCTCTCACTACAACTGCCCCTTCCAAGCCGTGGGGATATTCAACAGCTTGAAGTCTTTGCTCACTCTAGACATTTATAGGGTCCGGCTTGGGATCTTTACGATCCGGCAGCATCCCACCCACTACGAGATACGGGATCTTCATCTCCTCAAAGGAGGGATCCTCATTGACAAGGAAGAAGAGAGTGGCAATGTTGAACAAGAAATATTGCCCAATTTTTGTGCTTCTTGAAGGAGTCTACAACTTCCTTTGTCACTTGGCAGAAATGGTTCATCTCATTTGCAATCGCCTCAAAGCGGGCTAGTCTCTTTGAAAATGCATTGTCGCCCTTGATGTAGCGAAGCAGATCACATGGCAACCACAGCATAGCGTCGTCTTCAAAGTTCACAACATACTTGAGTATATGCACATGCATATACTCTATGATGTCGTGAAAAGTTTCATTGTGGAGTTGCATGGTTTTTTGTAAATCGACTATGTGGGTGAAGAAGCGGTGAAGATCATTGTGTCCAACATATTCGATGTCCTCTAGGAAAAGAAGGAACCATGAAAGGGGGATGTGTGGCTCTTCCAATGCTGCTACTACATGGGAGGAGGATATCCTAGCATGTGTTGCCATGGCTCTCTCTCTCTCTCTCTCTCTCTCTCTCTCTCTCTCTCTCTCTCTCTCGCTCTCTCTCTCTCTCTCTCTCTCTCTCTCTCTCTCTCTCTCTCTCTAGCATTGATAGACAAATAAGAAGCCCCCCCCCCCCCCCCCCCCCCCCCGCAAAAAAAAAACCAACCCAAAATTCTTTGAGATACACACAAACACCCAAACAATTTAAAAAAATCAATCAATGATGGTGATACTATAATGATAAAAAAGTTTTGAATTTCCATTAAACAAAGTGCTTTACAACGTGGCATTAGAGCCGGTTACATTAATCTATCAGATCAACTTAAAGACAGTGCACTGCCAAACCTCCACTCCTCTTGCACTTTCATGGCTGTCTCAAATCTCTTGAACTTCCATTCTTCAAGCGCATGGAACGCCAAGAGTAATGTGTTGAACAATGGCCACTGTGCCATTGACCCTATGGTTCTTGAAACCAAGAAGTCTCCCCTATGTTCTTTAAGGTTGCCACGATTTCGAACTCAATGAGGCCCAATAGCTGTAGGTTGCATGAAGACCCAAGATCCTTTAGGAAACGCTTGTGGCACACATTCCCCATCAGAATCCCTAGTGTTATGTAAGAAAACCACTTCTATCTCATCCTTTGGCTTCCTTGAAGTGGAGGGGGTTGACATGGTAGCACCAGAAGAAGAAGAATTGTGGTGTTAAAGAAAGAGGCATGTTGCTTCAGCAATGAAGTGAGGAGGAGAAGTGGATGAATGGGGAACAAGGGGAGAAGAAGTAATTCAAACGGATGGTGTGGATGAAAGGGGGAGACAGGTGGTGCAGCTACTATGGAAAGCTTCCATTTGTG
Organism: Adiantum capillus-veneris; assembly: GCF_014529385.1. Lineage (NCBI taxonomy): Eukaryota > Viridiplantae > Streptophyta > Polypodiopsida > Polypodiales > Pteridaceae > Adiantum > Adiantum capillus-veneris. Next base: position 26,271,620 of record NC_140955.1, on the reverse strand, counting down.
TTGCACCTATGGAAATCTTCAAGGAAGGGGGAGAAGTGGTTCAATGGGGAGCAAGAGGAGAAGAAGTAGTTCAAAAAGATGGTGGATGAAAGGGGGAGGCAGGTGGTGCAACTATGGAAAGCTTCCATATGTGTTGCAGCTATGGAAAGATTGAAGGGAGGGGGAGAAGGGGAGGGAGAAAGACATAGAGAGAGAGAGAGAGAGAGAGAGAGAGAGAGAGAGAGAGAGAGAGAGAGAGAGAAGAGGTGGAATAGAGGGTACTGTTGAGAAATGCAGATTTTGATCAAAGAAAATAGTTTTTTGACCATGTATTTGGTTAGGAGAGCTTTTAGGGATTGAAAAGTGAGATTTAGAGATTTCCAAAAAATTAAAATTTTAGGGTTAATTTATGGAAGCCCATGAAAATAGAGGAACCCCCCTCCCCCCCCCCCCCCCCCATTCCCCTTTCTCTCTCTTTCTAGGGGACAAAGCTATAATGAGGGGGAACAAATAGGCCCCCCTACTACCCTATCTTTTAGAGGGTATAGTTGTGGCCACCACCCTCTTCCTATTGGTCAATGCTTAATCACCCCTTAAGCTAAAGGGCCCTTTTGGGCTTCATAATTTTCCTAATGTAACCATGCTTTTTCTCCCCTAGTTGAGCCTACCATGGGTAAAAGACGCACATGGATGACCTTATCACTATGTTGTTTTAGGTTTAATGGGGCTTTGATTAGGAAAATTAGATACTAATCTCACAACTTCTGGTTCAAAAGATAGATAGTATGCTTCCCCTTTGTATCAACAAACACCTTCACGATGCAACCATGAAGAACACGTGTGGGATATTTACATTAAAAAAGCATAATTGATGCTCAAGATCAATTGCCAATTGAGACTAACTTATACAAAGGGACAAATGGACTAAAGGGAAAGAAGGAATAAAGATGGTAGCTAGGGCAACCCATGATCTAAATAGAGAGTCCCAAGAGTAGAAGCAACTCTCTAAGGAAATTTCTAGCAACCCCAGTTCTAGATGAGCCTCCATGATGTGAATTGCACAACGTGTGTGTGAAGAGTTGAAAGAGGTCTTAGAGGCTTGGATACACCTTAGCCTTCTTAACTTCTCCATGATGGCAATGAGAAGCATGCACGAAGGGGGGTTGGGGGGGGGGAGATAGCTTGTGGGTGGGGAGCTTTTTGCAATCACTACAACTCACAATGTAGATCCCGTATCCTATCATGGATAGAGGTAAAAAATGAATCTAGTTATATTAGTGACTTGGATGGTCAGTTGAACTTGCGCAAGTCATTGGACATGGGTAGTTGAGGAGCATATTGGCCATTTATACCCAAAAGCACTTTTCATTGTGCAAATTTCTTTGAGGGTAGGACTTTGGTTAGTAGGTTTGTACGGTTATCGTATGTGTGAAACTTGACAAACTCAATACGCTTATCCTCAAGCACCTTGTAAATGAAGAAATACCTCCCATCAATGTACTTTTTCCTTGGATGAAATGCTAGATTCTGTGCAAGCAAGATAGCACTTTTACTATCATAATGCAAAACTGGAACTTTTGCATTCATGCCTCAGTATCCTACTACACAACTACTACACAAGTAAGCCATAAAGCTTTCTTTCTAGTAGTCGACTCAACGTCATACTCAACTTATGTGGTAGATTGAGACATAGAATGTTACAAAAAAAATTGCCATGAAAGTCCACCACCAGCGAATGTAAAGCATGATGAAGACTTTTATTAGCCACATTTCTTGCATAATCTCATCCATGTAACCAATTACACATGTATCTTTGCCTCCAAAGGAAATGCACAGCTCGTTTGTACCATTAGACATCTCATCATGCCTCCATCGCCATCGTATTATATTGACACCAATATCACCACTCACAATAACAAGATCATATGACATTCTATATACAAACATCCACTGTAGTTTGCACAATGCATGGTCATTTCAACACACATAGTGTGGAGCTATGGTCATATTTAGTGTACTTACTTGTCACCAATTTTGATTTACCTTCAATTGAAAGCCACCTTTGTCAACCTGAGATCTAGAATGTGCCCCTCATACACTTCACTCATGAGGTCAGCGATGGTCTTCTCCATTATCCCTATAAAGATGCTCATTCTAATCATCCAATTTCATAAATGCAAGGAGCCTGTACTCTTTTTTATTAAGAGAGCTCTATCTATAATCTACCTTAATTTTGTGGATTTTACTATATTTTATAAGAAAACTTATCGTATCTATGCTAAGTTGCTTTGGGGATTGATGGGGATATGTGCATGAGCTTTAGCTTTAGCCTTTCAGAGATAATGGGCATTGGGGAGCTTGTCGCAATATTTATTTAAAATCTTCTTCTTCATGGACCTTGGTTGCTAGGGCTGGGAACAATCCTTTTTGCACCTTTATACTATTAAAGCTTTGTTCTTAAGAGAAGAAGAAGATGTGCCCATCAAGGTGAATTGATCTCTCTCTCTCTCTCTCTCTCTCTCTCTCTCTCTCTCTCTCTCTCTCTCTCTCTCTCTCACACACACACACACACACACACACACACACACACACACACACACACACACACACACACACATATATTGCGGCCAGTGCACATGATCCTGTGGATGGTGTCAACCATGAAAGCATCTGTGGGTAGTGGATATGCAACGGTGTACTTGTGTTAGTGCGCTTGGAGCCCCACAGACCCGCTACCGGGAAGTGGGTAAATTCTAAGCTTCAGCAAAGTAGGTAGTGGGGCTTGAAAGGGCAGGCAGACTTCGTGACATGATATGTTGACGTTGATGATGATGATGATGGTATCTCTCTCTCTCTCTCTCTCTCTCTCTCTCTCTCTCTCTCTCTCTCTCTCTCTCTCTCTCTCTCTCTCTCTCTCTCTCTCTCTCTCTCTCTCTCTGATCTCTCTCTCGGTCGGGGTGATCGCTCACGCATGACCTTTGTTGATGAGTGTGACCAACTCAACTCAAAGTTGGCTTCGCAAAGCAAGCCTCTTTCCCAAACTTCACATGCATGTGTGCACCTTGACGCTGATGGCCGCGTCACAGCGAGACTTGCAACTCTCATTACAATTTATAGCTCCAATGTCAACACTTTGGAATATATCTGTATCTCCATCAAACAAATTACTCACAAGATGCTACTCCTTTTCTTGAGATGCTACTCAAATTATTGGACAGATGCAGGAATCGAACCTGGGTCTTTGGGCACTCACACATCCACGCCCTAAGATAGTGGTCATGCAAAGCACAATTATCAGTTGTTGTTGTTTATCATAACTATGCCTCATGCATGGCCACACATTGTTTGGGATGCATTCAGAGAGTCACACCTCTCGCACTCATGCATGTGGTTTGGGGTGCATTTAGACAGTCGCACCCTGCGCACTCATTCTTTACCTTTTCTAGTTCTATGCCACTCACATAGGAACGCCCATAAAACAAAGATTTCTAAAGACAGACGTTGGCACTGCCTTTCACTCCGGCTGAAGAAAGAGAGAGAGAAAAATGAGACAGCATGAGAGAGAGAAGGAAACGAAGAAGAAGAGAGACTACAGATTAAAGAGGAGAAAAATTAAACATACCTTCTAAGAATTGGAAGGGTGTTCCGTTGTACATGGACTGAAATCCCTAGCATTTACCCTCCCTTTCTATCGAAAGGCAGTGCCAACAAACAAAAAAATTAGTGTTATAGCATCAATGAAGTGTTGAAAACCATATGGTTACTTAATTGGCTATTAACGATAGGGTCTAGAGCTCAAACCCTTGCCCACAATTGACATTGAAAAGTACATGGACTTCTTACTCCTCCAAGGGGGAGAGGCCGCTAGTCGTCGATTATGGTAGGTCTAGATACTGCTACTCTCTCTTTGAGCCAATAATTCGATTGCCAACACATGAGTGCACCCCTCAGCTATGCCTTGTTCTAGGAAGTCTCAGTCGTGCCTTAGTCATTTGTCTTTCATGTAACCATGCAAGCCATCTACAACTATGCCATTTTTTTACCAGTTATATGTAACTAATAGCTGTGTTGAGTGTGACCACATCCTAACCATTAGGTAACATTCCCGTTGGCAAAAAAGAAGAAAGAGACTAGTGCTTTGCTACATCATCAGAAAAGCAAGACAATGGTCATGTTTCCTCAAGCCATGCTCATTCGCGAAGCCTTTCACAAGCTCTTTGTTGAAAAAGCTATATGTCTTGCCTTCTAACACATGTCTTTTGGAACTCAGTAACGTCCAAAGTAGTCAATCAACAAGCTAACAAGCCTATCATTCTTCACTGTCGCATGATATCATCACAAGTGCACTCAAACTTACGTGACTAAAATTCACAATCTCCTCTCTCTACTAGAGATGACCAAGCAATACACAACAAGAATTGTTTGCCCCTTGCAAAGCAATGCCCTTTACCCTACCCAAAATTCTTGATTTTCCCTAGATAGTCCTAGTTTGAGGCTTTTCAAACTAGTTTAGCGCACAATGATTTGAGCTTCTCCCATAGCATGCTCATGTGTTTTCCAAAAGCATGTAGAATGATATCTATCATTGTAACAAAACAATTAGGTCTCCCCAATTTAAAAAAAAACAAGGTGAAGTCTTCACATTTTGGGGGAGTCACTATGTATAAACTGTGTATATCATATGTGTTCAACGACTATTTTTTAAACTCTTTATTTGTGAATTTTTTTGCAAATAAAACACTCCCTTTTTCTATTCAACTCTACTTATTTTTTTCAATTCCATTTTATGGTACCTTTTTGTATGTGAAAATGTGAGAAAAAATAAAATTTAATAACCCCTTCTGCTGCACCTACGTGATAGTCAAATAAGTATTAAGTGACCCTCCCGAGCTTCACATGGGCCTTCAAAAGGCAAAAAAATGACTATTGAAGGGTCATGAGAGTTAAAAATCTATTGAAACTCATAATAATGTGTGTGTGTGTGTGTGTGTGTGTGTGTGTGTGTGTGTGTGTGTGTGTGAGAGAGAGAGAGAGAGAGAGAGGGTAGTGTTTAAAAGAAATGTTTTACTTAACCCTGGTAGATTTACAAAGTTTAAGCTATTAATTGTTGTTTATGATTAAAAGTGCACAGACTTTAGCGAAAACAATTAAGGTACAAAAATAAAAATTAATTATTATAAATTTTAATTAAAAATTCAATTACAAATCATAGAATACACATTTTAAAAGACTTTGAGGTTTTAATTGTTTGCCTATGCATTCTTAGAGAACTTCATCAAAAGTGATCTAAAAGCATGCCTCCTTACAATACATCTTTGCTCTATCTCATCGTCTATGGAGGAAGATTGGAGCCTTAAAGAACCATGCATGTCACGATATAAAAGTACTCTTTCACAAAATTCAACATATTGAAGATATTTTTTTGTAATTAGTTAATGTATTTAATGAGATGACTTAATATGTGTGTGTGTGTGTGTGTGAGAGAGAGAGAGAGAGAGAGAGAGAGAGATTTAACAATCTACTTTAAAAGGATGTTTGGTTTAACATTTACAATATGAAACTACTAGCGTCCAATGTTTCAACCATCCAACAAATCATATACTCAGACTGGTGAGTTTGGCAAAAAAAAAGCATTTGCAATATGAGATGAAAATTTTGCATTAACTCATTTTTTGCATCCACAAGGGACATTGCCTTAACTTGCCTCATTCTTTTGGCCTTCACTAAAGTCTTTTTTTTTTTTTTTGGTTCTTATTAGATACAATAAAAATTCAAAACCCTTCACCAAATGTCTTAATTTTAACGTGAATATGTATCAACGATTTTGGAAGTGTCTCATTAAGGGAAATTTAAGAAGATTCCGTTTTTCCATTTGTTTGGATAGGAATCTACAAAGATGTCTTAAGGGCTTTGCGGAGAAATGAGAGGAAATGGCATGTGCATGAGAGAGAGAGAGAGAGAGAGAGAGAGAGAGAGAGAGAGAGGGGAGAGAGAGATAACGTGTGTCAGGGCCAAAATCCACAAAGACAAAGAGGATGTTTTTGCTATCGCGATCATCTCAATGACGTGTGTCATAGCCAAGGCGGGTAGAGATAGAGAGTTTTTTTGCTATTTCAATCATTTGAATGCAGGGGGTCCTTGGAGATGGTGCTTCATCAACAATTTCTAGTGGCTTCATAAGGATGCGATGCTAGGACCCTTAATTAGGAACAAATTTTGCTTTCTGGTGGAAGATACAGAGAGCCTTAGCATGTATGAGGGCATGGTTGAGAGCACTGGCCCAATCTAAGGACACAACTAGAGAAACAATTGATATGTACAAGCATGATGGTAAAAACACAGAGAGAAATCGTCTATGTAAAGGTGATGGCGGAGATAGAGATAGAGAGGTGACGAAGCTCTGTGCAAACGAGGCAAGGGGAGGGTTCTTTTCCTTTACGATTCAAAGATCCGGTCCAAATCTAAGGAATGAATGGTTCTTTGGGGTTTTGGACAGAGTAGCTAGACAAATGTAGATTTGTAGTTTTTTATAGTGATGAGGCCTCCACAATTTGGAAAACATAAAATCTCCATCTAAAATGCAAAAGTGAAGGGTGTAGAAAATGAAAAGCTTCTTGCATTTGGAAAATCAGAAGACTTTTATTCTATATAAAGGGGTGGCCTTGCCTATATTTAATGTGCCATGCTTTTGTGGAATTTAGTTAATTTTAAAATGATCAATGGTACATAAAAAACAATCAAATTTTTTTTTAAAATATTATATTCAAACTTCAAATCATTTGTTCCATCCTCCTCCCAAAAAACTTGAAAAACTGAATGCAGCTTTTGGGAAAGATCTTTTGAAAAGACATGGTTTCTTTCTTTTCAATTCTCTTCAAGACTTTTTAAGGCTCTTTTAAGTGGCACATGTCACTCAACAAAATTTGCACTACCTTCATCTTTTAAGGGACATTAATAGAGAGTAAGGCTTTTACATGCTAATAAAAAACCTTTTAAAACATCTTAAGTGCATAAGTGAAGGGTGAGTTTAAGTAATAAGTAAAGCCTAGGAGTAGTAGTGGTTTCTCTCTCAAGTAGAAAACTTGTAATCCTTTGACCCTCAAGGCTAGGTTTGAGCTTGAGGATTGGTGTATATTTCGAATGTTCTTAATACTATCCACTCACAATTGTGAGTTTTGCCAAAAAAAAAAAAGGAAATGAAAATACCTATGAAAGTGGAAAGTCAAACGACTTTTTGTGTCAATATAAAAAGAGATGTTCCAATGCACATTTATACATTTGTGTTTTTTTAAAACTTATTTTTTCTTTAGGGTTTTCTTCTCTTTTAGTGTCTTTGCACTATATAGGTGGTGAATATATATATTTTGAAGCCATTAGGTATACCTTTCAATTTAACAATACTATTTGCAACACATTTATACATTTGTGTTTTTTTAAAACTTATTTTTTCTTTAGGGTTTTCTTCTCTTTTAGAGTGTCTTTGCACTATATAGGTGGTGAATATATATATTTTGAAGCCATTAGGTATACCTTTCAATTTTAACAATACTATTTGCAACGAAAAAATCAGATACTGATATGAACCAAGTGCTGTGAACCAACTCTGACAGTTTTTTTTGTTACAAGCAATTTTTAAGTTGCTCTAATCATTATTGTTTTGATCGGTATTGAATAAGGAAATCACATTGCATGAGGAAAAGGTATTTAATTTTTCCATATCCCAAATTTTGGTTGACGTATGTACACATTTTAGAGAAATTTTGGTTGACACATGTACGTTTTACAACAATTTTTATGAACATTGTTATCAAGGATTAATTTTTTCGACCAAGCACTCTACTATCATCTTTGTGGTCATTTATTGCCTATGTTACGCTTTCATGGTCATTCTTGCCCTATGTTGATGATTGTTGTTTTTGAGATTTCTCCCCGTTAGCCTCTTGGTTCCTCTTGAAACACTTTCAACTCAATTGAGATTCTCAAACCACAATCTATTCAAAAATCTATTATTAAGAATGAGTGGACAATGGGGCAAGTAAGTATGGGTGGCAGCCCAAGGATCAAGGTCACATTGGGACCTTGGAACCGACAACGCATGTTGAAGCCATGTGTGCAAAATTGGTTGTCTCATTTACAAACCAGAGCCAAGAATGGATAGTCAAGGCTTGGGATATGGTTAGCAAAGCTAAGCTGCCCTCGGTTGGAGGCTCCTAGAAGTAGACCACTGTTCATGATAAAATTCTAGCTCGAGAGACCTTCAAATACTTCAAATGCTCCATCCTTCTCTAATCCATGTGACTCTCCAAGCTTGGAGGTGGATCAGTAAATCCCTTTAGGAGGAAAGTTGCCAGAAAAATGAATAGCAAAGGGATATACAATTGTCACATCTTTGGGATGAGGGCAACCTCTGGTGGAAAGATGTTGACCATCGTGTCTTTGTGTCTCTACAAGAGACTTGTGATTAGTAGAGTTTTAGAAGATCTCTATGTGAATCCAATGCGCGCCATCGTTTCCGAGCTTGATTGGAAAGTGTGGCATTGACACAAAGACACAGTCTTTGCACTTCCAAAAACGTTGGATACATACAACAAGTTATATCTCAAAGCCGACATCTTTTACCCCGATCATCAAACTTTGGAGGTGAAATGGTCACAAGAGAGGTGGCTAAGAAGTGTTACCAGCATTTGGGAGATAAAATGGCCCAGCTCCATGAATTTCTTCATGTGGAAGGTATTATGGTAGCTCTACCAACCGTGAAAAACTTCATGCTAAAGGCCTTGACATGGATACATGTTCTAGTTGCAAATCAATTGAATTGGATCACTTGCACTTGTTCAAAGATTGCCCTTCCATGCGGGCTTTGGCTATAAAAATTTACAAGTAGAAGATCTGGAAGATTCTCTTCTTTAGGACCTGCTCTTAGGAGGAAGAAGATATAAGAACCAAGCTATCTTGTCTGCATGCAAATTACTAGGTCTTGATATCTATAACAAGTATGGAGAGCCCAAAACTTAAGGTCTTTAAAGGAGTCTGTCTTTTGGTACAATTCAATGATATTGTGAATGAGAGCACTGAGCTCATTTATGCATTAGGGTCCAAAGTAGGGACAATTGCTCAAGCATACAAATGGAAACATACCTACGTTGGATCGGTTGATCAAAAGGGTCAATGTAGTTATGAGCAGTCTATCACATAACATTTTGTTTTGGAAAAATTTAGGATATTATGTTTGGTAATTGTCCCATTTTGGAAATGTTGCCCCCTCAAGGCACAAGTTGTGCTTGAGGTTGATTGTACATATTTTAGTGTGTTAATATAACTTCTCCATCACAATTGTGAGCATGGGAAAAAAAAAAAGGATGAGTTTATAAGAGGAAAAAGTAGAGCAACAAGCAAAGAAAATACACAAACCACTATATACTTTGCCAACCAAATCCATCAAACAATCCCACCTCTTTTTTAAATCAATTAGTTACTACTCTTACAATCAAAGAGAGATTATATAAGAGGAGAGAGAGAGAGAGAGAGAGAGAGAGAACGCGCGCAAACGTTATAATCAAAGAGAGATTATGTAACGAGAGAGAGAGAGAGAGAGAGAGAGAGAGAGAGAGAGAGAGAGAGAGAGAGAGAGAGAGTGTGTGTGAGAGAGAGAACTAGTAGCAATAGCTATCACTGCAGGGGCTAAATGTATGTCTTGTACATATTTTCTTTAATGGAGTATTAAGAAAAGGATGGGGTCTAGGAAAGCCTTCTAACCTATAATGAGATTATTGAGCTCATTAAGATTTCAACAAATAAGTGTCCGCTATATATGCAAGAATGTTGGGTGTGTAAGGTGTAAGAATAATCAAAGGATGCACTTTTTTTCGCCAAAAAAAGTGAATAATTTATTTACATGCAATTTTGCATTTGAGTGGAAATTATAGATCCGAAATCTACACGTCGAACTCTTTCTAAAGGTATGTTACATGTTATACCTATTCTCGTTGACTTTTTTTTGGAACAAAAATGTGAACTCAAACAAATTAACCATTCTTAACTATTTCAATCCAAAAGCTTGTCTTTTCATTACTTTTTTAATACAAAATTTTTGACACTCTTAAACTGCCAAAAAAACTAGGCCCTTCTAGACCATTGGCCCATTCTCTTCCATGTGTTTTGACTGCTTTTTTTTAGATTCAAAAGGTGTCTCCCAGAGTGCTCATCTTTCTTGAGGTGTGTCAAAGTATGAGGCTACCATAGAGAGTGCGCATGCATGAAGCTACAATTTTACAACTCTCTCCTTTTATAACCTTACAGTGCACATGTAACAAACATGGAAAATAATTTTTTTTGTAACTTGAGCTCCTACAATAGTACATAAAGTGAACCCAAAATTATCCAAAAGTAAGGGGATTTGCTTGCAACCTAACTCTTGTACTTGTAAACTAATAGGTTGGATTAATCATTTAGATAGGGCTCTAACTATGCATCTTATGTAGTACTACTGGCTCTACGCGCGCAATACATGGAATCCTAGCTGATTCGTTCTACCTTCTTTTATTTTTCAAATGAAAAAGCAAGGCTCAGAACCTCCTCCCCGTTCCCATGCGCTAACACCATCTCTGACACCCTTCAAGTTGATCTCCTCGGCTTGACATCGAACTTGGTTTCGCCCATGGCAACAGTACAACCGCGATCTGCACTTGCTACCATGCAGAGTACCAGTCGGCCTGGGGACGCTGTCTCGCGTTGTACACTGAGCAACATGGTGCTCCTCGTCGCTTCAGAGCAGCTGCGCTCTTGTCAATGGAGCAAAAATCTTCCTGCCTCTCTCTCTCTCTCTCTCTCTCTCTCTCTCTCTCTCTCTCTCCATCCTCCACGCGTCACCTCGCTGCCTGCTTTCGGCGCTCCTGCTGACGCATCAGAGATCTTTCTCTCTCTCCCTTCCTATCTCTCTCCTCCACGCGCCAAATTCCCTCGATTCCTCCTCACCTTTTCCCCTTAACCTCCGCGAGGATCTTCTTAGATTCTCCCTAATCCACATGCTTCCCAAAATTGGGCACGCCTACTTGCTTCCTCATTTGGAGCATCCTCACATCTTTTTTTTTTCCAAAACTCACAATTGTGATGAGCCACGACATCATCCAAGGATCATAATTACATCCGCAGGGATCCCAACCAACTCGCCCCCTTATCCTTGATACAAAAGGTCCATTATCATGTTCTTCTACGATCTTTTAATTATTGACAGCCAAGATTTTCCCCCATCCTAGGCATACCCTTTGTTGACAACAAGGCACAAGTAGTCCTAGACCAATCCCCTAAGTGTTGCTTGCGCCCGAGCGTCCAAATTAGCACTTTGCTTTCTTGTATAATTTTTGCGAAGCTTGCTACCTCAAGGCCTCCTTCAAACACACGGCGGTTCCTTGTCTGCCATACATTGTGCAAGAAGAAGTACCTGACGATTTAAGTGCTGATGAGGATGGCAAGACCACCTGAATTCTTCCCTCCAAGGAATAGATCAGTTTTGTAAAAACCAATTTTCCATGTTCTTTGGACCCATTTACATATTTTCCCTGCGGAGCATCCTCACTTCTTATGTCAATAGGAACTATCTCTGTAGTATTTGACAAAGGTTTTCATGTCTAAATTTTCTCTTTCAACAAAGGTCTTTATTCCTATGAGCACCAGAAATAGCCCTTCTACATGGTAGAATTTTTTTCTTTTAACAAAACTCACAATGCACAATGGTGAGTGCATTATATTAACATGACCTAAAAATTATGAATTGTAGTCATGTTTGTGCTGAGCCATGACATCTTCCTGCAATCATTGATACATTGACTGGACGGGGGAGCTACGTCGGACACTACAAAGAATCTAAGCTCCCTCGGACACTATAAAAGATCTCAAAGAGCATTCTAAACTAACTCATGCACCAAAACTCGCATACTAGCCGAACAATATAGTGCCAATCGCCATGTTCCATTCTTATGAGTTCATCCGTTTCCCCATGGCGACCATCGCTACCCTGCTTCTTGTATTTTCTCTGAGAACTTAGCTATTTCAAGGGATTTCTCGAAAATCTGACAGTTCCTAGCCTTCCACTGTGTTTGAAGTAGAAAAATCTAATAATTTGCGTGCCAATGAGAAGTGCTTGACTCTAAAACACCTAGAAATAGACTGTTTTTAAAGAACCCTATCTCTTAGACCCATTTACATATCTTCCTTGCTAGGCCCCATATGTCAGGCACTCCTGAGGGAGGTCCTCACTAGCAATTCTGCATTGCGCCAGGCCAATGCCTCTGGCTAAATCTTCACCCAAGTAGGAAGGGCACCCCAAAGGACTTTCCACAAAAAAACCTTCATCCTAAGCGGCCTTTTTTGGCACTAGATGTTCTTTGCAATAGCCACCCATCTTGATTTCGGTCATGGCTTGCCCCGCTGCTTGTTCAAGGGGGAAAACCAATCTGGTGACATCATAAGGGTGTTGTACAATTCCTGGGTTTGCGGTTTAGTAAATATCTATTAGTGGGCCACTGCCAACTTTTCTACTCAAATTTGGATTTGCAGGAAGGCAACCAATATCTGTCTATCCATTCCAAAGCTCTCCTGACCAGCATCTCTTTAGTCCCATTTAGGTGGAACTGGGAGGCCAGTTGGTCTATTCCTTTCCAAGTTGTGTTGTTGTTGCTGATGTCCCAAAATTTTCCTAATTATCGAAGCCCTTTATTATTGATTTTTTCAAAAACCTCCCCCCAGAACGGGTTCAAAAGGATGGTCCCCATTTTAGATAGCTAAGGAGACCAATGAGAGATAGAGTTGTGGACAACATGGATAACTTTAGAGTTTGTAACGGTGGACTTGGTTGAAATAAACTCACAGAGTTTAGTCAACCTATCTACAATCACCCATACCGAGTCATGATCTCGTATTGTGGTTGGTATACCTGCAATAACTCCATAGATATATTGCACATGCTATGGCTAAAAAGCTTCATGAGCTATCAATTGCATGAATTTGCATGCCGCTACAGATATGCCATTGCTAAATACTAGGGCCCATTGTTAGGAAATATGACGTGCTAAGTAGATAATTGAGTAGATTACTTAATGGAGAGAGATAATTTACACACACAAGAGATTATAGAGTAGAGAGAGAGAGAGAGAGAGAGAGAGAGAGAGAGAGAGAGAGAATACACAATATACGTGGCTCACCCAATGTGGGCTACGTCCACGGGAAAGCAGCCACTCAATGGCTTTAGTACTTCAAAACAAGAAGTAGGTTACAAAGGGTCCAAGGGATTATACCCTTTTGGAGCTCCCGCCTTGCTTCACTCTCACCACCTCACACCCACCTTGTTGCATCAACTTCACACAATCAAATGTGTGTAGAAATGGCCTCCTTTTATAGGCCAAAAGGGCTGCCCTCTCTCATGAGAGGCAGCCATGTTAGCCGCCCTTGTGTAGATAAGTCCAAATTGGACCCTCCAATCCGTCCATGTGTGGCCGCCCTTGAGAAAACAAGTCCACTTTTGAATTCGGCCACCGGCCATTGAATTCGACCACCGGCCACCGGCTATTGACTTCCGATCACCGGCCACCGGCCATTGACTACTGGCCAACCGACCGATCATTTTCCGACCACTTTTCGGCCGCCGTTCGGTCATAATATTCTGACAAAAAGGAATATTCGAGCAAGATTGTCCGTGAAAATTTTAGTTTTCGGCGAGTAATTTTTCTTCACGCACGATGGCTTCTCTTCATAATGGGGGTTTTACAAATGTGCATTTTTAACACAGAAAATTACAAGGGGTAAATCAAGCTCCATACTTAACACCCATAACATGTAGTGTGTATTAGCAAAAACTTATATGAACGTGCATCTATATGATTCGAATGGTTTATGTTCATAGCACACGTGAAACATGAGGCAATAGATGTGTAAATAGCTCTTGTAAATAGAATTAAATACCTTTCTCCTTGAACCATAGTTATTTCACAATAGGCTATACAAAACAAGTTCTAGATAGCCTTGCTAAACATTAAACCATAATAGAATGTGAACATAAATCACATCTATATATAAGAAATGAAACACTTTCATTGATATGGCATAGCCTTGCTATGTACAACATAGGCATGCAAATTTTCATCCTAATTTTTTTGAAATAATCATTGGTTAATGCTGTTTATAGCACATGTTACATTAACAAGTCTCACTAGATAACTAACAATTTCTAGCTACTGAAATTGTTACCAATAAGGCATGCTTGCAGCGGTCTATTAAACGGATTTGAGAGACATGTAGGGACTATCACAACACATAATTAAGAAAAAGGTGTTTGTCAATCCAGAGACCATATTGAGCATGCGGTAGTCCCTCAGGTCTTTCATTAGTATCAAAACTTCATGGTCTTGAGGAAAGGAAGAGAATTGGTGTGGAGAGCATGCATGGGTTTTTCATGGAAGTGCATGGTCTCTCTCTCTCTCTCTCTCTCTCTCTCTCTCTCTCTCTCTCTCTCTCGCGTACATACATACACAAAGCTATGGTGGGGGAATAATGTGGAAACATGTCCCTGCATGGGGGAGGACCAACGCCAACCTACATTGTTTGCAACCACTATGGTTCTGGGAGTGAGCACCCAGAGGAGCTCGATGTTTCACATTTTTACATCATCTCCTGAAATGATTGATACATGTGTGGGAAAAGATCTCTCTCTCTCTCTCTCTCTCTCTCTCTCTCTCTCTCTCTCTCTCTCTCTATGTGTGTGTGTGTGTGTGTGTGCACGCGCGCTCCTCTTTGTATTTTGAACGCCATCTCAAGTTTGGGGTTCACACTTTTGGTGATTCTTGGGCACCCATGAGAGCTTCAAGAGCACCACAAGGGAAATTTCACCCCACAGGCAAGAAAAATCCTCTACAAGACATAGCATGGGCTTTAAGGTCTGGAACAAAATGGCATCAAACACGACAGAAGCTGGAGGAATATCCTATGGAACCCTTGTCCCATAATGAGAATAATACTTTGTAAATTCTTGAAATCTTTGCCACATATAAGATGTTGGAGCATACGCCATTGGCTATAGTATTCTTAGTCATACTCACCTTAACCATGTTCTAAATGCATGACTCTAGCCATAACCAATAGAGCAAGACATGCAAAGCACCGTCTTATGGTAAAATGATTGGGAGACCATGGCAAAGTATTTGAGTGGATGAAAAGAAAATAAGTGTCAAATAAAGTTTGAATCCAACCATTTGTGATGGAAGGATTACTTATGAATCTTCTTTTGAAGTTTGTGTGCCAAGGCTCTAAAGCAGCACCACTCCGGTTTATCCCTTGCAATAAAGCCAATCATTGACTTGATATGTTAGTAGAATCCACATTAAATTCCCCCTAATGTAGTGTTTAGTTTGGATCACGTTAAGTCTGTTTCCAATCTTGGAGAAAGTAATCAATCCCCATCACCACGGATTCATCAAAGGAGTATCTATTTAAGCATTTTGGCAATGATGATCGGCATCGAGTATGCTAATTTCACCAAGCAAGAATGTATCCTCCTACAACTCTCCATAGGAGGCTTATGATACAATCTCATGTTCATACATTGCTAAGGTCATGAAGGCATTGGGATTTGGACCCAAAATGTGCACGATACTTCATACATTTGGGGCGAAAAGCTACTATGAGCTACTCTCCAACAACAAAATTGTGGGAATCTTTGAAGTCAATAGATCCATCAAGCAAGGACTTGCCCTCGCCCTATTGCTCTTTGCAATTGGCTCACACCCTTAGTAACCTTGCTCAAGGATAGTGTAGCAAAAGGAGAACTTCAAGGTCTCTCACTAAAAGGGGGGAAGCAATGCTTGGAAAACTATTCTTAGACGATTCATTGCTCTTTATAAAAGCCAACCCAAAAATGCTAAAAAGAGCTCTAAAAATTGTCCAAATTATTTGCTATTGCTTTCGGCTCAAAGTGTATTGTTGAGAAATCAAGAGTAATTTTGCTCTCTGAAAGCGACTCATTTGACCCCACCGAATGCTTAGGGGAAGTTAACAAAAAGGGCACTATGTTCAAACACCTCAATGCTCCACTTAGGGTGGATATTTTGGATAAGGAAATTTCTAATTGAGTCTTGAGCAAGATCAATAGTAAAATGAGAGGGTGGAAGTATGCCCTCCTCCCTTTTAATAGTAAAGTCATTCATGAATGCCTTCATGATCCCATACATCCCATGCATGTCCCCAATTCTAAAAATGGAAAAATGCAATTGGAATGAATTTTTGAAACGTATCAAACGGTTATTGTGGAAGAACAACACAAAAAACAGAACTCATTGGCAATGGGAGAAATGGAAATGGGTGGCGAGACTCGAGAACCAAGGAGGCATTGGAATTCTGGACCTTGTGATGCATGAATAATCCATGTGTGCAAAACTAGTTGTCTCATTAGCTAATCAAATGCAAGAATGGGCAGTCATAGCCTAGGACGTGATAAAAAAAGTAGAGCTTGACTCTCAAGGAGGCACATGGAAGGATGCTCAAGTGAATGATAAAGTTTTGGCACCATTAGGCTTTTCTTAAGCTTGGGGTTGCACGAGGGAAATAGCAAGAGAGCGCAACAAAGCATCATTAGCTCTAGAATGGTGAGAGACTTTCAAATACTTCATTTTGCACTAGTCCCCCTAGCTTTCCAAACTTGAAAGGGGTTCCTTGAGCCCTTTTTGGAGGGAAGTTGCATGAAAGGTGAGTAACAAAGGGATCTCCAAGCTTTCACATCTTTGGGATGACAAAAACCTCTGCTTTAGAAGAAAGTGAAGCCAGTAGTAATTCAACATAATTTAAGTATCTATGAAAGGCTTTTGATCAATGAAGTCTTAAATTTTATGTCCTACAATCCTACACATATGACCGGGTCAGAGTTGGATTGGAAGGCTTGGCATTGCCCAAAGGATAGAGTGCAAATAGAGTGTTTGCACTCCCCAAGACCAAAGATGCCTATAACTAGCTGATATACAAAGCATATTGGTTTGTCCCACTCGTCAAGATATGAAAGAAAAAATTGGTCAAAAGAGCGTCAATGTCATTTGGGATTGCCAAACTTCATGAATATGTTTACGTGAAAGGTGTTGTGTAGGCCATTTCAACTGAGAATAAGATTTACGCTAAAGGGATTGGCATTGGCACTTGCTCTAGTTGCAAAATAGCTTCAGGATCCCCCTACATCTCTTCAAAAACTACCCTGCCATGCACCAAAAAACCATATAACTAAGATTATAGATGCTCTTTCTGGTCGAGTTGAGGAATTAGCTATGCCTTATTTGAAATTGACAAAAAGTTTCAGAGTTATGCTCATTTTTGTCATTTATATCTCTTAAGTGAAGAATGAAAATTTGCAGTGAGTGAAGTTTTGCGATACTAGAACATATCTTACTCATAGGTTACATGAACAACTAATTTTTTTGCTAATGTGTTACTTCGATAGCATGCATGTGTATAACATGAAGACTATTCAAATGATACATATAGAATATTTTACTTTTTATATAATTCCATGTATGAAACTTATGTACTATTCCCACATAAATTAATATAATGTAATACACTTTTAGAATAATTTTTGATTGAAAAAAACATAGAAAAACATGTGGGACTAGTATAGACAAGCTACCTATGATTTTTTTATAGGCCGTGCCATTTTTTTCTCAGCTTATTGTACCTATCCTTTAAATTCATTGCTTGTAGTTTTGCACGAGCACTTTCTATGGCCCCAATTATTTATCATGATAAGCTTAAAAGTGTAAGCACACAAATTTTAAAAATTCTATGATTATTGTATGAAAAGCCTGAACAAGGAATTTTGGTGATTCTTGTTCAAATGGACATGGCATTTTATCCAAAATCTAAAAAGGGACATTTCAATGTCCTATTTTGGTACCAAATTAGTGTTAACTAAAAATTCTGACGTCAACTTGTTTCGTCGTCTTTAGCTCCTTGAATAATGTCACATACCTTTATGGTGCAACATAGGTGATTGCATATCCATCTGCAAAGGTCTCTCTCTACATTCACAGGAGAAAAGCCAATGATATCTCCCTTTTCACTAGTGGGGATATCCTGCAATCATTGCATGTCAAGGGACTACATTGGGTGCATCAACCTCTTTCAAAAACTTGATACATTTGGCATACATATCAATGATACCATTTTCCAAGAGTCCTTGACCCTTAATCTCTACCTGACTCTATCAGCTTCTCTAATAATGCCACATGCATTTGCACTACAAGGATAGATGATATCATGTGGACAAGCACTCACTTTGCATTGTGTGAAAGTAATCTAGAGCTTCTTTGCCCTACTTGTGTTGGGCATACCTTGCATACATAAGGGACTTTCTCTTACTGGGAGACAGACATTGCTATGCATATTTATTAGCCATGGCTCTCTTATACAACTTCTCTTGTACAAAACTAGCCTTTTCACCACTTTTATCACATTTCTTTGGTCTCACAACATCGTTTCTCTCCCAATGGATGTTTTGCTAAATATTTACCAAAGAGAATTTTCATTTAGGTACATTATAATAGTGTGATGCCTCATGTCTCCTCTCTACTCAAAACTTCAATTGTAGATGTTCGTCAATATAAAAATCGAGCCCCAACTTGTCGGACTTCCTCTGCATGGTGCCTCATTATGGGGTTGTAAGAAGGAGGGAGAGCTTTAAGTTATGTGCTTACAATACTTGGTGTGCAGTGTAGACTGGTTTCGCCAGAGTATGGGGTAATTGACTTATAGTGGCATGGGATTATGTGCACATTATGTACATTGAAAAATCTTGAAACATTCCATACTCCCCACTATCGGGGAGAGAGAGAGAGAGAGAGAGAGAGAGAGAGAGAGAGAGAGAGAGAGAGAGAGAGAGAGAGAGAGCAAAGGGGGTATTCTAGTTAATGTAGCATGTATCGTCACATGGCTCTTTTGCTACCAAAAATCTTTCTACCATGAAATATGTATATAGATGGAAGATGATGCCAGCTTCATGCTGTATATAACTAGCATTGCAATGGCACAGAGACAACCTAGAATCCACAGATACTGTGACAAAGCAACCTGTATGTCGAGGCACTCCAATCTTGTTGTTCATTGTCCACTTTCTCATCTATCAGAATCTCTTTGAGCATGATTACTTCAAACTTCCACTTGTTTGCATTTGAGCACAAGCATCCCCATGCACGAAATGCATCTTTGTATTTTAGAAATTTATTATCTGCAAAAGCTTTTCCTTATACATTGGCTATCTCGAAGTTTTAATCGTGTGACAAGACGGTGAGGTTTTGGGAACATGTTCAAGTAGGTAAGACACTTTTTAGAAAAATGAAATATAATGGAATCTAGGGAGATTCTGTAGGTGCTACATCCAACCACTCTTCAAAACTAGCAACTCTCGCTCTCTCTCTCTCTCTCTCTCTCTCTCTCTCACTCTCAATTTAATCCATTATAGCATAGGCTCCCATCTCAGGGGGTTCACTATGTGTAAAACTACCATATCACGTACGTTCAAGACATGTTTGTAAAACTCTTTATCTGTGAATTTTATGAAGAATATAATGTACATTTTTCTTTTAAAATCTGTAAGTTTTTTTCAAATTTGAAAAAATAATGCCCTTCTATATATATATATATATATATCTCTGTAAGTTTCAAGAACTTTAAATACCCTTCTGTTGAACTCACGTGATAGGTTACATTTTTAATAAGTGACCTCCTCGGGGCTCCCATAGAGAAGCTCAATGGGGATCTCTTGCTATTTTCTAAGGGAGAAACATGACCTTGGTAGAAAAAAGGGGTTGGTATAGAGTTGGACGAGAGGGCAGCGAGGGAGTGGCAATGAGGGTTTTTAGGCGGCCAAGATAGGGAAGGTCATGGCACAACCTAGGCTATAGGGAATGAGGGAGGAGATGTGAAAGGCAAAACTATAGACGAGGCATTTGATTGCAAAAAGTGGGGAGCTAGAGACAGTGGGTTACTGAAGGGGAAACGTCTGAGTGTGTGCACAAGGCAAAGGGCTACAGTGGAGAGATGGTGTAGGGAAAGATCGCTAAAATCCCTGTAATTATTGTGACCACCTGGCAACACACGAAGGCGGGGAGCCAATGGTGGAAGCAATTATTACGGAGGGAATTAAGGTCACTAAAGGACCTTTCTCGATCGTCGATGCAACGCAAATATAGTCTAAAAAAACAACGCAATATTTTGCATGCTGAATTGTCGTGCTCTCTCTCTCTCTCTCTCTCTCTCTCTCTCTCTCTCTCTCTCTCTGTGTGTGTGTGTGTGTGTGTGTACGGTTCTGTGTGCGTGCATCCGTGGTGGCCACTACATGCATGGCCAGATGTCAGTTTCAACGACTTTGAGAAGATACTTTGCTTATGTTAGCCATCAGCCCAGAGTTTGAGCAGCAGGAGAGCTTATGTTAAAAAAACCAAAGATCAACGAATTTGCAATTAGAATTAGGTTGAGTTTAGGTTGGGCAAGATTAGGCAAGAAACTTGATGCTCTGTTTGTGAGAGAGCACCTCGCTTTTTTTTTTTTGGGGTGGGGGAGGATAGCGTAGGGTGCAAGTAAACATTAAAAGATTCCACGAGATCTTATTAAGAAATGAATTTCATTTCGGGGGGGGGGGATGGGGCGGGGGGGGGGGGGGGGTTCAATCGTGAGTGGGCGGGAGGTCAATCATGAGTCGTCAGATCTGGCAACGCAGAGGCACCTTGAATTTACAAATTTGCCCCGAATTAGCAAACCCGACGGCATTTACAAACTAACACACTAAAATCCCCTATATTTCAATGAATGCATGCGAGCATCGTGTGCTCTACGAGAGGGAGTGAATCGGTCCGGCTTTACTTTTTGCCCTGAACTTAGAGCCCCGTCCCGCCTAGTGGTTGGGGGGGTTGGAAGCTCTGCAACAGCTAGCGAAAGCGGTCCCATGCAACAATTGTAACGCAAGCAGCGGCTAGACGTAGTCGCTCGAACCCCTGCAAACTTTTGCTCAAAACCCAATTTTTACAACGCATTCGTAGTCTAAAAGCCCAAAATGGTAAAACGCTACTGAAGTCGTGCGTGCAAGTTGCTGCAAACGAATCAGAAGCTGCCAAGTAAGAAGCTCACCATTAAAGAGGTGTACGATACGCACTCGGTGTGACCATGCAAAAAACTTGTGGTGCATGGGAGAAGAATTCTCTGCAGCCCCCCTATGCGCTGAGTGGGACGGGGCTCTTACAAATGTACCCAAATCTCCTGGGCAGTGGGAGTAGATCCCATTTGAAAGAGTACCGAGCTTTTCAAATGTGTTCTCCTAGCCTATATCAAAATAATCAAAGCGATCTAGCAGTCCACGCGCGAACATTTTATAGGCACCATTTTAAGAGGTAAATTTGACTGTATTTGAAGATTTTACACTAAATTTCCCTAAACTTTCTAGGTTGTCTCACCCTCAAATTTGAAATTTATGGGTAAATTTCAAATTTTGCAGGTGATCTCTCTCCACTCCCCACCATGGCTTAGTACGAAAGATCTCATGTTTCAGCTTCTTGCTCCTGCATGGCTGATTTGAGAGGGAGTCTAGTCTAGAGAGAGGCCAACACAGTACTAGTTCAATTACAATTTACACATGATCTGAAACTCGCTACACTTAAAATGTCAGCCGTTAGCTGGTCCCTCCAAATCTACAGGTTTAGGGTGGTGAATGGGAAGAGACCTCTATACGCCTGTACACAACAACATATCTTACATGCTAGCCGGTGGAGTGGAGCTCCTCCTTCATGAGAGCAAAGCGGTGGGCAATGAAATTCGCGAAGCGTTTGTTTGCATCGGCATTACTCAGGCCATCCAGAGCCTCAGAAAACGAGGGTGACCTTGTGACATGATGTTGAGGGGAAGCTGATGGGACCATAGCCATTTTTTCCTCTGGTGGGGTTCTGCTGCTTCTTAAGCTCTGGCTTCTTTGCATTTGGGGCTTGTTTGCAGACAACGAAGAAGAGGTCAAGAGAACGTCAATGGCACTACTACGGATGCTTCTTGCACTGGGGGCCTTTTGCAATACATGTGCAGGCCTATTTGTAAGAGAAGAGGTCACATTCGTGACATCTGATGGGCTCGAATTTCGCTGCGATAGTCGCTGATCAGAGTAGCTCCGAACCATGCGGCTTTGATGTTGATGGACTGACCTTCTCGATTGAGGCTTTGCATGTGCTTGCTTATCATTATCTAAGATCAAGGGCTTGGCAGCACTAGCTCCATTAGATCTGCCATGATCTGGGGTGGGAACTGCACTCCGTGTGTTTTGGTGCAAGGTCTTTTTGGCCCTGGGGGACGATGGTGGACGCTGCATCAAGATGTTTGTGGATGTGTTTGACAATGGGACCTTAATTGCGGGCTTCCGAGTAGGAGGGGGAGAGTGTGATGGTGCCGGTGCCAGTGCCAAAGGAGGAGGTGGAGGATGAGATGTTGGTGTTGAAGAACGGGGCCGCCGACTCGACGCAGTCATTGCTGAATCCATGCTGATGACTATGGCTTGAGTAGTGCCTCCAGCCATAACAGAAGAGCAATTGGTAGTTATTTCCTGCTGAGATATGCATGACCTTCCACCATCAAATTTGCCATTATTGTCAAAGCCCTCCTTTTTCTCTGATTGTCTCCCCTGCACCATATTTGACATCTTGCATGAAATTGGCATCTGCAACTTTTCTGATACCATCATATTGTCCTGCCTCTTGGCCTGATCTTTTGAAGTAGAGCTGCTGTTATGAATGCTGTAAAAGTCTGGCCCCTTGACCTGCTGCCATTCATTATAATTGAGCTTTTGCAAGGTTCTGAAGGATGTGGGCTGGTCACCAAGGGGGCACCCAAAAGAGAGGACATGGTACTCCTCCGCAGGATCCGAAGAGACCAAGTAATGTGCATGAGGAGGTGAGGAGAGAAAGAAATCTTCATGACTCTGCACAGGAGGGCCATACTCGGGAAGTTGTGCACCGCCATAGTCAGATTTCACCGAAGGAAAGTCGGAGAAATCCGACACGGGGGTGACAGAGGATGAAGAAAGGTAGAAGGTCTTGAAGAGGATGGTGAAGATGATGAGATTAGCAAGGATGAAGATGGGGAATGGGGAGAGAAGGAAGGTGAGATGGTGCTGGAGGAGCTGTGTGGCAGTAAAACTAGAGAGGGGGACCTGGTTGAAGGTGGAGAGAGGAGAGGAAAGGTAGTGCAAGAAGGAGACGCTGGGTGAGAGGAGCTGGAGGTTCAGGAAGATTAAGGCTAGGATGAGGAGAGAGGAGAGGAAGAGGAGGACGATGTGGCCGAAGGGGGGATCTGCGGAGGTGGTGGGCAGAAGCAGCGGGCGCCGCTTCTTGGGTATTATAGTATGAGTATTGTACACACTAGAATAGTAAGGTGAAGTGCTTGCCATAAAATTACTGCAAGCGCTTAACTACTCTCAGATTTGGTTGCTTAACCCCGCTCTTGCTTCCTTGCTTTTTATACGAAACAACCACACACACACACACAGAGAGAGAGAGAGAGAGAGAGAGAGAGAGAGAGAGAGAGGGGCAGGGGGAGCGCGGGGGTTCAGGGTATGAGCTCGACCCCTTGGACGTTTCTGAGAAAGAGATGAAAACGGGCTTACCAATATTTGGTAGCCGGTTAACACTATGAAAGAAAGAATGAGAATCTTTTTTGCAATGTGTATAGAGAGAGAGAAAAGAGAGAGAGAGAGAGAGAGAGAGAGAGAGAGAGAGAAAAGAGAGAGAGAGATATAGATACTCATATCTACAAAGGCCAATGTTGCCTATGAGACAAATATCAACTAGCAGCTTAGATCCATGTTTGATAACATCTCATCACAGATGAGTAAAAATAAGTGAGAGAGACCATAGGGCTAATGAGTTTCTAGCCTAGTGGTAAAGTATTTGGGTGGGTGGATAAAGATCCACGCGCAAACTTTGGGATATGATAAGGGGAGGGGATCAGGGCTCGGGGAAAGATAGGTTCGCTTTATCCAAAGCTTGTTCAAAATGAAAAATGGCCGACTCAAGTTTGGGCGAGAAGGTTCTCAAGCCGGTTCAAATCATGAAATTTTTAGATATAATATGAGATTTTTAGTGTGATTATCCCTCTCAAATTTAGAGTTAGCCTGCTCATATGCGTGTGAAAAGGTTCCAAAGCCGAGTCCCCAAAAAATGTTTCTGGAGCCTTGGAGGGGATACACATCATAACACACACACACACACACACACACACACACACACACAAACATGCACACTAGCCTTAGAGAGATGTTATACAGCTATAGGGAGGTGGTGATGTAGAGCGTCGTTCTATGCAAGCAAACACGATGTCTCTTTATGGATTTTACAAGAGGAAATTTTGAAGTAATTGTCTCAAAATCTAGGCAAGATTTGTTTTTTTGTCAAGTTCAAAGCAGCACAATTGTAACCCGAGGCACACTCTTGGCGAGCACTGCAGGTCCCACACACACACACACACATGCACTCTATCCCCAAAGCGAGCTTCGGAGGAAGAGTGAGTGTAGGTTTATCTTGAAGATGGGCTATGGCTTTCTATCTATCTAAAAGGCTAAGAAGCGCAATGAGACATGCTCGTTGTTGCGCTGTGAAGCACAGCATTGCAAAAGGAGGCGGGGGCGGGGGCGGGCCAGTGTTGCACTTTACAAGTCTTATAGCGCTCCACTTTGAAAACGTACCCCCCCCCCCCCCCCCCCCCCCCCCCCCGAACTTCAAAGACCACATTGTAGCCCGCCTTGCCGGCTAAGCTTGGCATATAAGGCTATGGGCGCACTCATGGAAGACTTGACCTTGACAACACACACTTCAAAAGTATGTAGCTTTGAAATTGGAACTCAAAATCTTTTGCATAGTTCACTTTTCACATCTCTTTAGTACGCAAGCAAAATGATAGCATGCCTTAAAAGTGACAACATTCCCTTACCCTTCCTCCTAAAGTCGTGATTTAAACAAGCGTCCACTTAGCATATCCCACGATTTATATCCTCCGTGTGTAGTATATACTTAGGTTAGAATTCAACATGAATTCTGCCTTGTTCACTAAGCTGGTCGGTAAGCTTGTGAATAATTGCCTTCCATTGTCACCATGATTGATCAATCTCACAGTTGTTGGATTACACTGTGCCTCTAGCCTTGCAAGACTCTTTCCTTTTCACGAGTTTGTTCATGTTTTGAAGGGCAGATCATGCCTGGTTTTCATCAGAGCAAAGAAGCTCCTTCAGGGCTCAATTCTTAAGGTGCTCATCACTTAAGATTATGCTGATTATTCTCCTAAAATTTTGTTTTATTTGCAACCAATAAGGAAGATTCCCTCTGTCCTTAGGTGTGGACGGTGTGGGTTTTTGTTTCTTTTTTAGAAAACAGTGGTCTCAACATTGTTTCCTATGAGCATTTACATGCACATTCCTTATATCTAGCATCAATTGCATATAAAATGTCAATATTCAAAAAGAGTTCCACAGTTTTAACACACTCGTGGTCTAGACTTGCCTATTGGTGGATATGTCCTTTTCTACCCCTTTTGGCAATGGTTCATATATGGGAAGAGCACGCACATACACCCACACATGCCAATTATTGGTATACACACAGAACTTCAAACTATTTTGCACTCTCTTTCCCCCTCTTTTACCCTCCTTCCACACATTTTATAAAACAAAAGTCATGGTACAAATTTGGTATATGTCTCCTTAATAGCTACCTGAGTGCGGATATGCATGTGGTTCGAATGTTTTAGCAAATTGATACAATTTTTGAGGCTTTTAATCTATTGTTTGAATACGTGTGGGTGGGTGGGCGGGGGGAGGGGGAGGGGGAGAGAGAGAGAGAGAGAGAGAGAGAGAGAGAATGGGTATGGGTATGGGTACCTCACATATTTGTGCAATAAGATTATTCTGACAACCTATGTTTTTCTATTTTAATAATCCTACTCAATTTCCAATAGTTCAACCCATTTTCCTTATTATTCTTGTTCACATGTTCACATATTTGTTTCGTATCATATAGGCTATGTAAGGGATAATTAAAGAAGCGTCTACACTACAAAACCTTAAGGTGGTGGAGACCTCTAATCCACACAATTTGAGTCCTCTTGCATGCTGGAAGCACTTGACCGATCGAGCATCCTTCCTTGGTGCCACATGGCCCACACATTGCAAATATACTTAAATGGCATGCTTCTAACACTCAATTTATTGCCATCACTCCTCTTTCTTCAAAGTACCTCAAGGCACATTGGCTAAGATTGCATCAAGGACAAGCCTTATGAAATCAACACCGGGACATGAGCTTGTAACTTAAACAATGAGTGCAACACCAAGTAATGGCTGCTCAAATAACGACGATACAAATTGGGTCCCATACGAATTGTGTGAAGCCATGAGGACCAAACTTCTCAAGAGGTCACTCCTCCCATTAGTTTTGTTGCACATACACACAGCTGAAAGATTTCCCCAATTGTTCTAGCCATCTAGATCTCAAAATTTTATGGTGATAGAGAACTTAGCTAGTCAAGCCAATTTGAGCCCACTTGCATGTTATCAAATAAATAATTTACCCAATATATAGTTGGCTGCAAATTGTTGGATTGTATCTTGTACAAATATGACAAAAAATTTATCTATTACTATGTTTACATTTTCAAAATTGCCAACAAAGCATGAGAATAAGAAGCTAGAGAAGATAGACTAGGTATAATACTAGTGTCAACATGCAGCAAACCTAGGTTGTGGGCATATATACAAGGAAGGGAGAAAAAATCCTTCTCAAAAAAAAAAAAAGGATTGCACCTTTAGGTTCATAGTCCTAAAGGTGCTCACAAGGTATCACCAAATAATATGGTAACAAATCCTCTTGGTGGAAATTTTGTAAACAAGAGGTGGCACTCATGTATAGGTGTGCGCTCGAGATGCATACATGTCATAAAGGTCCTTGAAGCTACTCAATCTAATTGGACTCATTAAATTTGGCCCGATAATTGGCAATGGTGGCAATTAATTTTCATCAACATTTATCCTATGTGGTAGATACTCCTTATTATTTTGTAACATGTTTGGGAAATAGGAGGCAACAGTGGTAGCTAATGTTCATTGACAATTATCCTATGTGGTGGATACTCAAATATTGTAATGGAAATGGCCTATGAACTTTGAGGATAGCGAAAGCAGGAGAATTAAAGAGAGAATTTTTGTGAGACTACTTTGAGAACATAAAGGGTGAACTTAATTGACGGTAGCAACATAATCATAGTACTTAATTAACTAGGCATGAACAATACTTTTGTAAGAGAGAGAGTTTAGAGAACTTGACAATAGTTGTTGAGGACCAGATTTATGTGGAGCCGGTCCCCCCTCTAATAGGCTTTTGTATTATAGATTCTCCCATCAAGAGAGACTTGGTATAACAATACAATCTTTGTGTTCCTTGTGACCTAAGTGATACATGAAGATGGAAACCTTCATGCATCACGAGCTTAACATAGACTTTGTAAAAAGCATTAACTATTCCTAGCCTCAGTCCCAAGGCCTCAAACACCTTCAAAGGTGGAGAGAGCTAGCAGGGAATGAGGGTAGGGAAGAGGAAGAAGAAACATTCATAGGAGAAATAAATAGTTCCTCACTTATCACCACTCTTCTTGCTAGCATACATAATAGCATAGTAATGAAGATGGAGAAGATGGCAAGCTTAAGCATTGAAGCATGGCTCTTGGTTGGATTTGCATTCCATAGCCAAGAGTGTTGGTGTAGGCTCTCAACTTCCCTACTAGCTTGGAGAAGGAGATGGAGCTCTTGCGCTTTGCACTTCACACAATGAGTGTGTATGTGTGTGGGGAAGAGTATACACGCCAAGCAACCCCCCTCCTTGCTTTGGTTGATCCCCTCTTCTAGCAGTATCTTGCATATGATTGGACCTCCTCAAGCTTGGCCAATCGGAGTCTTAGTGCATATCAAGCAACAAGGGTAGTCTTGGGACAAGTGTCCCCCTTTCCCCTTTGAGAGAGGTGAATTAAGGAATGCAAAAACAATTAATTAAATCAACTAAATTATCATTGGACCCCTTGGGAGGCTAACCAATAGGCTCTAGGCACACTATGAGGACAACATGAAGAGGAGGTTGACAAGTGTCCATGTTGCATTCTTTGTACCAAGGATGCCTTGCGTTGAGGGTGTAGGTGTTCTCTCTCTAGCCCCTACAATGAGGGCTCACCCCTCATGAGTAGGGATCATGCATTGACTTTTTGAACCCTTACTTAACCCTTCAAGAACCTTAGTCATGGAGCACCTTAGTCATTAAGCACCTCAAGCACCTTAGTCAATAAGCACAAAAAGTACCTCAAGCACCTTAGTCAGCAAGCACGACAATGGCTTGTTGGTGGGGGGGGGGGGAGATGAAGCTCCGCGAGGCAGGCCAGTGAGATGGGTTGAAGCTGAGGGTAAGGTAGCGGTCAAACGTCGAGCAGGTACATGCAGCGATAGGATGCTACTACGAGATGGCGGGGCTTTTTATTGATGGTGAACATTGAGGGCTATCACTACGAGGACGATGTTGACAAGTGAACCGAGGGCAAGGCAGCGGGTGATGTCGATCACAGATAGCAGTTGAGGGATATGGGGTTGGGTGGGCTGTAGGTGATGACGAGGATGCGTTGGTGGAGACGCTGCAGGCAAATGAGGGTAATCGGGTAGAGAAGGGAAAGAGCTTAGATGACAAGCAGGCAAGTGGGCTTGAGAGTGACGCGAGCTTGCAGGAGGCACCAGGGAGAACTATATATGGCACGGATGGTGGTAGGCGGGGGGCTCCGAATAGCCAAGGATGTTGATCTTTGGGTTGAGCAGAGAGCGACAGGATGAGTTGAAGTTGGGATACCAAAGAAGGCACTATTTTTTCTTCTGAGCATTGTGAGAAGGGTCAGCGGGCCTCCAGAGTGCCATTGCTGCTATCTCGAGCTACATGGCATCAGGCTATTTTTATTAATTTTGGGGCTTCTCTCACCAGACTAGGCTCCAACTATAAAATAAACTGGTCTCAAGAAAAGGATCCCACTAGTTTTGTCTTCATAGACACACACATATACACAAATGTTTCTAACTTGCTCTACAAAAGCTAGGAAATTGAGCTTCAAAGCTTGATTTTAATTACACCATTAATTTGCAATGCTTAGCCCAGAATAACCACGGAAGGGCTCAATCAAAAGCTAGCGATCATGGCTACGCGCGCACACACACACACACACCCCTATTCAATTGAGTCCAAATTTTGCAATTTAAATATGTGACTGAGGTTATGTACACATACCAACAATGCAATGTGTTATGTGTTCAAGAAAAAAAAAAGCAATTATGAATGCAATTGCAAAGGCCTCATACACAAATTGATGCAAAAAACACTAAACAAATGCTCTAAGAAAAGCGATTTATTAGAGGAGTTTATTCACACACTAATCATTCCCTTAATTAGTCTCAAAATGAGGGTAGTGGCTCAGTGGAAGGACCATGAACATATCCCTACTAATCATGAGATAATTAAGGAATAGATTAGTGTGTGGCTAAGCTAATAAGAGGACTAAGTAGAGAGAATTGGGATCTAATGATTAGGAGGTGTTGATCACCGTTATGACTATGATACCAGTTGTAGGGTTGAGGTGAATAGATTAGTGTGCCATTCATACTAATGGCATGCTTGAAGAGGTTAGTGTAGAGCTTGAGAGAGAAATATTGCACAATACAATATAGAGTATACTTGCAAATGATAGACTAACATTTTATTCAGCAGAATGTGCCACTATATAGGCTTATACAAAAGAGACAGCATGAGCACAAGATGTGGCTACCTATGCACAAATACGATTGGCTAGTCTTTAGACATGAGTTGTAAGGGGTTCTTCACACACTACAACACTACATGAAGATATCGACGCGTATATATCGACGGCCATGCTTTTCCACGTGTATATCGACCTAATTAGCGTGCGTCGCTATACGCATCGATATAAGCATCGCAGTGTGCATCGATATACGCGTGGAAAGGCTTTATTTGCCACGCGTATAGCGACGCAAAAAAAATTGGGGGAAAAAAGCGAAACCCGCGCGCAAGGGCCATTTTCGCCTGCTCAGATCTTGGCTGAAACCTGCTGCGTAGGTATTATGTCCATCTCCCTCCCCCCCCCAACCCCTCCCTCTCTCTCTCTCTCTCTACATCGTGTGTGTGTGTGTAGGAAACAGAGAGAGAGAGAGAGAGAGAGAGAGAGAGAGAGAGAGAGAGAGAGAGAGAGAGAGAGAGAGAGAGGGTGTGTGTGTGTGCACATGTGTGTGTGTGTAGGAAAGAGAGAGAGAGGTGTGTGTGTGTGTGTGTAGGAAATAGAGAGAGAGAGAGAGAGAGAGAGAGAGAGAGAGAGAGAGAGAGAGAGAGAGCGGTGTGTGTGTGTGTGTAGGAAAGAGAGAGAGAGAGAGAGAGAAATGTGTGTGTGTGTGTGTGTAGGTAATCAAAGAGAGAGAGAGAGAGAGAGAGAGAGAGAGAGAGAGAGAGAGAGAGAGAGAATTAATGTATGCTTAGGAAATTAAAATTAAAGAGAGAAATGAAATGAAATGTTATATTAACTTCTTCGAAAGGCCAAAGTGACCTATGAGACATGAGACAAGAAAGTTACAATGTGATGGATCTGATACAAAGTCAGAGTAAGAAGATGACAAAATAAAATATTATGGAATCCTAAACTGTTGGGTGTGGACTAAACGGTTAAACCAGCTAGCTAGGATAGGTAGATCATAGGAGATCTAGCATCTGTCGCTGGCGGATCTCATCAATCTCCTCCATGGTCAGTAGTCTGACCGGGCGTTGTGCATGTCGAGCCTAAGTGACCTAGCTAGATCCTCTGATGCAGCCTCTGTCGATGTTGTGTAGTCCTCCACAATCGTGGGCGTCTAGATCTCTCTAGCTCAGTCGCTCGTTCGATCAGTAGAGAGATAGGGAAGTAGAGAGCGAGAGACAGAGAGAGAGAGAGAGATACAGAAAGAGAGTTATATATATATATATATATATATATATATATATATATAGAGAGAGAGAGAGAGAGAGAGAGAGAGAGAGAGAGAGAGAGATAGGGAAGTGGAGAGCGAGACAGAGAGAGAGAGATAGGAAAATAGGGAAATAGAGAGAGAAAGAGAGATAGCTAGCGAGAGAGAGAGAGAGAGAGAGAGAGAGAGAGAGAGAGAGAGAGAGAGAGAGAGAGAGAGAGAGAGAGAGATAGCGAGAGCGAGATCGAGAGATAGGGTACGTAGACAGAGAAGAAACTATGGAACTAAAAGAGGCAAAGGGGTTTTGCCTGCTACATGCATTGCCATGTACACCTGGGAGTGCACGTATGTGTCTACCCATATAGGATTTGACCAATAAAGATGAGATTTTGACCCGGTGATCCTGATCTCCGTACACCTCTGGACCGAGGTGTACGGAGATTGGGCAAGACTAGAGAATGCGAGGTAGTTTACATTGTGAGGAGTATATATATATATATATTAAAACAACATTCATAATCATTGTAGATGGCAACGTCATCAACTAACATGGAGGAAAAGATTGCATGCTCGTGCACGTTCTGCAAGTATCAAATCATGCGCAAGCGTAGGATATGTAATGAGCATGTGCACAAGTACGGAGAGTTTGCTAGAGAAATCGTACAGAATCTGCGATACGACTCCTACGGAACGGGCATTGATTTCTGCGACATAGCACCTACATCTGAGAGAGAGAGAGAGAAAAAAGATTATGCGTGAAGGTCCGACCAATATAGAGCCACGGATGGAAGCAGAAAAGGGCTTACAGACAAAAGACGATGGCATGGAGGAGATGCTGGATGCCTTCTTCCAGACAAGCGAGGAGAACGCGAACGAAGCAGCACCAGAAGCCGTGCACCTATCTCCTAAAGACATGTTGAGGAAGTTGGCACGTCAACCAATCTATGAAGGCGCCAAAATATCTGTGCTTCGTACTTGTCTGGCGTTTTTGAATCTTCAGTCAGTGTACGGGTGGTCAGATGCAAGCGTCACTGCTTTGTTTAGGTACGTAATTTAAAAAAGAGATTTTCCGATTGCAATGGTGATGTGCTCGGAGAGCTTTTTAATTTAATGTGGCTTAAACAGGTTATTGCGGGAGCAACTTCTCCCGGCTGGCAATGAAATGCCCCCCTCCAGGCTAGACGCAAAGCAACTTCTGACCTCAATTGGCTTGGACTACAACAAGATTCATGCATGTCCAAATGATTGCATTCTTTTTCGCAATGAATTCGCAGATTGTCTATCATGTCCTAAGTGCGGAGCAATGCGCTACAAACAGGATGCAGTTGGCGAGACAGTGCCAGCTAAAGTGTTGCGGCATTTT
The DNA here is from genome assembly GCF_014529385.1 of Adiantum capillus-veneris. NCBI lineage: Eukaryota > Viridiplantae > Streptophyta > Polypodiopsida > Polypodiales > Pteridaceae > Adiantum > Adiantum capillus-veneris. Next base: position 26,239,206 of record NC_140955.1, on the reverse strand, counting down.
CCTATTATTCCTAGGATAAAAATCATGTTTCGTTGTGGTTCCATTGCAAAGTTGATGCGGTGGCATTCTACGAATAGATCCACTGACGCAACTTTTAGGGTGCCCGCTGATTCAAAGGCTTGGAGGCACATTGCAGATACCTGGCCACATTTTAAGAGTGAACCACGCAATTTGCGTTTGGGCGTGGCAATGGATGGAGTCAATCCATTTGGCTTGAGAAGCTCTTCATGGAGCACTTGGCCTGTGTGCCTTATCAATTACAACCTCCTGCCGTGGCTTGCCATCAAGAAGGGTCATTTGATATTAAGCTTGATTGTACCTGGTAAGTTCAAGGCAAAAAACATGGATGTTTATCTAGCTCCACTAGTTGACGAGCTCTAGGAGTTATGGCATGGGATCGACATAGCAGATGCGGTTGAACCAGTAGGACAACAGCATGCAAGGATCCATGGACTTCTTATGTGGACTATGCATGATTGGCCAGGATACGGAGAAGCTTCTAGTAATGGTTATTGATTTACAAAATTCTCCCTATTCGCAAGCCCTTTGGCTTGGCCTGATTCATGCTTTAATATATGCAGAGCTAACAACTTCGGGATACAATGCATGTCCAATTTGCGGGCAGTCTTTGGATGTGCGCTATTTTGCCTCTCTTTGAAAGACAATTTATCAAGGCCACCATCGTTATCTTCCAGATGGCCATCACTTACGCGAAGGTCAGCTTGGTCGCGTCGAATGTCGTCCTATGCATGTACAAGAGTGGCGTCGCCGATGGGAGCAACATGAGGGGCAACCTGTTCCAGGAATGAAATGTTTGTCCATTCTCCATACGTTGCCGTATGGGGGTGATCTACTAATTGTTGGGGTATAAAGCCCAATGTGGTCGCCCAGGTAAGTGGGCGGGCCGCCAGGTATGTACACATATTCTTTTGTAAAAACCTAATAAGAACTCACTATGCTCTACACATTACAGTAGAGCGAGTTCACCATATCGTAGTGCTCTTCTTCTCGCACTCTCTCTCGCGTCGCACTTCCGCTCGTACTCCTTCAACTGGTATCAGAGCTCAGATCGAGGCTCGGGGCAGCACTGCAGGAGGCTAGAGTCACCAGCTCAGATTGGAGTGAAATTCGACAGGCGAAGACACGGCCCCAAATCCTGCTGGTGAGCCCGAAGGACTCGGTGTTCTCAGAATTTCATTCTGAGGTCATCTCGGCCACCGTTCGGCTTCGACAAAGGTCTGCGCAAGCCATTTTCGACTATGTGGTCTCGACGGGTGCAAATCCGACTCTGCAAATTTGGGATTTTCGGCCTACGACTGCAGGTGCTGAGAATATCGGCACTCCCAGAGTGTTGATTTGTGGCTGTCTACACATCGAAGGACGGCTCACAGTTCTTGGAGGCGTGTCACATATGACACGGGCGCATCTACACACAGACTGTAGGTGACATCCACTAGTTCATCAGGTAGCTTGTGTTTGCTGCTTGATATTCTAGATTTCATCCTGACATTGCAGGTACTTCCACATGGGATGTATTGTCAGAGATGATGTATGTCTGTTCAAGGTTTGCTGGCTGTGAGTCACGCAGCAAACAACCGCCGCAACGGTTACAGCATACAGTGGGAAATTTGTGGATGTATGACTTTGTGGGAAGTCTATGTACTGTCAGATTTACTGCAGCCTTTGTTAAGGGTTGAGTGAGGTTTTATTGAGCTGGGGGATTCTCGAATGTTGAGATCCTTTCGGTGATACAGGTCCTGGAGCGATCCCTCGAGCACCCTTAGATAGGCAACTAGGATGTATTGACTGTGAGTTAGACAGTTGGGATTGCATCTTTGCTTTACTGCCATTGAGGCATTGTCGCAGTCTATGCTTATAGGACAGTGACAAGACAGTGAGAGACAGTACAGGTGCAGGACAGGTTTACCCGCAGCTTACAGTGTCAGAGAGATAGTGTTTTTTGAGCTGTTTTTTGGTCTGTTTTTTGAGTACACCAGAGCCATTTTACAAAGGAGACTCTGCCAAAATTTATGCAGAATTTGAAGCTTTCTTGGTTCATTTGACAGGTTGATATTGGTTCAGAGGTCAGTTTACAGGGGAAACTCTGCCGAATTTTTCCCAGGAAAGTAAACCATTGTGAAGCGTAGCTATGGCTGGATCACAGGACACTGCTCTTTACAATATCAAGAAGCTGGATGGAACCAATTTCCCATTGTGGAAGAAGCAGATTTCGCACGTGTTGGTACAAAAGAAGCAGATAAAACCTATAAAGCTCAAGGGGATAAAACCAGAAGATATGGACGAAGATGAATGGAGCGAAATGGATGAATTGGCACTTTCTACCATTATGCTGACTTTGGCAGAAAGCGTTTACTTCAATGTAGAAGACGAGATGTTGGCTTATCAAGCATGGTTAAAGCTGAGTGATCTTTATGAGAAGCAGAGTGCAGCTTCACAGGTATATTGGCTTAAGAAGCTTGTTGACTTGAAGATGAAAGAAGGGACACCTATGTCCAATCATCTGAATGAATTCAACACAATCTACAGTCAGTTGTCAGCTCAAGGTGTCAAGTTTGATGAACCTGTTAGAGCTATGTTCTTGTTGATCACATTGCCGGAAAGTTGGGACACTTTTCGCACGGCTTTGAGTAATTCTGCACCTCCAGATGGTTTGAACATAGCAGGTGTAGAAGGAAGTCTGCTTACTGAAGAAACCAATAGAAAGACAATGGACAAAGGCAAAGGAACAGCCTTAGTTGTCAGGGGAAGGACCAAAGAAAAGTACAAAGGTGGAAAGAGGAATCAGTCTCGTAGCAAGTCCCGCAGTGCTAAAGGCAAGAGTGACATAGAATGCTACCATTGTGGCAAGAAGGGTCACATGAAAAGAGACTGCAGAGAATGGAAAGCAGAAAAAGGCAAAGAGAAAGCTGAAGACCATGGTGAGAAGAACAAGTCCTCAGTGAAGATTCAAGAAATAAATGTGACAAACACTGTTACAGAGGATGACAGTCTAGTGTCAGGAGACATCTACTTCTTGAAGAATACAATGGACTCAGCTCTTCGTACAGCATCTGATGGAAATGCACTGAGTGACTGGATTATAGACTCAGGGGCATCACTTCATGTGTCTCCAAACAAGGAGTGGTTTACCTCTTATGTGACCACTAAAGATCATGTTCGGCTAGACAATGGGCAGACATGTGAGATCTTAGGTGTTGGAGATGTTCAATTGAAGTTTCAGAATGGCTCTTCTTTCACACTGAAGAATGTGAGACATGTTCCCGCAATTACAAAGAGCTTGATCAACATAGGTTTACTTGATGATGCTGGCTACGTCACCACTTTTGGACAGAACATGTGGAAGATATCCAAGGGTTCTATGACAGTAGCACATGGAGTAAAGTCTGGAGGACTTTACATGATTTATGTATCAAATGTCTCTAAAAATGTAATCAATGTAACCGAGCAGCCGAACGTTTCTTTGTGGCATAGCCGGTTAGGACATATGTCCAAGAAGGGAATGGAAATCTTGTCTCGTTCTGGTTATTTGTCTGGCTTTTCATTTAATGATTTTGAATTCTGTGAACATTGTCTGTATGGTAAGCAAACACAGCAGCCACATAAGCATAGAAGCAGTAGAAGAGATACACAGTTGGCACTTGTTCATAGTGATTTGTGTGGACCTATGCCTAACCTATCTCTAGGGGGAGCTTCTTACTTTATGACATTTATAGATGATTACTCGAGGAAAGTATGGGTTTACTTTCTCAAGCACAAGGATGAAGTGTTTAGTGTTTTCAAAACGTTTGTGACACTTGTGGAGAATCAGAGTGGCAAGAAGCTTAAATGCTTACGCACTGACAATGGTGGAGAGTATGTTTCAAAGGCCTTTCAGGACTTTTGTGAGTCAAAAGGTATAAAATGTGAACTTACTGCTCCTTACAATCCTCCTCAAAATGGTGTTGCTGAGAGGATGAATAGGACCATACAAGAGAAGGACAGAAGTATGTTGTCTAATGCACAGCTGCCAAATGGGTTTTGGGCTGAAGCTGTATCAACAGCTGTTCATCTTGTAAATAGATCTCCTAGCAAGGTTTTGCAGAAGGATTCAGTGCCAGAGATGGTATGGTCAGGCAAAATTGTTGAGATGTCGAGCTCTACATCTTGAGCTGGCATCCACTAAGTGGTCTTGGCCGCTTACGGCATTTACTCACTGGCGCGTTAGGTGACCGACACGGAGGATCTCTGCCAGTGATTCTACAGCTGGACTACACTTATAGTGCCAGCCTAGTACGCTTCTAGCGAGTTCACACTTAGTGACCGCATGTACATATGTGCTACTTTTCAGCTTTAGCACTTAGTCATTTTGTACTCTCTTTTCTATGAAGAAGAAGAAGAAGCTTTCCATCTCTGTGTGCTTTGTGCTTGTTTTGTGTAGCTCTCTTGCATCCTCATTCTTTACATGGTATCAGAGCCTGGTGCAGGCAAGAGAGGCTAAGAGAGCAAGAGCATCACAATCCCTTCGTTTGCAATCCATGACCAGGGTTTTTTCGCACAAGTTTTTGAACAGGTCTCCAAAGTGCAGTATACAGAGATTTACTGTACAAGTACAGTGGTTGTATGTACGCTTGATTGTGGACACTCGTTGAGTGTAGAAAGCGTTATAGGTACCACGATAGCAGGTTCAACAAATTTGTAGGTTTTTGCAGATTGCAGCTATTTTGTCTTAGTGCTTCAAGATGTCTGACGGTTTCAGTCAGATTGTTACTAAGAAGATTGAGAAAAATAACTACCCTGCATGGAAGTTCAGAATAACAAATTTCCTAAAAGGAAAAGGTTATTGGGACTATGTAGAAGGAGACAATGAAAAGGAACCAGAGATTCCCGAGGCAAATGCTACAGCAGAACAAAGGAAAGCTTTGAGGGACTGGCAACAAGGCCAGAGCAAAGTGATGTATTGGCTTTCTATGAGCATCACAGATGGCATGATGGGCTATCTACAGGATGCTAAAACCCCTGCCATTGCATGGAGAAACTTAGGCAGGTAGCATTGTTGATAGGAGATCTACGAGTGGCTTCATGTTCTCTTTTGGGAGTGCTGCTGTTACTTGGAGCAGCAAAAAGCAGCCTACGGTTGCTTTATCGAGCACAGAGGCCGAGTATAGAGGTGCAGCAGTTGCGGCGTGCAAGGTAGCTTGGCTACGCACATTACTTGAGGACTTGGGAGTGCAGGTGGACCAGCAGATTTTCATCCATTGTGACAACCTCAGCAGCATGCAGTTGGCTAGGAACCCAGTGTTCCATGCCAGGACTAAACACATAGAGGTCCATTACCACTACGTTCGAGAGCGAGTGTTGGCGGGCGACATCGACTTGGTCTACGTCAGCACAGAGGAGCAGATAGCGGATATCTTTACCAAGGCCCTCGGAGCTAAGAAGCTTCGACGTTTCCGGACTATGCTTGGACTCTGCGACATGCAGAGCTCGAGGGGGAGTGTTGAGATGTCGAGCTCTACATCTTGAGCTGGCATCCACTACAGGTCTTGGCCGCTTACGGCATTTACTCACTGGCGCGTTAGGTGACCGACACGGAGGATCTCTGCCAGTGATTCTACAGCTAGACTACACTTATAGTGCCAGCCTAGTACGCTTCTAGCGAGTTTACACTTAGTGACCGCATGTACATATGTGCTACTTTTCAGCTTTAGCACTTAGTCATTTTGTACTCTCTTTTCTGTGAAGAAGAAGAAGAAGCTTTCCATCTCTGTGTGCTTTGTGCTTGTCTTGTGTAGCTCTCTTGCATCCTCATTCTTTACAAAAATGCCCTCATACAAGCATCTCAGAGTCTTTGGCTGTGAGGCATATACTCACGTTCCAAAGGAATTTAGGAACAAACTTGAGCCAAAGAGTAGAAAGTGCATCTTTCTAGGCTATGGTAATTCTGGTGAGATGGGGTACAGACTTTGGGATCCCGAATCCAGAAAGGTTGTCCGCAGCAATGATGTTCACTTTAATGAATGCAAATATCATTCTAAACCAGAGAGGGTTGAGGAGATTAGAACAGTTGTCTTCCAAGAAGATGGACCTGCACGTGCAAGACAAAATGTCAAGGCTCAAGAGGAGCAAGGACAGGATAGAGTGGAACCACAGGTTGTGGCTGAGCCTAAGCCACCTATTGTGCGTAGATCTGAACGTGTCACGCGACCTCCTGATAGGTTTGTTCCATCTATGAATTATGTCATGTTGACTGATTGCAATGAGCCTTCATGTTACAAGGAAGCAATGCAAATGAAGGACTCCGGGAATTGGCAATTGTCCATGCAGCCAGAGATGACAGCTCTGCATAAAAACCAGACATGGAAGCTAGTTAAATTACCACGGGGCAAAACGGCTCTACCCTGTAAATGTGTTTACAGGTATAAGATCACCGCTCATGATAGTCAGCCAAAGTACAAAGCACGGCTTGTTGCCAAGGGCTTTAAGCAAGAACAAGGAATTGACTTTGATGAAGTCTTCTCTCCGGTGGTCAAGATGACTACATTGAGATGCTTTCTTGCATTGGTTGCCATATTAGATTTGGTGTTGCACCAAATGGATGTCAAGACAGCGTTCTTGCATGGTGATTTAGATGTGGAAATTTACATGCAGCAGCCAGAAGGGTTTGTTGAGAAAGGCAAGGAAGATTGGGTATGCCAATTGTTAAAGAGTCTTTATGGCTTAAAACAATCACCGAGGGCATGGTACCATAAATTCCACAAGTTTATGCTTTCTCAAGGCTACAAACGTAGTGAGTTCGATCACTGTCTATATACAAAGAAGGCTAAGGATGGTAGTTGGCTGATCCTTATTTTGTATGTGGATGACATGTTGATTGCTGGCAAGCACTTGGATGAAATTTCAGCTTTGAAGTCAAAGATGGCAAAATCGTTTGACATGAAAGACATGGGTGAGGCAAGTCATATACTTGGTATGCGCATTGAGAGAGACAGATCAAAGAAGTTGATTTGGTTATCTCAAACAAAGTATATTGACAAGGTTTTGCAACATTTCAATATGGAGAAGGGAAAGGCACTGAGTGTTCCATTGCCACCATATGTGAAACTTAGCAAACAAGATTGTCCTGTGTCTGAGGAAGAACAGGATGAAATGGATAAGATTCCATATGCGTCTGCAGTGGGTAGTTTGATGTATGCAATGATTGCTACTCGCCCAGACATTGAATTTGCAGTGGGAGTAGTAAGTCGATACATGTCAAACCCAGGCAAGAAACATTGGGAGGCAGTGAAAGGAATATTGAGATACCTGAAACCTACAAAGAGTATGCGTATATGCTATGGGAGTCAGGAGCTAAGTGTAAGGGTTTTACAGACTCAGATTATGCAGGTGACTTAGACAACCGAAGGTCTACGTCAAGGTATGTCTTTACATTGGCTGGTGGAGCAGTATCATGGCGTTCTAGATTACAAGATTGTGTTAGTCAGTCTACTACAGAGGCTGAATATGTTGCAGCATCAGAGGCATGCAAAGAATCAATTTGGCTTAATCTACTAGTAACAGATTTGGGAATCAAAGAAGAGATGCCTGTGTTATATTGTCATAGTCAAAGTGCTATACAATTGGCTCGCAATCCAGTTTATCACTCAAAGACAAAGCATGTGGATGTGAAGTATCATTTCATCAGGGAAATGCTCGAGGATAAGAAACTTCAGCTTGTCAAAGTTCACACCACAAAAAATCTTGCTGATCTACTTACAAAAGGACTTACCTCAGAGAGCTTTGCGCATTTTCGCAAGCAGTTAGGTGTAGGGTAGTACATCACTTCTCTACATCTCTTGTATATTAGCTTGTATAGTAGCTTCTCTCACACTTAAAGTACCACATTGGACTTTAAGTGGGAGGTTGTTGGGGTATAAAGCCCAATGTGGTCGCCCAGGTAAGTGGTTTGAGATGTTTTTGTTGGATGTGAAGTGGTTCAAGGTGATTACTTCTGGTCGCAATGCAATGGTACGCAAAGATGGAAACAAACTTGTGCAAATAGATTCTACAAAGATTTGGAAAGATGCGAGCGACACATTTGCTCTCCCCGAACATTGCGAGCAAGTGGTCTTTGTACCGGACCCTCGAGAGCGACAATGGTGGTTTGTGGTTCAGGTTGCTCCAAGAAATAAACAAGTATTTGAAGGGCAAGATCTCCTGGAGGAAAGTCAGTCAGACGATGTCCATACTACTGTGACATTAGATGAGATGGACGAAGGTATGGCAGAGGAAGCTGACAGATATACGAGGGATGACGCAGACGAACCAGAATTGACACTTGTAGATGAAGATGCAATGGATGAAGACAATCTGCCAGAACGAGTTGGGGCAGAGTTATGTTTGCAATTAGAGATAAACGATGATACGGTGCAAGATCTTATCGATGATGCCTCACTCGTCGAGGTGTAGGCCTGTAAGTGTTTGTGTGAAGACGTTGATTTAAAATTAAGCTTAAAGTTAATTTAAACAATTGTGTTCTGACGCTTTATTTTACTTTCTTTGTGCAGGACTTTAGTATGGCAGACCAGATTCCAGATCCCGCTTCCATGAGTGCAGATGCATTCATGGGCTTCGTTACACGGATGACACCTGCTCAGATGGCAGAGGCTTCTCAGTATTGGGTAGCCAGAGGCATGGGTACTATGCCTCCGGGCTTCACACCGGAGGGTCCGACGCCTAGGGGGGGGACGTCTACGGAGGGGAGGATGCCTACGGGGGGGAGGACGCCTATGGTTACGACGCCTGCTTCTCCCATCACGGCCGCTTTGACACCTAGGGGTGGGACAGAGGCGGGTACGCCCTCATCTCCGCAGCACAGGCGCACTCACCGATCTTGGCGATCGTCAGGTGGAGGTGGTGGTTGCTGTGGAGGAGGGTCCACAGATGCTTCGACCCCTCCTCGCTCACGACCCCCATCCTACCCAGGCACACCTCTCGACACACCTCTTGGCACACCTCGGACACCTTGGGGGACACACGATCTTAGTGCCTCCAAGCTCTATACTGTACAGGCAGATGGTTCTGTTGACATGGATAGAGTCGGGATTGAGATGCGACAGCAAATTCGCCAGCTCGTGGAGCTGCAGTTTTCGACCAGCCTTTTGCCGTCTTGGGGTGATCAGGATGGGAACAAAGTCAATTACATAGCGAAGACCATCCTGAGAGAGTACCAGCATGCTCCGGGTTCTTCCGTTGTTCCGAGGAGGTGGATCAAGGGTGTTGCATGGGACACCTTGAAACATCGACGAGATGCAGCTCGGAAGGCTTTCAGGACCGGCTCGCCGAAGCCTTCGGGCATCCCACATGAGACGTGGCTACAGATCAGGGAGGATGAGCAGACAGCGGACACGCGGTTCAGACAGCAGTGTGAGGCCGCGCAGGTACGACAGATGACCAGGGGGACATCTCATCTTGGCAGCGGAGGCTTTGACACCTTTCGCTATGAGTTTGTGAGTTTCTAATCCAATCTTAACTATGGCGTTTTTTAAAACGCGATGAATCATGTATTCTTATTACTTTGATTTTTGTATAAACGCAGAATCTTGCGATGCATCGAGCTCTGTCACGCCAGGAGGAGTCAGATGGATATCGCAGAGGTATCTATGAAGTACTGAATGATCTTGAAGCTTCAGGAGAGCCTGTAGACTGGGAGGCCTTACAGTCTCGCTGATCGCTTGAGGTGAGACGTTAATATGTGTGAGTTGATTTAATTAAGTAAGTATATGTGAAGTAATATCCATAATAATTTTGTGAGTTGTCCTACTCTTTTTTGTACAGACAGTTATTGTTCAGACAGTTATTGTTTCCCTTATGGTTATGATTATTGTCATTGTCATTGTATAGACATGGTTATTTCTCCTATTCTTGTATAGACATAGTTATGGTTCAGGTTTTGTTAATGGTTATGTTTAACTTTCTGGTTATGCTTATGGTTATTGTTAATTTTGTTTATGGTTATGGTGATCTGTATTATGGTTATGCTTTTAAGTTATGGTTATGGTTCGTTATGGTTATGCTTTTAAGTTATGGTACGATACTTGTCTTTCATTGGCCTAGTGGAGGTTTCTAATAGCATGCCCTAATTTCCTAGTTGCAAAAATTGTTCTTTAAAGATGTTTATGAGGTATTTGCAAAATTTTAACAAATAAGAGGGGGTATTTTGATAAGTTTTCCTATTTTCTATAAAATTTGCAAGTTCTAGAATCTATTCCATTTCAAGTTTTAATTTTAGCCCTTTTATTCCTGGTTAAGGTTTAAATGCTACTTATTTTATAGAGTAAAACAATTAACGAGGAAGACAACTTATAGATTTTTAAGAGGAGATGACTCAATAGCTTGTAGTCAGCTGTCATCTTTGGAAGAGCTTAGCTAAATTGTGCATTGTACAATGTTGTAAGAACCACGATGACGATGCCTCGGAGTTAATGGCTAGTCACCATGCCACTATTGCTCTCATTGATTCAAATTTATGTATGCATACTAGTACCACTATTTCGTCGTTAATTTGTACTAAGGTTCTTTTGCCTCAAAGGTTGTGGAGCATATGCAAATAGTAGGATAAACAAGGTTTTAAAAAATTAACGTTATTGGTTTCAGATTTAGACAAAACTACGATCAATTTCTTGTAGGGCTCCGGCCTTGCCACTTTTGTTTTAGCAAGCACAAAAGAGGCTTTTGCTCTTGGAGATGTCATCAAGATTACCTTTAGCCAATCCAAAAGTCATGTATGCAATTTTTGCCATTGAAGCTACTATCCTTATTGGAGCAGCTATGGGAGGTACTTGAACTCTCTTGCCTTTTGTACCATGTTACTCCTTCAATTTTGGAGCAACTATGAAAGCATTGAGGTTTTGATTATTGTTAAGTCTGATTAAAAAACCTATGTAAAGAATCAAGAATACGAATTCTCTTAGAAGGGTACATCATCAATTGGTTTGATGATGTATATTATTTTGATATCAGAAGTTGGAGTGAGAAAGGTTTTGGCCAAAGCACTCTTGAATTGTGACCAAATCTTTGGAGCATAGAGTTTAGCAATAAGGGCACTCCGCCATTGCCAAGCATCCTCTCTAAGAAATCCTACCACTCTAGCAAGCTTGGAATCTTATGTGTTATTCTCATTATTGAAGATGTAGAACCACCATTTTTACTGATTTGGAGCCTTGCAATAGGGGGCGGAGGTTAATAGCAAAGTAATCTGGATATATTGGGTACGATCCTTGCATGGGCAGTAGCATTTTCTCAATAACGTTTGATTACAATGGACTCTAGGCATACTCCACACTTCCCCAATGCAATTTGCAAGTTGCAACCCCAATGCAACATGGATCTTATTAGAAGAGTGTGTGTGGTGAGAAAATGTTATTCAATATAGTATAAAATAGTCTAGGTGGTGGTGAAGCAGCACAGTAGAATGTCCGAGCCTTGGAAAATCCTATGTACAATGTAATACTTGCAAGCGTAGCCTACAAGTGTGCATCCTTCTCGGTGGCTTCATGATAGGTGACAGAGCTGGGTTGTTATGGATTCTAGAATTAGGATCAATGGAGACAATGCACAACATTTAGAGAATTTGATCTAGAGGCCCCAAATTTGAAATGTCCTAGTGTTGTTTTGATTAGGAAATGCCTTGGTTTTAGCAATGTGCCAGCCCATCTACCGTGTGAGTATCCTTGATCTACACTTATAGAAAAAAAGAAGTCACCAATTGAAAAATTACAAGCATCGTGTGAGAATTCCTTTGCATTGGCATGCCATCGCATACCAGTGTGCGCTTGTCCATGAATCTCTACAGAAACTACCCCAACGAGTGAGGCTTGTCAAGTCGTCATGAAGTGCTGCAGCGAGTGAGGACTGCCAAGTAACCTTCAAGCTCTGCACACTGCCATTAGGCTTTGCAATGAATGAGGGCCATCAAGCTCTGCAACCAGTGAAGGCCTTCAAGCTGCCATCAAGGACCGAGTCATTTCCTAAAGCAACTACCATACGTCAGCGTGCACATGGCCGTCAACAAATAAAGTCTTGCTCTTCGTTACATCTTTTTTGACACGGTAGTTAATACTTAATAAGGGTTCAACACGTGGGCTATTATTGCAGAAGGATGACACTGATGTACTTTGCACTCCTTTGTATCACAATTAACCCTCAAAGCCATGTCCCTAATTATTCTCTCCTGAATAAAGTGTTAGAATCCTTTTCACAAAGATTCCATAAAGATTCTCTAAAGATTCCAAATAAAGATGCTGATGAAGTGATGAAGACGGAGATGGATGCTGTAATGTGAAGATACAAGCTCATAGACATCATCGAATATCGTGTTATTATTATTTTGAGACATTACGACCACTTTTGTAATGTTTACGGGAACTTCATATTTTAAGTCGGCAATTGTATTTAGGCCACAGATGCTTCTTGGATGAGCAAAGCCAGCTCACGGTGTTGTAATAAAGCTCTATAGAAGCCTAGGGACAAATAAGGTCATTTTGGTCGGACATTAGGTTTTCTAAGGCTTAGTATATAAGCCAAAACCTAAAGCTTTGTAAGAGACTTCTAATAAACTGATCTTATGTGTCGTTCGGAGACTGCGAGAGAGTGAGAGAATGTGTGTGTGTGTGCTACAGGAGCTACGATGGTCGGAATCGCAAACGGAGAGCAGCAGTGTGTTGCCCACGAGGAGAGCTACGCGTTGATGCTTACATCACGCGTGTTCGTCTGTGTTTTGGCAGATTCACCCACGAGCTACTTTCGGAGTTTCAGTGAGTATCTGTTGTTCGTTTTTGCATTTCAGCATATCCACGCGATCAGAGCAAGTAGAGCTACACATTAGGCACTTTAGTTTTCGGGAACGTCGACCTACAAAACCCGGCCAGACATCCTACGCGTTTTCTGCACGGAGGGTATTGGGTAGGTTTTTTTGGTCACGGACCTTAGTGAGAGTGGCCTATTGGTGTTTATAGGATATCCCTCAAGTTTCGTAACATTTCGAGAACGTCTAATGGGCTTTTGGCTTGCGGTAGCATCATAGGAGACTCTCACATTCACAGAACCGATGGCATGTAGATTTGATATCTCTGTAGGAAGTAGTCATTAGTCGGTCGAGTAGAGGTTAAAACCCTTTGCTTGCTTCCACGTGCCTGCGGGTCGAGCTCCGTCCTCAGTTGACATTATATGTTAGGTGAGTTCTCGCTATGCCGACGTCCGTCGCGGCGAATCTGTCCAACATTGGCACTGCTGCCGGGGACGAGGGCCCTAAGTAGGTGACCGAGACTAGTCCTTGAGGATAGAGGTCCCTCTGGCTTGCCAGAGTATATTCATTCTTTTAGATAGGATCAGAGAGTGGTGTACTCTCTAGGTCTTAGGAGGAGTCTAGGGAGCGTGTGTCTAGCCTGGATCTTCCGTCTTAGGTAGTATTAGGTAGTAGTAGGTTGTGGTGTAGAGAGTAGAAGTTGGAGTGGTAGATGTGGTGGTAGGTTGACTTGAGAGTCCGTGTGAGGCTAGGAAGCAACCAAGACATCAAAATCACCATCTCACATGATGAGTAGGAGTAGGGTAAGTAGGATATCTTGATTGCTGATCTAGAGTACTTTATGCATGTCTTATTTGCTGTTAGGCTCATCAGAGAAGTGGAAAATGCTAAGTAGGAAAGACCGTAAATTGTGTTTGGAAGAGCTCTACAGAGCATAGGGAATACTACTGCCAGAAAAAAATTGCATTTTAAGACAACAGACATCCTACGTGTAGGATGTCTCCAGGGCACTTTTGGCATGGAATTTGGGAAAACTGAGGTTACCAGCGGGTTCAGAGGGTAGGTTTTATCCTAGTAACATATTGACTTGGGTGTTTTTCCCTATTTTTGTTGACCAAAAGCCAAAAGGCGGAGTCAGAAAACGTAAAATTCTAGGAAAGGCTTAAATTGAGTGATTTTTGCATGTTTTTGCAATTGTGAAGCATACTTGCACTTGATGAGAGCATAAGAAAGCATCAGGGACACTTCAGTCTGAAAAAATAAGCAGTATACATCCTACGCGTAGAATGTCTACAGGGTGAGCTGGGCACTTTTTGGAAAATCTGAGGTTACCATAGTGTTTAGAAGGTAGGTTCTACCCTATTTTCACCTGGAAAGTGGAAATTTGACCAAATTTTGACAGATTAAAGCCAAAAGACGAGATTGCCAGACATCCTACCCAAATTGTGTCCAATGTCTAATTTTGAGACCAAACCATAGGATGACTCCAAAGGCATGTTCTAAATGTTGTATTGAGTGCATGTGATAATTTCATCTCATTTGGTTCAGTGGAAGGAAGATTGAACAGACTTTAGCATTTTTGATTGAAAAAGGCAAGAATAGCTAGTTTTGGGGTCTTTTGACATCCAAACTCAAATCTAAGCATACCAGTGGGTTGCTGAAGACTAGGGGAATCTTTGGTCCAAGTTTGGGTTCATTCTAAGCAAAAAGACATCCTACGCGTAGGATGTCTCCTGCATGATTTTGAGACCAAAATTCTACTGTGACCATACCATGTTGTCATATAGCCTTAGATAAGCCTCCTAGGTAAATTTGGTCCAATTTGGAGTTGATTTGACTTGGGAATTCATCAGAACAGACATCAGGCTTTTGGAACAGATTCTTGATCATTTGACCAACCTATAGGTGTCAGAATCAAAAAGTAAAAATAGATGTGAGTTTAGAACAACAAGGGGAAGCTCCAATGCAAGTTTGAGCTGAAACAGAGCAAAAAGACATCCTACGCGTAGGATGTCTCCAGGGTCCTAAAGTGGTCAAAATTCTACTTTGGCCATATAGGGAGGTTCCCAGTGTCTCAAGGATTCCAGAACTTTTTTCAAAAGTGAATTTGGACCTTGTTTGGCCTATTTACCAAGCAAAGACAAGAATTGTCAGACATCCTACTCTTGGAGTGCACTAGAAGCTTATGCAGCCCAAATCTTGACCTATTGGCATCCAAATTCAAATCTAAGCATACCATTGGGTTGCTGAGCACTAGGAGAATCTTGGGATCAAGTTTGGACAAAATCTGAGCAGTTAGACATCCTACGCGTAGGATGTCTCCAGCTTGATTCAGGACTCCAAACCAACTTATGAGCACACCATTGTGATCAGCACATCAAGGAGAATCTGGGGTGAAAATTTCAAGTCATTCTGAGCAAAAAGACTGCGAACGCGTAGGATGTCTCAAGGCCATGTTTAGGTCCAAATGAAATTCTGATCATACCATTGTGTTGCTGGACTTAAGGGGAGTCTCTGGACCAAATTTTGTTAAATTCTGAGCATATAGACATCCTACGCGTAGGATCTCTTTAGGCCAGTTTTAGGGACCAACTGTAATTTTGACCATACAAGAGTGTTCACAGTGTCACAGAGATCCCAAATCTTCTTTCAAAAGTGAATTTGGACTCATTTTGACCATTCTAAACTGCATTTCACTGTTTTGGTCATAACTTTCACAAACGGTATCGGATCGGAAAAGTTTGTATATCAAAACGTAGCCTGAGAGCGACTCTACAGATCTTAGAGCAAAACATGAACTAAATGTATGCCTGTGGTAATCGTCTAGTTCAATTTTGAAAAAAACATCGTTTAAGGCCTCAAAATGCATCCAGAAGTCAGGAGTGTCTAAAACCGATAGTTCGAAAGAATTGTGAGAAAACGGTCACGGTTTTTGAAGTCTGATAAGTTAGCAGATTGAAATTATCTTTTGGGAAAACCATTGGTCACCCGCGGGAAGGTGTAAAAGTTAACTACGGCCTAGTGTAAAATTTGAGCGTCCATACACATATCTGGTAGCAGTAAGACCATACACAAGGACTCTTGATTTTGCAACAACAGTCGCAAGTTTTGGAGAACTTTAACACAAGATTTTTGCTAGCAAATCACTGTGACTTGTGCATAATTATTTTGTGCTAGCTTAAGTTTAGTTCAGCTAAAAGCGAACTTGAAAGTCACTTCCGAGCTCAAGGAACAAGTGTGGCCGTCAAAGGCACATCAAGAATTTTTGCAATCATTGTGAAAAAGTTTGCCAGCTAAATAGAATTTTGCAGATTGTGTGCTAAAGTGAACACAGGGTAGCTCGACTCAAGAATCGCTACAAAGGGAGAAGTCGTAGTATAGTGGTAAGTTGCATAACTTCTCACAGTGCTTCTACTAGATCGAGGCCTGCTAAAAATATCTAGGCAAAGCAAGCAGCTAGACAAGTCAGTATCAGTCTTGTCAAGCAAGGGAGCTAAGAAGTTTAAGCAGTGCAAGCAAAGCCCAATTCAGAAAACTCAGAGATTAAGGCATCCACAAAAGCTGAAGGACCTCAAGCGAAAAAAAAAACCGACACGAGGGTGCTAATAATTTTTATTAGCATTGAAGCAAGAAATTAGAGCTATCACTGAACAGGTACAACAAGGGATTCAAGACTAAAGCAATGGCGTCTCAAAGGAATCAGACTAGCCGAGATGAAGCTTCAAGTACATCCACAGAAATTACAAGAGAGCAAATTTGGATCTATCTGATTGGCCACTACAAAGGACAGCCATGCTATGAGGATGACAATCGGAATTTGTACATCAAGACAAAGAAAGATACAGAGGAAACTACGACATCTCAATATGTGGAAGTTGAAACAGCGAAGAATGTACTACACCCACATCCAGATTTCATGGAAGACTGTCTGGGCTCAATTTACATGAGGCACGGAAAATACATCGACAATGAGATAGAAATGTTGTACAAAGATCAACTTACAGAACTCTACGCGTATCCTCCAAGTTTTTTTTGTACAAAGCACAAGATGGAAAATGGAAAATTGGTACCCTCTATGGAGACGAAGACGATCCATACTACAGGGCTGTCACAAGTCATGAAGTTCCTGTAGAAAACAATCATTACTTTACAGCAGAAGCATTTGGCTCAAGAGGAGAAGACTACATGTCTAAAGGTGGTAATGTATCCCATCTCATCATGGGTTTACCTCTAACTACGCACCTGGAAGAATTGTCACTACACAAATGAGTGACACACCACATGACACACAACAAGGCACAACATGGAAAGACACAACACAAGTCTCGTGCACCGCACCAGCACAAGAAGTACCAGCTATGAAGATAGCCCAAATTCAAAAAGAACTAGCTCGGTCTCCAAAGCTACTTAACAGAGCACAAGAAGTCATATCATCAGGCATTGAACAGATGCCAACATCAGATATGGAACCCTCTCGGATGGGGGGAGTTCAAACTCAACAAAGAGACCCTATCTCTTCAAGAGTGGGATTACGAAGTCCAATTTTACAAGAAGTAGTGTCCTTTTCAGGAGTCCAAGTGGAATTTCAAGAAGCATTGGAAGATGCCGAGCTGGAGGAGAGACCACTGGAAATTCACAATGCCTAATTTAAAAGGTCAGGTCAAGATGTCATTGTGGTCGACAAATACGATAGGCACTATGAAATAGCCGATGTGAAAAATATGGATGAGTTTAGCAATTGTGGGCAACCTGTAAGTCACATACTTGGACCCCGTCCAAAAGCACCATCAAGGGAAACGGAAAACAATTATTCGGTTCAATCTTCACCCTCGGTGCAGAACTCGCCAAAATCAACTCGGAAACATAGCCCTAAGGCTATGCAGAAGCCCCACGTCAAAGACCATATACTGATGGAAGAATTAGCATTACAACTGCTAGAAAGCATGGATAGTGATTTGATCTTGTATGCAAGCAATAATGGAAGCTATTTTCAACTTCTCAAGGACAAGACGATGAAGGATAAAGAGACAAAGCCAGTGGATACACCTAAGTCAGTCGAAATCTACAGGTTCATGCATGCAAAGAAGAGGTCATATCTGTATTTAGATACCACATGAAACCATTATCAACAGTATTATAGAGAGTTGCCTCGTCCAAAGGGTGCACATGTTGAGATAACAACATATTGCGACCAATGTGCCATTGGTCATTTAGTGAAGGACTGCCCAGCAAAGCTCTACATGGAAAAGAAGAAGCAACAAGCCAAAAGCAAAGTTCAGACAGTGACAACAAGGGAACAGAAGAAAGAATCCCCAACAAGATCTCCGGAAAAGAAGCAGATCTTGTCGCAGAGCACAACAGATAGGCTCAAGACACAGTTGCTTGAAGTCAAGGGTGTCAACGACATTATCATAGAGAATCAGGCTTTCAAAAATGATCAATTGAATCAGCTGATTCAAGATCGTTTAAGGAACCTCAGTGAGGACAAGTCAAAGCATCCACAAGGTGATGAAGATGAAGCTCGTAGTTCAAGGTTCGAGAGCAAAAGAAGCCAAGATTCTGACGATAGTGAGCCAACACAAGAAGAGGTGGCAGAGGTAACAAAAAATCTTAGTTCCACGTCACAAGTGGAAGACATGCAAATAGAATCATTGGATGAAGCTGAAACTCTACCAAATAAATTCTCTACTATGGACTCTTCATTGGTGATTGAACAAATCAAAGAGTCTGAGAAGCTAAAAGAAGATGTAACTGAAGACATAAAATGCACAGAAGAAAGGGAAATGACTGACTCCAAAATTGACTACCAAGGACAAGCAATGCAGGATATGAATGAATATTTTCGAGAAGAGACTCTACAAAAACCCATGGAACAATGGAAACCAAAGGCCACCGCGACCATTGCATCAGAAGAAGAGACTCAACCTCAACATCCTGCTACACAAGCTTCAAAACATTTCCAAGAAGAAAAGTCACCATTGAATGACCTTCAAGTGCTAGAAGAAGTAAATAGTGACAGAGAGCTTCTAAAATCAAGAATCAAGGCATCACAGTCAGAAACTAGCAATGAGCACCAACAAGTAGCTACAACGGAAGATAGTAAGCACTTGGGACATGCTACAACCAGTCAAATGACAAAGAAGTTCAACATACAAGAGGATGACAAAGCTTCCGAGGCACAAAAGTCCAAGAAAAGTACCGAAAGCAACGAGGACATCAGCTACTTGGCAGCCAACAAGAAGATTAAATTCTCGTTGGATGTGTACGAGAAACTAAAATTCAACTTGACAACAGAGATAGATTGCACTGCCATGACTAATGTCATGTCTTATGGGTTGTGGTTACTTCTAGGTAAGCCAGAACTGTATGAAATTTAGGTACAGGTTCGTATATCACATGGAATAGTCGTCACAAGTTTAGGGATTATAGAAGCTACCCTTAAACTACGGTCAAAGGTAATCAAAGACAAATTCCTAGTGGTGGATTCCTCCAAAATAAGTACACATTTGATTTTGTCCAAGCATTGGGCAAAAACATTGGCAGAAGAACCTGAATTTTCAACAATGGTCATCACGAGTAGCTCTCAAGAAAGCCAATCTACTATCGCTCCAAGATTCTCGGCTGCCGACAAAGGCAAATCCAAAATGAGCCCACAGATGTCCTACCAACAGAAGCAACCTCTTAAATCAGAGTCTTTAATCCAGCCCCAAAAAGTTCAAGACAGAGCTTCAACATCAACTGACCACATGCTTCCACATGAAGGGCAGACTCCAAAGAAAGTTATTCAACCAAAATACCCTACACTGCGAGATCATCGTCGACAAGAATCTTCAAAGGTATACATCAAAGCTGAAGAAATCAAGGTCAAGGACCCAATATGGGTAAATGATCCTAGCCAATTGACGAAAGGTAAACACATGGGATGGATAGCCTCCCACTACAGCTTAGCAGAGCAAGGCTATTATGAGGGTCAAAAGAAACTTTGGTTACCAAAACCATAGACCTCGGCTTATGTGGTGGATAAAGGTTTCAAAAAGCGTCCCCAAAAGAAACAAAGCTCATATTTATATCGCCAAAGGAGACCAACCAACAAGGCTTGCCAAAGGTACGCAGGAAATTTCAAATCTAGCTGGCCTTCATACCAACATAGGACTTCATCGGTAAATAATCCCAAAAATGGCACTCTTGTACATCTCAATACGACATCAAAAACATCATGGGAAGTGCCATCTACAATTCTTCATGCACAAGGTTACTATCAAGGAAATCGGAGAATCTGGCTACCAGAGATGCCAGGTAAACATTCTTCAATCAAACGACTTCAGCTTGAAAATAATCGCAATTTCACGGAAGGCAAAATCAAGGACAATGTCACAGTCAAGGCAAAGGATATCTGCAAAGACATGCTAATCCCACGATGCAGATACAAATGGGTGCCAAAAGAACAACACATAACGAAGAAGATTGAAGTTATCTCTAGCTCTCAAGAAATGTCAAGACATGATAGAAAAAGTGTTACGGAGAATGGAGCGAGCCAATCTTCTCAACCAAGGGACCAACAACAACAAAAAGAAATTTTGACAACCAAGGTCACCCAGGTATGGCAAAAGAAACCAATATTGCCAATATGGTCCTTTACAAATCCTCTCTTCGAGGATGGGAGTTTTGAATTTCAAAACCTATTCTTGGTCGAAAGCTCCCGAGAGTAAGTCAAGTCACCATAAAAATCATGGCATAAGAGTCAACAGTCGGGCAGCTGAGCCACTAAATGAGAAAGCGTCAGAGCCAAGCTTCATGTCTTAATATTTTTTGTGGTCTATGAGTCTAGATATTTAGATTATAGCTCAAGCTGGAAGAGTTGAGCATACTGTAAAATGGGTCGCTCATGCTGGATAGGTGAGCATAAGAGTCAAAGTCTACTATTTTAAAGGGTGGAGTGGCAGAGTAGTCCACAAAAGACTCACGCACATGAACACAGTGAGGAGAGTAGAAAAACCTCGTCGACAAAAACCCTTCTTGTGAGTAACGGCAACTCTTGAAGTCAAATATATTTTTGCTTCTCTAGCTACGTTCACTCCTGGTAGCACCCATTCAAACTCCTCTCGCACAACATATTGTTTCCCATGCATCTATCTATGCAAGCATATATAATGTCCCATCATTGGACGTTTGCATTTGACACGATTTGTGTTCCACCCATGCACCTACACAACAAAATGACGATGACGAAGCGGTAACAGGTTTCATAAGCATTTGTGCAACAACAACGACTCTGACTTCAAGCTACTGACACTTATCCAATGTATATCCAGTCAATAATAGTATCCATATGGCCATAAGTACTTTAACTCAACAAAACTCGGTTACATCAAACATAAGTACATATAGCCTCACATTTAATGGTGACTAAAGGCATTTTTTTCCCACTAGGTTTTTCCCTTTAGTCTTATCCAGGTATCCAAGACCTTCATTTTGTAATATACGCCACATTTTATTTTTCTTATAAAAACACAGAAAAGCAGACCAACGACATCCCCAAACAACTACATGCTCATCAACTAGAAGATCAAAGGGGAGCGGCCTAGAAAAAAATCAAAAAGGCTTCAAGTTTACAGGTACACATGCAGGATGACACCCAAAGAACAAACAATCAGAGTTGCTAAGATAAAGACTTGCTGCAACAACAAACCTCACTCGTCTTATTCACGCTACAACAACCAATTGGAGGGGGAGAGCTATGGCTTCAACTACACTACATGTACAAGAAAAAGGTACCTCTACAACATACAAAGCATCTGGTAGAAGCACCTGCAACAACAAAAGATTCAACCAACACCAAAACATGAAGCACTCGTCAAGGCCACTGCAGACATAGGGTCTTGTTGGGGACGACAAGACTTCGGAGGGGGAGAGTGTTGAAAGGTCAACCTTTCAACAACGCTTCCACAAAGATTCCATAAATATTCTCTAAAGATTCCAAATAAAGATGTTGATGAAGTGATGAAAATGAAGATGGATGCTGTAATGTGAAGATACAAGCTCATGGACATCATCGAATATCCCGTTATTATTATTTTGAGCCATTACGGCCACTTTTGTAATGTTTACGGGAACTTCATATTTTAAGTCGGCAATTGTATTTAGGCCACAGATGCTTCTTGGATGAGCAAAGCCAGCTCACGGTGTTGTAATAAAGCTCTATAGAAGCCTAGGGACAAATAAGGTCATTTTGGTCGGACATTAGGTTTTCTAAGGCTTAGTATATAAGTCAAAACCTAAAGCTTTGTAAGAGACTTCTAATAAACTGATCTTATGTGTCATTGGGAGACTGCGAGAGAGTGAGAGAGTGTGTGTGTGTGCTACAGAAGGTACGGTGGTCGGAATCGCAAACGGAGAGCAGTAGTGTGTTGCCCACGAGGAGAGCTACGCGTTGATGCTTACATCACGCGTGTTCGTCTGTGTTTTGGCAGATTCACCCGCGAGCTACTTTTGGAGTTTCGGTGAGTAACTGTTGTCCGTTTTTGCATTTTAGCATATCCACGCGATCAGAGCGAGTAGAGCTATGCATTAGGCACTTTAGTTTTTGGGAACGTCGACCTGCAAAAACCGTCCAGACATCCTACGCGTTTTCTGCACGGAGGGTATTGGGTAGGTTTTTTTGGTCATGGACCTTAGGGAGAGTGGCCTATTGGTGTTGATTGGATATCCCTCAAGTTTCGTAACGTTTCGAGAACGTCTAATGGGTTTTTGGCTTGCGGTAGCATCATAGGAGACTCTCACATTCACAGAACTGATGGCATGTAGATTTGATATCTCTGTAGGAAGTAGTCATTAGTCGGTCGAGTAGAGGTTGACACCCTTTGCTTGCTTCCACGCGCCTGCGGGTCGAGCTCCATCCTCAGTTGACATTATATGTTAGGTGAGTTCTCGCTATGCCGATGTCCGTCGCGGTGAACCCGTCCAACAATCCATAACAAAGAATTCCAGTAATATCATGTGCCGTTAAGTATTCTTGGGCTATTGGTGAGCGAAACTCTAGTCTGCATGAACGGTATGATTTTGATCTTCTTGAAATAATTTTGTGAAAATTGAGTCATGAAACTCCTTGTGGCTATAGAATTGGGTGAGCTTGAGATGTACTATATAGATTATAAGATAATGCCCATCCAGATATTTTTTGAAATCCATGGACAGTTCTTCCCAATGGAGAAAAGTATGCAAGTAGAATAGCACATGTGAAGTCGCGGAGCGGAGCGTGGGTCGACTCTCTCACACACACACACACAGTGAGCTTACACATTACAGTACGCAGAGAACTGTTAGAAGGGTTATCTCCCAATTAATCTTAGTATTCACAAAGTATAAGTTAGTATATACAAAGAGTTAGAGGGAAGTGAGTTAGGTGGGCGGCCAGCCATATCCGCATAAGAGGCCACTTGGGCTTTAATCCCAACAACCTCCCACTTAAAGTCCAATGTGGCACTTTAAGTAACTGTAAATCTATGAACATAAATGTACAAAGATTTACATGGCTGCCATCTATCCAATGCCCAATAACTCACGACAATGCACAAAGCCCTCTCCTGGAAGTCCCTTTGTGAGTAGATCAGCAGGATTGTCCTTGGTGTGGATCTTCAGCAGTTGTATCTGCTTGTCTTCAAGTACTTCCCTAATGAAGTGATATTTGACATCAATATGCTTAGTCTTCGAATGGAACACTGGATTCTTTGCCAATTGTATAGCACTTTGACTATCACAATATAACTCTGGCATATCTACTTTGATTCCCAAGTCTGCAACCAATCTACCAAGCCAAATAGCTTCTTTGCATGCCTCATTTGCTGCAACATACTCAGCTTCTGTAGTAGACTGCGTAACACAATCTTGTAATCGAGATCGCCATGATATGGCACCTCCAGCCAATGTAAAGACATAGCCTGATGTAGATCTCCTCTTATCCAAGTCTCCTGCATAATCTGAGTCAGTGTATCCTCTGACACTCAAATCCTGACTACCATAGCATATGCGCATACTCTTTGTATGTTTTAAGTATCTCATGATACCTTTCACTGCCTCCCAATGTTTCTTGCCGGGATTTGACATATATCTGCTAACCACTCCCACTGCAAATGCAATATCCGGACGTGTAGCAATCATTGCATACATCAAACTACCCACTGCAGACGCATATGGAATCTTATCCATTTCAGCCTTTTCTTCCTCAGACACAGGACAATCTTGTTTGCTAAGTTTCACATATGGTGGCAATGGAACACTCAATGCCTTTCCCTTCTCCATATTGAAACGTTGCAAAACCTTGTCAATATACTCTGTTTGAGATAACCAAATCAACTTCTTTGATCTGTCTCTCTCAATGCGCATACCAAGTATATGACTTGCCTCACCCATGTCTTTCATGTCAAATGATTTTGCCATCTTTGACTTCAAAGCTGAAATTTCTTCCAAGTGTTTGCCAGCAATCAACATGTCATCCACATACAAAATAAGGATCAGCCAACTGCCATCCTTAGCCTTCTTTGTATATAGACAGTGATTGAACTCACTACATTTGTAGCCTTGAGAAAGCATAAACTGGTGGAACTTATGGTACCATGCCCTCGGTGATTGTTTTAAGCCATAAAGACTCTTTAACAACTGGCATACCAAATGTTCCATGCCTTTCTCAACAAACCCTTCTGGCTGCTGCATGTAAATTTCCACATCTAAATCACCATGCAAGAACGCTGTCTTGACATCCATTTGGTGCAACACCAAATCCAATATAGCAACCAATGCAAGAAAGCATCTCAATGTAGTCATCTTGACCACTGGAGAGAAGACTTCATCAAAGTCAATGCCTTGTTCTTGCTTAAAGCCCTTGGCAACAAGCCTTGCTTTGTACTTTGGCTGACTATCATGAGCGGTGATCTTATACCTGTAAACCCATTTACAAGGTAGAGCCTTTTTGCCCTGTGGTAATTTAACCAACTTCCATGTCTGGTTTTTATGCAGAGCTGTCATCTCTGACTGCATGGCCAACTGCCATTTTTTCGAGTCAACCACTTGTAATGCTTCCTTGTAACAAGATGGTTCTCCGCAATCTGTGAGCATGACATAATTTAGAGATGGCACATAACGATCAGGTGGTTTGGAGACACGCTCAGAACGTCTCACCACAACTGATTCTGCCTCTCTAGCCACTATAGGCTGTTCCTGAGCCTGACCATGCTGTCTTGATGTGCTAGCACTAGGTCCAACTTCCCTGAAGACAACTCTTCTGATCTCCTCTGTCTTCTCTGGCTTAGCGTGAAACTTGGCTTCATTGAAATGCACATCATTGCTACGAATAAGCTTTCTGGACTCAGGATCCCAAAGCCGGTAACCCATCTCGCCCGATTCTCCGTAGCCAAGAAATATACACTTCTTGCTCTTTGGTTCTAACTTATTTCTGAACTCCTTAGGAATATGGCTATAAGCTTCACAACCAAAGACTCTGAGATGCTTATACGAAGGTGCCTTGCCTGTCCATAGCATCTCGGCCACTGCACTCTTATCCAGAACCCTACTAGGAGACCTGTTGATCAAATGGACTGCTCTAGCCACTGCTTCCGCCCAAAATCCATCAGGCAACTCAGCATTTGACAACATGCTTCTGACCTTCTCTTGTATGGTCCTATTCATACGTTCTGCAACCCCATTCTGTGAAGGATTATATGGTGTAGTAAGTTCCCGCTTAATCCCTTTTGCTTCACAAAAGTCTTGAAAAGCTTTGGAAACGTACTCTCCACCATTGTCAGTTCTCAAGCACTTCAGCTTCTGACCACTCTGATTCTCCACCAGCTGCAAGAATGTCTTAAAGACCTTGAGCACCTCATCCTTGTGCTTCAAGAAGTAAACCCATACTTTGCGAGAATAGTCATCTATGAATGTACAAAAGTACGCTGCTCCCCCTAGTGACAAACTAGGCATTGGTCCGCATAGATCACTGTGTACAAGAGCTAACCGTTCGTCCCTACGATTCCTCTTTGATCTGTGCGGTTCCTGTGTTTGCTTACCATAAACACAATGCTCACAAAACTCGAAATCTTGAAATGAAAAGCCAGGCAAATAACCATAATGAGAAAGTATTTCCATTCCTCTTTTTGACATATGTCCCAACCTACGATGCCACAATGACACACTTGGCTGCTCAATCACATTAATTACATGGTTTTTAACCTCTGAAACATGTAAAGTGTACAGAGTTCCTGACTTGCTACCATGTGCTACAGTCATCGAACCTTTGGAGATCTTCCAAGCGCTGTTCCCAAAAACTGTCACATAACCCGCATCATCCAACTTCCCTGTACTAATCAAGCTCTTTCGGATTGCTGGAACATGTCTGACATTCTTGAGCCATAAAGAAGAGCCATTCTGAAACTTCAACTGCACATCTCCCACTCCAAGTATGTCACAAACCTGCTCATTGCCAAGTCTGACATAATCTTTAGTAGCCACATATGATGTAAACCACTCTTTGTGCGGAGAAACATGTAAAGATGCCCCTGAGTCGATAATCCAATCACTCATAGCATGTCCATCCTCTGCAGTCAAGAAAACAGAATTAAGATTGCTTGTAAGGAAGATGTCACCAGCTGCTATACCAGAATCACTGTCTGAACCAGATCCTGTGACATTCACCTCTTCAATCTTCACAGAACTCTTCTTTTCATCTTGCTCAGAACTCTTTGTTTTTCCTTTTTCTTGTTTCCACTTCGTACAGTCTCGCTTCATGTGACCCTTCTTGCCACAATGGTAGCATTCTATGTCATCCTTTGACTTCGAATCACGAGACTTACTTCGGTTTTGTGCCTTCTTACCCTTCTTCTCTTTAAACTGTTGTCTCCCTCGAACGACCAAAGCACTATTGCCTTTGCCTTTGTCAATGTTCTTCCTGTTCACTTCCTCTGTGAGCAAGCTGCCTTCTACATTGGCACTTGTAAGACCTTCTGGCGCGACAGAATTACTTAACGCTGTACGAAAAGTATCCCAACTG
Organism: Adiantum capillus-veneris; assembly: GCF_014529385.1. NCBI lineage: Eukaryota > Viridiplantae > Streptophyta > Polypodiopsida > Polypodiales > Pteridaceae > Adiantum > Adiantum capillus-veneris. The sequence goes on along the minus strand of NC_140955.1, from coordinate 26,212,390 downwards.
TCTGGCAAAGTGATTAAGAGAAACATAGCCTTCACTGAATCTGGAAAGACTATCTCCTGTGCTGTTAACTGGCTGAAAATTGTGTGAAATTCATTCAGATGATTTGACATGGCTGTCCCTTCCTTCATCTTCAAATCCACCAATTTCTTGAGCCAGTAAATCTGAGAAGCAGCACTTTGTTTCTCGTACATACCACATAGCTTTTGCCATACGCCATACGCTGTAGTCTCTTCTGCTACGTTGAAGTAAACATTTTCTGCCAGTGTCAGCATGATTGTGGAACAAGCTAACTCGTCAAGCTCTTCCCACTCATCTTCAGCCATACCTTCTGGTCTCTCCCCTTTGAGCTTCAGTGGCTTCACTTGTTTTTTCTGCACCAAAACCTGCCAAATCTGCTTCTTCCAGAATGGAAAGTTTGTGCCATCCAGCTTCTTTATGTTGTAAAGAGTCTCACTTTGAGAAGATGCCATATCTGCCAAACTGCTTACTCCTGAGAAAAATCCGGTAGAGTTTTCCCTGTAAATTGGCCTCTGTACACAGTAAACAAGCTGTAATCAACAAGCTGAACACCTCTCCTCAGGAACTGTCAGTATTTTGAAATTTTTTGACAGAGTCTCCCCTGTAAACTGAGCTCTGGGAACCAAAAGATAGCTCAAAAAACAATCATAAATAGCTGACCAGTGACAAATCTAAAAAATCTCTGTAATATGCTGTCCTGTAAGCATACACTGTCTCCTCTCTGGGCGATGACAGAACCTGTATCTGTCTCAAGACTGAACCCTGAACAATGCCTCAACGGCCTGACGCATAAGATGCAATTCAGTGTCTACACAAAGTCATACATCCTAAGGGATAAAAGTCGCCAAAGAGGATGCGTGTAGAGGGGAACTCCAGCAACCTAATCCACCTCACACTGGGTAACCCAGCCCCCAGTGCTTGGCTTCAAAAAACCTCACACACGACCCTCTCAGATGGCTCAGCAAACTGCCCAGAACTAGCATACATCCTATAATAGACCAATCACTATCCTATGACCGCTGCGGCGGTCTGTCTGCTAGCGTGACTCACAACTAGCAGACCCACAATCACAGTACATCAATCTGCAATACATGCCAGTGGTGTCAAGCCGTCGTATGGCCACACCTCCCCTGGAACCTAGCAAGCACAAGAAGTAGCAATGCAGACTGCAATATATATATCTGATGATATATATGTGTACCTGGTCTATAGATGATGCTCTGAAGACTAATAAGTGATGTATGTCGATGCCGATATTGATGTCGACCACCTCCTGCTTGCCAATCTACACAAGATGGATTTCTTTGCGGCTGAAATCTATCTTCTGCTATAGTGCTCAGAACGAAATTCTGAGGGCATAAACGGCTTCGAAAAGGGGGTAAAACTCCAGGTCAGCTGATGGAAACGCTCCCGGAACGCCGAGTGTGAATTTTCAAACTCCGGATCCAGAATCTGCCGGAAAGGTGCACGCGTGTGCGATTGCGCAAAACCGCACTGAACCAAGGCTCTGATACCAATTGAAGTCGCGGAGCGGAGCGTGGGTCGACTCTCTCACACACACACACACAGTGAGCTTACATAGTACAGTACGCAGAGAACTGTTAGAAGGGTTATCTCCCAATTAATCTTAGTATTCACAAAGTATAAGTTAGGATATACAAAGAGTTAGAGGGAAGTGAGTTAGGCGGGCGGCCAGCCATATCCGCATAAGAGGCCACTTGGGCTTTAATCCCAACAACATGTACATCTGATTCATTGAGCCCTTGCATGAAGAGCCTTTGTTCGGCCTCACATTGTGATCACAATTTGGCTACCACTCTTTAAGGGACAAGATTCAATGCAGCGTCAAACTTTGCCTTGCATCAATTTCTACAGCAAGGACCACATGCCAACATGTAGAGGATTCCACCGTAAATGAAACATCGTATGCCCTACTCAAAACAAAGTCCTCTACTCTCAAAGCACTCTTTTTCTTTGACATAGACCAAGTGCTCCACAAAAATAATGAAACAAAATTCATAGTTGACACATTTGATCGAATCAAAGTAATTTGAATTGAATTTGTGTTGAAGATGTATTAGACACGATTTACAAATCATTCCTTTGTTCCACTACATTTATCCTCTATTGTATTCAGAGCAACATTTCTCTACCATTACTAACCATACTTGCATTCGCCACTATTGTTTACAGCTAAAATTTTTAAAGGAATCACACATTGAGTGGTTGGCTAAAGAATAATGGGTCAAAAAGCTCCCAATAATGCAAGCTAGTTCCATGTACTGTCCAAAGGTGCTAATGGGCTGCCTAGGGGTTTGTGGGCTATAGATTTGTTGCAGCCAACCAGTAGGCTAGAAGTATGCTTATAAAAAAAGTAGGATGATCCTGCAACCAAGAAGGACCATGCCAAGGGAGATATGTAGGTAATGAGTGACCATAGGGAGACACATATACAACTGAGGTAGTTAGCACAAAAGTGGGAATAAGGATGTGTAGACAAAGTCAAGGATAGCAATGAAGGTGTAGCAGAGGATAGCGGCATAGCGGATGGACTGAACTACAACATGCAAGGGGATGTACACAACATGTGGAGGCAAATAAGGATCAACAATGTTCAATTTGATAAGAGTCTCTCTCTCTCTCTCTCTCTCTCTCTCTCTCTCTCTCTCTCTCTCTCTCTCTCTCTCAAATTGTAGGAGTAACATAAGCTTGATTTTTGATCTAAAACTCCTCCATTTAAACTTCAACACTAGAGTGTTGAAAGATAGTACTATAGTTTGCATAGGCATAGTTGTCCCCAATTATCTAGACTTTCCATTCTAGATAACTAGCTTGCGTGATTGTACTCTTAGACTTAAGGATAGCTAGGGGCTTCCACTCTTTTTAAGTTTTGTCTGATATACTTATCCAAGTATGGGGGTACAATATGTATGCTTTGGGTGGTTGTCATCCGATTCAATGTGAGAATTTCTCTTCAGTGCTTGCTAGTGCTTGCATCCTGATGGTATGTGGCATTATTCAAGCATTTCCATGTGCAATAAAATCAACATGAGATTGTTTGTGACATGATACATAAATACAATGGTATTGGCAATGAATGTGGTTGCAATTCAAATCATTTTTGGTGTAAAGGTCATGCAGAGATGAAAAATGCTTTGGTGTTGATATTCTATTGCTTATGTAGATTTCAAATTGTTGTTCAAAGCATGTTCCATTGTGGGCTATTAGAGGTGTACTAGGTTCAAGGGTAGGTCCTTGGTAAGGTTAGAGGCTAATATGCTCCTTAAGATCTTTGCAGAAGAAACATGATTCACTTACATATACATATATTTGTTTATCCATGTGGAACACAATGCTAGATATTTATAGCTCTATTTTTTTATAGTGTCTTAGCAATAGGATGCTTGGATGCTATTTAGGAAACAACCTATATTTGGATAAATGCTAGTCTCAAACAATCAAGAAAATTACACACTTTTAACGTTTATCATGTTCTATGCCAAGTGATTGTGATAGGAAGAGCCCTAGCTAAGGTAGGGTTTGTTACTCGTTGGGTGGAGTATTTATCACAAGGGCCAAATGTACTTAGACAACATGGGGGGGGTGTCTCTTTTTGTTGTTGTAGGCAGCAACATCGCCAGGGGTATTTTTTATCAACTGTTGTCGAGCTACAATGTGGCCTAAAGAGTTTATCTAGTTAAGCACAAGTTTTTGGAGTTAGTTTTATTAAGTGGTTCTTGGATTTTGTGTTAATGCTCTCATTGCTAGTACGTTTTGCATACGCGTTTGCGACTATGTATCAATGTGTGTGTAAACGCATTAAAGTAAGATTATGTTTCTTACCCTTGATCCCACCCTCTCCACTTATTGCATGAAGTGAAGAGTGCATCAATCTAGGCTTAATCCTGGTTATGGAGCACCATGCTCAAGCCTAAAGATGCCCTTATCTCAATCGCAATGCTCTAATCACAAAACCAAATTTTCCATCAATTTACACACAAGAGATAATCTTCACAATCACTTGCACAATGAACATAAAGAGTAAGGAATTAAATACAATGCTATATCCATTCACAGATCAAGCACAAATTGTTAAAAAATGAATATGGAGATAAGCTAGGAAAGAAGGAATTGAAACTTCTATTGATAGCCACCATCTCTCAAGCATGGAAATCTTGGAGGAGGCACATGCACACACAAGCTCAGTGGAGTGTGAAAAGAGAGAATGGAAAATTCACCTTAAGAGATCACCTTGATTCTGAAAGTTAGCACTAAGAAACCCTAACTCTAGGGTGGGTTTCCTCTTATACATGCAATGCAATCATCAAATAGGGTTCAAATTTGTCCAAACATAATACTTTAGAGTGGCATGCTGGCGGGAAATTATGGGACCATTCTCCAATGCAGTCATAGGGAGCTATTTCCAAAACATGTTACAAAATAATCACTACAAGAGATCCATTCAATACCGACACCAAATTACCAATGTTGTGTTAAGTATGGAGCCTGATTTACCCCTTGTAGTTTTTTGTGTTAAAAATACACATTTGTAAGGCCCCATTATGAGGAGAAGCCATTGTGCATGAAGAAAAATCACTCGCCATCATCGGAATATCCATTTTTGCCAGAATATTATGGCCGAACGGCGGCCGAAAAGTGGTCGGAAAGTGGCCGATCGTTTGGCCGGTTGGCCGATGGCTCCGGTAGTCAATGGCCGGTGGCCGGTGGTCGGAAGTCAATGGCCGATGATTGGTGGCCGATTTCAAAGGTGGACTTGTTTTCTCAAGGGAGGCCACACATGGGCAGATCGGAGGGTCTGATTTGGACTTGCCTACACAAGGGCGGCTACACATGGCTGCCTCTCATGAGAGAGGGCAACCCTTTTGGCCTATAAAAGGAGGCCATTTCTACACACATTAGTGACTGCTTTCACGTGGACGTCTCCCACATTGGGTGAACCACGTATATCGTGTGTACTCTCTCTCTCTCTCTCTCTCTCTCTCTCTCTCTCTCTCTACTCTATAATCTCTTGTGTGTGAAAATTATCTCTCTCCATTAAGTAATCTACTCAATTATCTACTAAGCTACACCCTATTTCCTACAACTGGTATCAGAGCAAGGTTTACTCATAGCTAAAGTATCTCAAGGAAAGGATTCCTTGAATTGAGTGGGAGTAATGGCAAAGGAAGGGAATCTCAAGATCAAGAAGTTCAGCGGCAGTAAAAACTATAACATTGGAAGATACAGATTGAAGACTATCTCTACCAAAAGGACCTCTATTTGCCACTAGGTGGTCTTGCAAAGAAGCCCGCAACGATGGCAGATGAAGCATGGATTGTCCTTGACCAAAAGGCACTGGGAACAATCCAGTTAAGCTTGGCATCAATGATTGCCTTCAATATTTCAGAGATGAAGACCACAGAGGTCTTGATCAACTCACTTGACGGCCTCTACGAGAAAGCATTGGCATCCAATAAGGTATTTTTCATGAAGCACTTGTTTGATCTAAAGATGGTAGGGAATGGTTCAGTTGCAAAACATATAAATGACTTTAACACCAATATAAGTTAACTTGGATCGGTGAAAATAAATTTTGATGACGAAGTGCGAGCTCTCCTTATACTATCATCTCTATTAGATAGTTGGGACAGCCTTGTGATGGCGGTAAGTAACTTTATCTCTGGCACAAATACTCTTAATTTTGATGATGTTGTGCGTGTTCTCCTAAGCGAGTAAATACAAAGGAGAAGCATAGGAGAATCATCAAGTGTTGTATTGTCAGTAGAAACAAGAGGAAGGCCTAAGGAGAGGTTCAAAAACCAGAAGGGTCATGATCGCTCAAGGCAAAGAAAGTCATGCACAAAGTCAGTTCTTAAATGTTGGAACTGCGGCAAGAAAGGCCACGTCAAGAAGGATTGCTAGTCAAAGAAGAAGGAGTTGGAGTCTCAAGACAACAAGACAACATCGGAGGCCATTGTGGCAGGTACATTAGATCAAGATGCTCTAATTCTCTCACTAGACAATGTGTCTAATTCCTGGATAGTAGATTCTAGGGTTTTATTCCATGCGATACCACACAAGCAACATTTCTAAGATTACACCAAAGGTAATTTTGGGCATGTATACTTGGGAGATGATGAAGCTTGTGAAATTGTTGGTAAAGGTACAGTTCATGTCAAAACTGCTAACGGAAATGAATGGAAGCTTAAAGATGTTCGGCATGCTCCTTCTCTTCGCAAGAATTTAATCTCTATAGGACAGTTGGACGATGAAGGTCACAACATTGCATTCAAAAACAAACGGTGGAAGATCTCAAAGGGATCTTTGGTGGTTGACAAAGGAGAAAAGGTTAGTACACTTTACTTGTGTACTATCATCTCACAATCTTCAGCTTGTGCAACAACTACAGAAGTTGACAATGCGGTGTGGCACTATCGGCTTGGGCATGTGAGTGCCAAAGGAATGCAAATCCTTCAAACAAAGAATCTTCTACCAAGTTTGAAAGAAGTGGACTTAGAGTTCTGTGAAGATTGTGTTTATGGAAAACAAAACAGGATAAAATTTTAAAAATGAGGAAATGAAAGAAAAAATAAAAAACTTGAGTTGGTTCATTCTGATGTTTGGGGTCCTGCAAGTACACCATCACTTGGTGGCTCATTGTACTATGTAACTTTCATAGATGATGCGACTAGGAAAACATGGGTTTATGTAATGAAGAATAAATCCGATGTGGTTTTCATATTTCAAAGGTGGAAAGCCTTTGTGGAGAATGAAACAGGTACTAAAATTAAATGCCTCAGATCCGATAATGGAAGCAAAAATTGCAGCCAAGATTTTGAAAGCTTTTGTGCTAGCAATGGCATTCAGAGGCAAAAGACAACCCCAAGGACACCTCAACAAAATGGGATTTTAGAAAGGATGCATAGGAAAATCATGGAGAGAGCACGAAGCATACGGCTACATACATGCCTACCGCTTGAGCTTTGGGCGGAAGCTGTAAGTATGTATGTGTACTTAGTCAACCAGTCACCCTCAACGGCATTGGATGGGGCAGTTCCAGAAGAGGCATGGATAGGTAAACCGGTGAATTATGCATTTCTCAAAGTGTTTGGGTGTGAGGCTTTCATGCACATAGATAGAAGCCTAATGTCAAAGCTAGATGCAAAGTCCAAAAAGTGTTTCTTCATTGGCTATGGATAAGGTGACTTTGGGTATCGTCTATGGAATCTTGAAGATGGTAAAATCTTTAGGAGTAGGGATGTAGTTTTTAACGAACAAAATATGTCCAACGATTACTTGGAAAGAAAACAAACAAAAGAAATAGGTGATGAGTACATGGAGCTTGAGGACCGTGAAGACTCAAGGACTGCAAACGATGACAATGTGCAACAACGTCAACCAAATGAGGAGCCTCAACCTATTCCCCAAAGATCTACAAGAGCAAGTAGACCACCAGAAAGGTTCGTTCCATCCTTCAAACATCTCTTGATCTCAGATTATGGAGAGCCAGAATCATACAAAGAAGCTATGCATCACGAATCCAAAGAAGAATGGAAGAAGAGAATGCAAGTGGAGATGGACTCATTACATCACAACCAAACATGGGAGTTGGTTGAGTTTCCTAAAGGTAAGCGGTCACTACAGAACAAATGGGTGTTTAAGCTGAAGGAAGAAGAAGGTGGGAAGAAAAGGTACAAGTCTAGGGTAGAGGAGGAAATCTACATGCTTCAACCAAAGGGGTATGAAGTAAAGAAGAGCTTGTATGGTTTAAAGCAAGCATCAAGATAGTGGTACTTGAAGTTTGATCGATTGTTGCTGGATCACGGATTCACAAGATGCAACTCAGATCACTGCATTTACAAAAAGAATTTGGGAGATGGGAAGTTCATCATCCTAATGTTGTATCTTGATGACATGTTGATTGCAAGTGCTAACATGCAGGACATCAAAGACCTAAAAGAGAAGTTATCTGAATCTTTTTCAATGAAAGATTTAGGTGCTACAAAGAGGATACTTGGTATGAAGATATCAAGGGACAGGACGAAGAAGACAATAAAGCTGAAGAAGATTACGTCAAGAAATACTAGAAAGGTTTGCAATGCAAAATGCAAAAACGGTTTCTACACCTTTGGCTGGTCACTTTAAACTAACTAAGGACATGTGTCCAAAGACACAAGAAGAGATAACCTATATGTCTAAAGTTCCATATGCTACAGTGGTAGGTTCTCTTATGTATGCTAAGGTCTGGACAAGGCTAGACATTGCACATGCAGTGGGAGTTGTAAGTAGGTTCATGGACAGCCCAGGTAAAGAGCACTGGCAAGCTGTCAAGGCAAGCTGTGAAGTGGATACTTAGGTATCTAAAAGGGACAGCAACAAATGCTTTGTATTTTGGAGGAACTGATATTTTTATTCAAGGGTATGTTGATGCAGATATGGCGAGTGACAAAGATACTTGAAGGAGAAATGCTGGCTATGTATTCACCATTGGAGGCACAACAATAAGCTGGGCTTCAAAGCTGTAGAAAGTGGTCTCACTTTCTACCACGGAAGCAAAGTATGTAGCGATGACAGAGGCAAGCAAAGAAATTATGTGGATTCTTAGAAGAGCTTGGATTCAAACAAGACAATTGTGTCTTGTACAGTGATAGCCAAAGTGCTATCCATCTTGCAAAGAACTCGGTCTTTCATTCAAGGATAAAGCACATTGAGGTGAGATATCACTTCATACGCACTCTTTTGGAAGAGGGACAACTAAAGCTAGGAAAGGTGCATACAAGTGAAAATCTTGCAGACATGTTTACAAAGGTGGTTAACAAGGAGAAGTTGAGCTTTTGCTCATCTTCAATCGGCATTCAAGGATAAGAAGCCAAGATGGAAAGTAGTCCCAGGTTTGGTTTGGAGATCAGTTTCCAAGTGGGAGATTGTTGAGTATGGAGCCTTATTTACCCCTTGTAATTTTTTGTGTTAAAAACGCACATTTGTAAGGCCCCATTATGAGGAGAATCCATCGTGCATGAAGAAAAATCACTTGCCGAAAACCAAAATTTTCACATCCACTCTCGAGCAAAGCTTGAGACAGGCTTCACCGAAATATTATGACCAGATGGCGGCCAAAAAGTGGTCGAAAAACGGTCGATCGTCTGGCCGGTTGGCCGGTTGGCCGTTGGCCGTTGGCCAAATTCAATGGCCAGTGGCCGATTTCAAAGGCGGACTTGTCTTCTCAAGGGCGTCCACACATGGGCGGATTGGAGGGTCCGTTGTGAACTTGTCTACACAAGGATAGTTGCCTCTCATCAGAGAGGGCAGCCCTTTTGGCATATAAAAAGAGGCCATTTCTACACACATTTCATAGGGTGAAGTTGATGCAACAAGGTGGGTGTGAGGTGGTGAGAGTGAGGCAAGGTGGGAGCTCCAAAATGGTATAATCCCTTTGTAATCTACTTCTTGTTTTGAAGTACTAGAGCCATTGAGTGGCTACTTTCCCGTGGATGTATCCCACATGAGTCATCATCGCTATAGGTGACACTATGAGAGTCTCTATAGGCATCACTATATAGGGACACCTACAGTGACTCTTATAGTGTCGCCACGAATTTTGAGCATCGCTAGCTTAAGCATCTCTTGTAGTGGAAAGCCGTCTTCATGCCCATCTAGAAAAGTTCCATGTCCTTAGTGGCTACTAGTCCAAGCACAAGATGCAATGTAATTGTCTTGACTATTGGAGAGAAAATCTCATCAAAGTCTACCCCTTTCTTTTGCTTGCATCCCTTAGCAACCAATCTAGCCTCATACTTAGGCTCGAGATCTTTTCCATGTATTTATTCATATATACCCATTTGCAAGGCAAGGCTTGTTTGCTCTCGAGCAACTCTATTAGTAATTTCCAAGTCTCATTTACCATAATCGAGTTATACTCCAATTACGTTGTTTTCTCCCACTTCACGCTATCTTCCATCTGAATTGTTGCTTGTTTTCTCCCACTTCATGCTATCTTCCATCTGAATTGCTGCTTGGTAGCGCTTCTTAGTCAGTGACCACAAAATAGTATAACCCTGGCTGAAAACGCTCAGGAACATGAGAGACTCACGTAGATCTCCTCAGTGCTTGACTACTAGGATCTGCTCTCTTTGGACTACTAGTGGTAGGAACGTCACTAGTAGACTGAGCTGTTTTTTTTATCTCACTTGAGTGTGTGACTCTCTCTTGGATTGTCGTATTCATATGCTCAACAGTGCCATTGTGAACATGTGTATACGACATAGTAAACTATTGTTTGCTGCCTCTTTTGCTGCAAAAATTCTTGAACTCAATGGAGATGTATTCTCCCCCATTGTCAGTATGCAAGACTTTAGCTTCTTGCATGATTGGTTCTCTACCATTGCAAGGAATTTCTGAAACGTAGAAAAAGCTTCATCTTTCCTTTTCAAGAGGTAGCCCCACACCTTTCAAGTAGAGTCATCTATGAATGTTAGCAAATATAGTGCCCCTCCTAAAGATTTATGTGGCATAGGCCCACATAGATATGTACCAAGTCTAGAGGATTCCTCAACTCTCTATTCAAGGGCAAAGAGGTAACCCTACGTTAACCACTTACGAACACCCTATCACCTTTTACGGATGCCTTATCACTTTATTTGAGTCATGGACCGGGCTTGTCGGTCCTATAGGTGCGTAGGTGATCGTCGATGAGAGGCGCACCACTTGTCTCATTTTTACATAATTTTTGCTATGACCAGCCACTGTGGGCGTCCATGTGTGAATGGGCCAGATTCATATAAAAGGTCCATTTTGACGTAGAATCTTCATTCTCTGGAGGTGCATGCTAAAGAAGTGCTCTTGCTCTACCTCTACCTTCTTCTCCATCGTGTGCTCACGAGTGTGTGTGTGTGTGTGTGTGTGTGTGTAAGAGAGAGAGAGAGAGAGAGAGAGAGAGAGAGAGAGAGAGAGAGAGAGAGAGAGAGTGATTGAGCATTGTGGCGGCAAGGTGGTTTAGCGCGGTGGCGGTGGCTCCCTCTTCTTTGTAGCACGGAATCCTTCATGATGGCAAGCATAGTGCGGTGAGTGACACACCATTGTTCCCCTTTGAGCTTACTAGGATAGTCTGGTTGTGTGCTTGTAACCATTCGTGGCTCACACACATTGTTTAGCAAGTCCCCAGTCTCCGACACATGCGATAGAAGTGTACATTTTTGGCATTGTTGTCGGGGATTGCCCTGAATTAAGCTTGAGGAGCACTCAGTGCTTCGTCATGAAGCCATTCATTTCTGTCCTTTTTGGTTTTTTCTGAGTTGTGATTAGATCTATTAGTGTTGCAAGGTGTAGCTTTGTGTAGGTTTTGCTAGATCTCTTTAAGCTCTATAATGTGCAGGTTTGAGCATGTCTGTTAATGTTAGTAGCTCTATGCCATGGGCAATGAGCATGTTGCTAGGTCTATTAGTGTTGTAGTGTGCAGTGTAGCTAGTTTTGACAGAGCTGCAAGGTGCAGCTATGAGTGTTAGACAGGCTTTGTGCGCATGAGCTCGGTGCCCACACAACACAACTTTACCTAGAAAACGTTTTTTTTTTTTTAAGGCCCGAAAAGTTTGAAATAAAAAAGAAAAGAGAAAAATAAAAGCTTATATTAAAAGGAAGGGATCAGGATCATTCCCCAAGCCCAAGCCTCAATCCTCAGTCTTATGATATATTATAAACACTACTATATAAATATATATAGACTACTCCCTCAAGAGGAAGGGAGGGCATGTGGGACAAGTCCTTCATCCTCCACCCTTCCCTTCACACTTACACCCTTGGACTTACTAATTTTAGCCTTCTTCTTGACTAGAAAAAGATTGTTTTAAGGATTTTGAGGGCCTTAACTAACCGAATCAGGGGTTGTAAATCACGGCACATCCCTCTAACCAAGACGCTCATTTTGAGCTATCACACGCCATATTCCATGGCTTGGTTTAAAAAAAAGACAAAAAAAAAGAGTAATTTTGGGTTGCAAACACCCAAAAAAACTAGGTAAGCGGCCTTCACCGGCACTCACCAACACTTTTAGGGTGTTGAGGTCACATGCACCTATGCTCTTGTTGTGTGCTAGAGGACGATCATATAGAGAGTGTCTCCGTTTACACGGGCACCCATTATTCCTTCACATTAGGCTCTAGGCCCTCAACGGGAACCCAAGGTAGTACCACTAGGACCCACATATTGCATCTAGTGACTCTTCCTATGGATACAACATCATGGAAGGTTACCAAATGCCCAATCCTGATAGTTCAAGCCAAGACATGCATGCCATGGGCCCACATTCCAGGCCGAGCGTGCTTAGCCACTTGAAAGAGACTTTTAGTGGAGCCACTCGCTCCAAACATGGAGCTAGTGATGTAAATGAAGGGGTTGGGGAAGTAAATTCATCATTAATGAGCAATGTATACCCCATGCTCTTGGAGAGTGTGCATGTGAATACTCCATTTATTGCACTCCCTAACTCTTCAGAGATAGGTTATATTACCTTATGGTAGAAGCCTTGCTGAAGTGCAAGAGGTTGAGCGATATATCCTTGTAGCTAGGAAACAGGAAATTGAAAGATTACGCAAGGCAGAGAAATGGAGAGAGCTAAAGGCAAAGGCCCCTATGTCAACATCCATGCTAGTCAAGCGATCGAGTGCTCTTGAATTAGCAACCACTAAGGGTCAAACCATAGAGAGCCACATTGCATCTAGTTCAATGGACATGCCTAGCACCTCAATCTTAGATGGAGCGCTTCTAAATGAAAATTGGGAGTATGAACTACAAACGAAGACTTTAATCGACCTATACACAGGTCACACCTATCACGTGGGTTGGTCTTGGTACAATCTGAGCCCACAAACAATAGCTTTATCTTTCGAAGTTTAGCTCATCTTTGTCTTGATGACACCATAGCTACCATGTCTACGCCAGTGATGGGCATGACAAAAAACATGCCATGGAACTCATTTATAGTAAAACACCACTACATGGTGGCCCAATGCCTACAACAGTATCTACAAGTGTGTATCAATCCTATGAACCTATGGGCCCTCGTGCACATGTAGCTCCTACCCTTCCCATTGTTTCAAAAACTTATGCTCCACAACCACAAAATCCAAGCCCTTATTTCAATGAGACCATACTAGCTAGCATTAGCATGTCACATCCCACGTCTGCTATGCACAGGGCCACACATATGAGCTTTCAACCACCACATGGCACAACATCGTACCCAGTTTGGGACTCAAGGATCACCCATATGCCTAACCCGATGCCAACCCCCATTCCACATGCAATCTCGAGAGCGCTTATCCCCACTATACCTGCTCACTCGGGTGACATAGAAACATTTCCTCAAGCTATCGGTCGATCTATTGCTGAAAATATGCGTAACATGCTTGATAGAGAGCCTAGAAGTAAGGGAGTACAAATAGCCAAGCTCACACAAAATTTAGTGGAGATGGGGATATGAGAAATCATATCGAAGTATTTGAACAAATATGCGATTTCCTAGGAGAACACAACAAGCTTGCATAAGAGTAATGCTTTAAGCCTGACCTTGAGTGGGGAGGCTAGGGATTGGTATAGGACCCTAAGGGTGGAAGAGAAAACAATTTACCCTACTCTTAGGAGACTGTTCTTGAAAGAGTAAATATGAGAGGGTGTAGCCTCTCAACCCCAACAGGAGGAAGGGGAGTCTATGAGAGACTTTATTATTCGCTTGAAGCATTTGAATTCTCATTGGGGTGTAGCCTCTCAACCCCAACAGGAGGAAGGGGAGTCTATGAGAGACTTTATTATTCGCTTGAAGCATTTGAATTCTCATTGTAATCCAAACGAGTGCTTCAATAATAACCAATTTATTGATAGATTCATTAGGGGACTACAACATGAGGATACCTACAATGGCCTAGGAATTAGAGGTATCACCACTTGGGAAGCAGTCACCTCCAATGCAATCCACAATTTAATGATGCAAGGAGAAAGAGTGTCTATTGAGCCTAAATCTACTAGCTCGCAAGCATCGAGGCATGAGCCAATGGCCATAAAGCCTATTGCTAAAGAGCCAAATATATCTAACATGACTTTAGCAGATCTCACCGAGGCCATTCAAGAAAGGCTTAGAGACAATCGTGCTCCACAAAAAAATCATATGTATCCAAGAAGGGAGCAACAATGGTGCTCAGTTTGCTTTGGTCCACATACTACCAATGCCCTATGTTTAGAGTAAAATTTAATGGGAGTTGCAATGCATGTGGGAGATATGGTCATCAAGCCAAGGATTGCGTAGTATTTAAATGTGAGATGGCCAATAGACCAACCTTAGCATGGGCGAACACACCTCAAGTACCTGCATTGATGTCGGCCCCACCTCTTGAACAATCATCACAACACATGGTCCCCAGGGCCCAAAACGTTGTTCAAACAACACCATTACCCCCTCTAGTGTTGGGACCACAACCCCCACATCCGAGAATCACTTCTGTGAATCAAGTGGGTTGTGAGTCATCTATTGCTTGTATGGATTTGGAGGATGAGTTAGACCCTAATATTGCCTATAGGATTGATGCACTTGAAGAAAGTCCACAATACTACATGGAGGACTATTGGGGACAAGTCAAACATGTCTATCAAGTAGCTGCTCTTGCGGCAAGAGGCCAAAATATCAATCTCACTACCAAGAGACCACCTCTTCAATTTCACTGGCAAGAGAGCACATCTTCAATGCTACGAGTGTGGGGGTCCACATCGCGTAGCCGAATGTCCTATTAGACTACAAAAGAGTGCCACACTAATGCAAACCAATCAAGTGAGTACAACTACAATGCCGATACTCATGTGTGTAATCGATGTGGCATGGATCATTTGATTATCCAATGTCCTAATAATCTAGATGCACCAAAGATCACACCATTGAACTTAATTGAGGTTACCGAGGAGCCATCACAAAGTACACATGTGGTACCAGTAAATGTACTCACACGATCGATGCTACAAAACCAAAATTATATTCTTGAAGAAAGAGACACATCATCAATTGTGCAATCTCAGAAGAAGAAGAAAACACGAAGGGAGAGATGCAAAAAGCAGCAAAGTCAGACCCCAGTTCAAAGACCAACATAGGGAGTGGTGATGAACTCGTGTATATGAACAACAATGAAGAAGATTCTAATTTGAATTAGACCCATGGAGACTAAAACGGTCACTAGGAAAGAAACAACCAAGGACGGTCATCATGAGCCACAATGGCCAGGACCCAAGCAACCCAAGAAGAAGATAGGGACTTACTCAAACCCTATAGAGGAGATCGAGCATTGAAGCAATTAATGAGTTTGGTAGAAGAGATCCAAAGGGATCTAGAGCTAGCACCTAGGCAGATCCAGATTATAGACACAGTGCTCCCTCTACAAAATCAACATCACAAAGACCATAGACCACTAGCCATACCTAGTGTCATCCAAGAATAAAGTGACTTTAGGTCATTGGGAATTGGGCGTACTCCCTTCATGTTGGAGAGAAATTTTACAGAGGGATTACTTGACCCTATCGAAGAAATGCACATCCCATCTTCCCCATGTCAAGGGACTGGAGCCCAAAAAGTGCCGTTAAATATTGCCAAATTGATGGACTTCATGGCTTCAAAAGTTAGAACCACCATCATGTCTAAACTATATGGAGATCCCAAGCTATTCTTAGTTCTTTGAGCTTTCCTCAATGGAGAACTGAAAGTCAGGCTACCACAATTTGCACAGATGGATGGATCTAGGGAAGTGCCAATACACAAGGAACACTTAGATCCACAACCCAACTAGATGAGAACTCTGTTGTTGAAATGCCTATTAACAAGTTGGGACAATACTTTGAAGGCGATGAATCCAATGCGACCATACCAACCACTACCCTGGGATTAATTGTGAAGGGCATCCTTGATGGTGGCGTTGGGGTTAGCATTGTAACTAAAAATTGATGGGAATCTATGGGAAGACCTCACCTTGGGACTACAAACATAGTGGTAAAGATGACCAATGGAGCTATTGTTAAACCTATTGGGATGCTAAAGATCTCAAGATCAAGGTCCTTGGACACAAAATAAGACATACCTTCATTGTTATGGATTTTTCCAAGCACATTATGTCATATGAGATGATATTAGGACGTCCTTTCATGAGGGAAGCAAAAATCATGCATGACTGGTCTAAAAACCATGTCTACTTGCAGTTCCAAGACTTTGTCATTCAAGTTGATCTTGTAACTGGTCGAGCACATCCTCTAGGAAATAGATTTATAATTGAGCATCGATCTGACACCACAATTCACTTGGCCCCATTGCAATATTTTTACATGTATAAAAAGGACACTGATGTTGGAGAATATTCCCCTTATATGGATCTTCTACTTTGAATGGCTCAGTCTGACAACGTGGATTGGGTCCACCTAGCAGCAACCATAGACACTTGGGGAAATAGGGAGACGACTTGGGTAACACCTGAGGGGGATGAAATGTCATAACTCGTACCTTTAAATATGATAGGAGCAATGCATATAGCTCGCGGGGACCTACAAGGTGAAGGCTTGAATGACACTGAAACCAGTAGCGTATTAAAAGAATATAGCTCATAGGATTTGGAGTCGGAATCATCAAGTGAAATTGACTCTGAAGACAAAGATCTGAGTTAAATCTTGGTGCAAATGTGGGGACAAACCATTCAAGGCCCAGTGGTACTATAATGAAAATGGTCTAAGAACTTTGAGAATAGCAGAATTAGAAGAATTAGAGTGGGCATTTTTGTGAGACTACTTTTAGAACATAGAGGCTAAACTTAATTAGCGATAGCAACATAGCCATAGTACTTAATTAACTTGGCATGAACAATACTTTTGCAAGAGAGAGAGTTTAGAGAACTTGACAACAGTTGAGGACCGGATTTTTGTGGAGTCGGCCCCCCCTCCAATAGGCTTTTGTATTATAGATTCTCCCATTAAGAGAGACTTGGTAGAATACAATCTTTGTGTTCCTTGTGACCTAGGTGATGCAATGAAGATGGAAAGCTTCATTCATCACGTCATAACATAAACTTTGTAAAAAGAATTAACCATCCCCGGCCTCAGTCCCAAGGCCTCAAACACCTTCAAAGGTGGAGAGAGCTAGCGGGGAATGAGGGTAGGAAAGAGAAAGAAGAAAAATTCATATTTCCTCACTTATCATCATTATTCTTGCTAGCATACAAAATAACATAGTAGTGAAGATAAAGAAGAAACATTCATAAGAGAAAGAAATAGTTCCTCACTTATCATCATTCTTCTTGCTAGCATACAAAATAGCATAGTAATGAAGATTGAGAAGATGGAAAGCTTAAGCATTGAAGCATGGCTCTTGATTCGATTTGCATTCCATAGCCAAGAGTGTTGGTGTAGGCTCTCAACTTCTCTACTAGCTTGGAGAAGGAGATGGAGCTCTTGCACGTTGCACTTTACACAATGAGAGAGAGAGAGAGAGAGAGAGAGAGAGAGAGAGAGAGAGAGTTGGGGGGGGGGGGGGGGGGGGGGGGGAGTAAACCCCCAAGCTAGCCCCCTCCTTGCTTTGGTCGACCCCCTCTTCTAGCACTACCTGGCACTTCAATCACATGCTTAGTGCAATTCAAGCAATAAGGGTAGCCTTGGGACAAGTGTCCCCCTTTCCCCTTTGAGAGAGAGGACTTGATAAATGCATAAAAAATTAATTAAATTAACTAAATTATCATTGGACCCCTTGGGAGGCCAACCAATAGGCTTTAGGCACACTGTGAGGGAAACATGAAGAGGAGCTTGACAAGTGTCCTATTTGCTTTATTTGTACCAAGCTTGCCTTGTGTGAGGGTGTGTGTGTTCTCTCTCTAACTCCTACAAAGAGGGCTCGCTCCCTCATAAATAGGGATGTGCTTTGACTTTTGAACACCTTAACCCCTTAAGCACCTTAGTCATGAAGCACCTTAGCACCTTAGTCATTAAGCACCTCAAGCACCTTAGTCTGCAAGCATGACAAGCACCTTAGTCAGCAAGCACGACAAGCACCTCAAGCTTGGGCCACTAACCATTGGAGGTCTTTAATGAAGCTAACCCTAAGGTCTTTGAGCTCCATTAGCTAACCTTGCTCTTTGACATATCATCTCTCATTTGGACCCCTTTACCATTGGCCTCGTGTTGAGATAGACCCGTAAGCACATGTCTATATTCTAACCCTTGTTTTCATTTATTCTCCCACATTAAATGATCAGTTTAATATGAGAAAATCATTTGGGTTTGTTAGATATTAGATTTTATGACATTACCTCTCTCTTGAAATCATAGTCGTCCTTGACTATGAGGTAGAAATAAAGCCCTAGTCATTAGTCAATGTTTCTTAACAGGTAGAGGATCCCTTTTTACCCTACGACATAATTCCAAGTTGGATGAGTAATCCATTTGGTGCTTGAGAGTACCGCAAGCATGTCTTCTCTTTAGTCCATTTTATTCTCCCAAAGTAGAGTGACAAATTCTACTTGGTGTTTGAGAGAGGTCGTCATCACAAACATGATTGAAAGCATGCATACTATTTAAATTTTTGCATAATAAAAAGAGAGCTAGTCTTATAAGAGAAAAGCATTGGTCATCTTAAAGAAATTTTTACATTTTCTTACTCTAATGTAGCATTGTAAGCATTGACAAGGTTCATACTATCCTTAAGCTGTATTCCTTGCATCCATTTAGCATCTGCAAAAGGATAATTTTTTGTCATAAAATCTAATATCTAACCAACACAAATGATTTTCTCATACTAAACTGATCACTTAATCAGGGAGAATAAGCTTTTTCTCAACCAAAAGAAAAGCGAATTTTTTCTTCTAGAGAGTCAATACCTAGGTCATATTATCTCTCAAGATGGTATTTGTATGGATCCATCAAAGTTAGAGGTAATAAAAGCATGGCCTAATCCAAGGAATCTACATGAGCTAAGAAGATTTATTGGTATGTGTGCATACTATAGACGCTTCATAGCAAAATTCTCTCAAGTAGCCTATTAACTTGAGAGTAACGGAAATTAATGAGAATACTTTTAAGAAATTACTTTGTGAGCATAGCGGGTGAACATAATTGAAGATAGCAACATAATCATAGCAATTAGTTAACTTGGCATGAACAATACTTTTGCAAGAGAGAGAATTTAGAGAGCATGACAACAGTTGAGGACCGGATTTATGTGGAGCCAGTCCCCCCTCCAATAGGCATTTGTATTATGATTTCTCCCATTAAGAGAGACTTGTTACAATACAATATTTTTGTTCCTTGTGACCTAGGTGATGCAATGAAGATGAAAAGCACAGAAGGGTCTTAACCTTCAAAGAAAATGACTGGGTCTTACTTAAGTTTCCTAAGGCTCAATTAAGGCAAACGACAGGCAAAACTCCTATGATCCATCAAAAGTATTATGTTGAGTTAGCAACAAGATACTATGGTCCTTTCCAAATCTTGAAACCCATCAATGAGACAGCTTACCAACTCAAGTTTCCCAACCATTGGCTCATACACAATGCCTTTCATGTAAGCCTACTTAAGCCCTATAAAGGAGAGCCACCAAGTGAACCAGTTATTGAAGACCTCTCAAAGTTGAAGAATAAGAAGAGGTGCTACAACCCGAAGCTATCCTTCGGCATGAAGACAAGATACTATGACATGGTAAGATTATCCAACAGTATCTTGTTAACTTCAAAAATTATCCTTTTGAAGATTGTTAGCAGCAGCTAACACAGGCTACACGGAATATGCATCAAGCGGGAGATATGCTATGGTTGTGCATAATATTTCCAACTCACTTTGTATAAGTCTTGGGCTCATTGGGAGTTCCAAAGTTGTATATGCTAGCTAGAGGGCTCAAACTTAAACCCATAGTAGAAGGGATTGTGGTGAAAGCCTTTAAAAGGAAGCCTTTATGCAAGGAGGCTTCATTCTTGAGAATCCACTCTTGAGGATTCACTTTTGAGAGCTCTCTCTCTCTTGAGTGTTCACTCTATGGATGGCCTAGCCTTGAGCTTAATACCCATGCTTAAGAGGCTAGTGCTAATCCATTGTAATTAGGAAAGCTTTCTTAATTTAATTTCTACTTTCTCATTAATCTACTTCTTATCTATTCCATTTTGTCATGAAGTAGTTTCACATTTCTCATTATTATAGATTTGAGTGTGTGTGATGACTTCTTGCTATTACCCACTCCTATCCTTCTATAAGCACTCGGTTTGTGATATTTAACATCACTAATTAGGTTGATTAAGTTGGTTCTTAATCTTGTAATTAGTGTGTGCCCTATTGTTTGCTTGTGTGTGGATGGGTTTTATGAAACTCTAGCACCATTCACCTTGTGTGTATAGCTTTTGATGAAGGGCCTTGATTGGCATGTGGTGATTGGAGAGCCCAACATCAATGCAATTAATGTGTGCTTATCATTAGTGTGCTTTGGGTTTCTAGTCTATGGTAAGTCGGACTTCGGTGGGCTTAATGTGTGTAGGTGATGTTGGATTAATGATGTGATTAGAGTTATTGATTTAATGAATAACCTCTATTGCATTGGATGAGCATACTCTTGAATCCTCTCATTCTATTTATCCGATGCTCCTACTTCCATGCCCTAGCCGGGTTGCCGATCCACGGATTGATAATTTTGTGTGGGTTGCGATTAGGTTGTTGCTGCAACGCCTCCCAACATTTGGCGCCGTTGTCAAGGATCGATAACTTAAGCTAGTGAGTATAGGATGTTTAGAATATAGTAATTTCCCTACTAATTTCATTGGTTTTTGAGTGTGTGTGTGTGTGTGTGTGTGTGTGTGTGTGTAACTCAATTTTGGTTTGATTTGATGATGTTGTGCAATAAATTGAAGCTAATTTTTGAGTTATGAATACCCCAAACCCCCAATTTCACTAATTTCATGCAAGCACCAATAATAGGACACTCTATATGCATACGAGAAATTCACCAAATAAGAACATGCAGTGTGAAATATGGAGTTGATGGGTGCTTCAAGGAATTCGTGTAGCATATGAGACAGCAAAGGACATCACAATACCTTCCACGTTTCCAAGAAGGGTTTTCAATGTAGAGGCCTCTCCACTCATACCTCACTATGCTCAGTGCATGATTGTCTTTTGGACTTTGACTCTTTTCTCACCTACACCAGCATGAGTGACACAATGTAAATATGCTCATTCAGGTTGAGCAGTACCTAGAATAGCTAAGTTGTTAGACCACAAAGAATATTACTTGAAGCTTTGGAACTAATGCCTCACTCATTTAGTGGCTTAGCTGTCTGACTTTGACTTTTATGCCATATATTTTTAATGGCAACTTGTATGTACCTGTTCAAGTTCAAAAACCCAATTCCATAAGTTCTTGAAAATTTAGGCCTCTTTCATTGTGTTGGCCTATGGATGCAATCATTCTGTCCATTAGGTTTGCATACTTTGGCTCCTCTTGACTTGCTTGTCGTATGTCGATGCCGCGTTGTGAAACAGGTCCTACAACTATTGTAGTAATTGATGGAGGTTGTGACTTCTTGCCTTTGGGTGGAGCCTTGTGTTTCTTGACTGATTTTCATCGTTCCAGGTTGAGCTACCACTTTTGGTAACCATCTTTGAGTGTTACCTTTGTAAAATCCTTGTGCTTTGAGTAGCTTCATTGGAATCACCCGCTATTGCACCTGTCTTTGATGGGTAGCTTTGTTGAAGTCTGACTTCAATACTTATTGCATTGCTTGTTTTTTTGATATTTTCTTTTGACTATTGTGGTTTTCTTTCTCTTGGTTGAGTTGTTTCTTCTCCGTTGATAGCTAGACGTACTTTTTGTAGAACTACTTTCTTGGGCTGAGTAGGTCCAGGCTATTACCTCAGGCTTTTTGGCCCAAACATTGGTGTTTCTTTGGAAGTAGCTTTGATTAGTACTCTCTGGATACTAGCACTTGGTTGACTTTCTTCAGCTTCTTTTGGAGGCTTTGTTGCGATAGAAACTTTGGTTGATAAAATTTTTGCTTAGGTTTCCATTGCATTATTGATGGTGTGGATTTCAATGTAAAGGCTGCGTTGGAAGTGGGATGGAGGCTTGTCGGAGGTAAAGTTGTCTTGCGAGGTTGATCTTCTTCAGTGTTTACCTTAGCTCTATCTTTTTCCATGATGCTTGGTTGCTCCTTTTTTGCATGGACTTGAGGTGCTTTTGAGGCTTTTGATGGTGTTGTTGTTGAAGCTTTTCCTTGTGTTTGAAAGAAGATGTTTATCCAAATTTTTGTCAAAACTAAACTCTCTTTGATGTGATGGGATTCAATTATGCGGAAAGTGTCAATACTCAACTTAAGTACAACTTTTGCCACCCCAAAGCTAGAGATTAGCATTTTTGAACTTGTATACACTATCTCCTCTAGCTCGATGGTTGACGGCTTTCCCATCATTATCCACGTACTATAAAACATCAAATTCCTTGTTGCATAAGGGTCAGGTCGATCACAAATGAACATGTGATTTTGAATCCTATTTCTCCAAATATGCTAACTTTGCTCTTTGTAGGAGACAATCGATCTTCTTCCTTATCCTTGTTCTTCTCTTAATCTTGCATTTGTTGAACATCTGATGTGGAACTTGAAACTACTACTTCTTCATCTAATTTCATTTGCACTTTTTTTTGGAGTCGGCTTCTTTGAACAGATATGGTCAATTCTTAAGGTATGTCAGTGATGACATAACCTCGTGGTTGCTGCTCTCCTTTTGTTTGTGAGTTTGCACCATGCTTCATGCCACAAATGTTTGTCTTGCTTGTTCTACTTTCACACTCACAAGTTTTATTAGCTTCGTTCAATATTGTAAAATAAGGACTTGTGTCATAGACACTTGAAAGTTTTTCTTCAGCATTGTTCCCTAAATTGTCACTTCTTGAATTTGCCCTTTGAGATCCTATATAGAAACGTTGTCCCACTATCCATTTGCAATAAATTGTCTCTTTTGTTTTAGTCATTTCAAATAAGTCTTTTGTTTTCTGGATAGTGGTTACCATTAAAAAGGGTCTTATATTGTAACCATCTTTGCCACAAAACGTAGTATTAGTCACCTCATTTACATATACATCTAGAGTCACCAGTATTTCTCCCATCCAAAGGGTTCAAACAACTCCTCTTGAAATGGTTCCTTCATGTAGTAGTCGTCTTCTATTGACCGTTGTAAGATACAATCTTCCGAACTTTTAGTTTGTAGCAGGGCTTGAGAAGTTTCTATGAGTCTTTTGCATACATCCATTCTTTTGGTTTTGTCTTCTCGATGTGGATAGGTCATTAGTCTTCGTTCTAAAGTTTGGTTGCTATTGAGCCTTGCCGCATAGGCTTGCAACATAGCGTCTAGTTGCTCATTTATTTTTCAACCAAAACTAAACCTCCCAATGATATTTTGGATTTCTTCGTTCTTTCATGTTTTCCTTTTCTTGCTTCAGCTGCTCCTTGGTTTGTTGCAACTCGGTTTCTAGGGTAGTTTTCTCCTTTATCCTTTTTGCTTTCATTTTGTCTCATTCGGATTTCCATGATTTTCTTCCAGTTCTCATCGATATGTTCTCAATTTTTGTTTGAGGCAACAATAGATTTTTCTCCTCAACGGGCGCATTTTTGGTAGCTTCTTGAGCTCAAGCTCAAGTCATTACCTTTATAAGAACTATGGGTTCTTCCTCAGATCCGCTTGAAGAAGGCATCACTTCTACAATGTTCATTGTTGCTTTCCCCTTGTTGTCTAGATTCCTAGCACAATGTTGGAGTAGATGGTCTCTTCCACAACCATCATAGAATCCAAAGATTTTTATTCGTTGACCCTTGTTTAGACAACCTCGTGCCCAATGGTCATCTCCCCCTTTATAGCATGGACCTTCTTGTTGAATAGCTAGTGATCCAACCACTAGCTATTCTTGTCTAGGACGGTCTGTGAACCATACTTTTGATTGGCTATGAACATGACTGTATCCTCATCCATGCAATACTAATTTCTCATGGGTTGTGGCACATATGGTGGTTGAGTGTAGTAGACTACTACTTTACCATCATTCGTAAAAGGTGGTTGTTGCCCTAGCATACATTGCAGTTTTGGTTGAGTGTTACACCATGGAGTGGGACGATCCCCTCCATAAGTTTCACATCTTCTCAATTGAGGCTGCCGTACATTCAGGTGCTAATTCTAACCTTGGTTTATTCTTCTAATCACCTCCTTGACCAGTTGACCAATGCTTGGTTTTGTAAGAGTTTTACAATCTCGCTTTGTTGTGGGTTTTCTCTTTGGAGATGAAGTACTATTAGTTGCGTTCCCTCCATCTTCAGTCACCTCCCTGTAGGCCTTACAATTGTCAACTAGATATAGAGCTTCTCTACTGTCTTGGTCAAACATCGTGCATCCTTTCAAATGTAGGTCCTTTTTGAGAGTCTCGTTCTTCAAGCCCTCAATGAAGAGAACTGATAATCTCTCATCTTGTGGTAACTCTCATCCAGGACATCACTATATGTATTGTTTTAAGTGAAGCAAAGCTTCCTTCACTCTCTCATTCGTTTTTTTGTTTGAAAGCAAAGATCTGTGACATCATGTTGTGCTTGATTCCACTTTTTGAGAACTCCTCAGTGAATTCTTGCAAGAGTTGTGCTATGTTTGGAAAATCATCTCTGTTCAGTGGTTGGAACCACATCAAAGCTATTCCTTCCAATGCCAGTCCAAATCCCTTGTACTGTGTATGAAAATCCGCAATTTGTTCAGCTCTCAAATCTTGTTTGAAGAGTGAGGCATGAGCATATGGATCCCCTGACCCAATGTACTTTGTTTTGACACATTGGGTTACTTGATATGGTCTTAATCGTTGTGGTCCAATCACCAATCTAACTAGTTTGTGGTCTCTTGGAAAGACATCGTTGTGGTATAATCACCAATCTAACTAGTTCATGGTCTCTTGGAAATACGTCTCTCACTCTCTCCTCTTGTCTTGGAGAAAATCTTGGAGGAATGGTCTCTAATGTATGCTCTAGCATCATTTTTGGCTTAAAGTATGTATAAATTGGAGTATCCTTGTATGTGTATTGTTCTAAGTCCACAGTGTTAGCAAGTTTATACTCTTGTCCATACTTATCTACCATCAAAAGTTTCACTCCTTGGGCATCTGTATATGTGAATGCATAGAGGTTCTTATGGGCAGTCAACTCTCTAGAATTGGGTTCTACACACTTGTTGAAGGTATATCAATCTTCATTTATGAATCTATACAAACCCTCATGAGTGTAATTTGTAATAAAGCACTCCTGTGGATTCATTGGTTTTGATGAATCTCATGTTTGGTTTGTTGATCAACGGATGCCTCTCCTCTAGGTATTCTTCCAATCCCACCATCGAAGGCATTGTAGCATTTTTTGCATTTTTTTCATGTCTCTAAGTGGAGTGAAAAACCCTGATGGTGGATTATTTGTCATGGGAAATTCTCACTCAAAACTCTCAAGTTAGTCCTTCACAATCCCACCTTGGCTTACTGCAATTTATCCCTTTTTGCCCCTGATCAGGTCTCTCAGGTCTCTGAAAACTAGTTCTGGGTACCCTAAAAGTTTGGAATTTGAAAACCTAAAAAACTTAAGCTCTAGAATCAAAAAATTAACCTAAAAATTTAATGTTTAGGTGTGTTCTATTGCCCGCAAGCTTTCTTCATGGCTTTACCTAACTCAATTTGGAGTTGTCTATCAAAAGTTAGAGAAATTTTGGTGAATTACATTTGAAACAACACTCAAACTATTCTCAAGACCAGGACACAGGAACTTTGGCCTTTAGCTTGGTCTCTAGAAGGTATTTTTAGCTCAAAATTGAGATTTGAGATGTACTCAAGTATGTTTAGAAGCTCATCAATTTAGATACCCTCACTATGAAGAGGTACATGGATCGCGATACATGACCCCTTGTGAAATTTTCATTTCAAATTTTGACAGTATGTAGACTAGGTCATATGCAGGTTCTGTGCCAATTTTCATCAAATTTTGAGGTTGGGAGACATGGATTGTGGACCATGTTTAACCACCTCTGGTCTTGATCTCTTGGTAGCTTTTTCCTCACTATGTCCACAAACTAAATCTCAACTCTTTTTGAATTTGGACTTGGTTTGATAGGTCAAATTCCCAACACTAGGTCTGCACTGCGGTTTTCAGTCTGTCACTTGTTTTGCTCCCTTTTGATCCAAATTTGTTGATTTTTTTTCAAAGTTGGACTTGTCCACAAGCTAAATCTCAACTCTTTTTAAATTTGAACTTAACAGTAGGTCTGCAATACGGGGTTTAGTCTGTCACTTATTTTGATCCAAATTTGCTGATTTTTTTCAAAATTGGACTTGGGGCTATGTTTTCTTGTGTTTGCACTACTGATCTAGAAACTTTTAGTTCAAGTTGTCACCATGGGGACATGTCATAATATTTTTTCTTTTTATTTTTTTATTTTTTTGACTCAACTAGCCCAATAACTAGCTAGCTAAGGGTTTTTTTTTAAAAGATATGGAAAAAGTTCACTAACGCACACAAGCCTATGTACAATGAAAAGGTGAGGATAACCATAGTGTTTAGGTGATTTTACTTGGGCAAGAAGACTCACTATGACAAATGTGGATAGCCAAAAAGAAATGGCTATCACTCTTTGCTTGAGGATAGTAGGGTGTGGATTTGTGATAGATTATCACAAATTTTACCAAGAGATATTCAATCCCTTCTTTTAGGGAATGTCTCCCTTGATCGCTAATTATCTCTATTGGTAAGTCATATCCAGCAAAGAAATTCGTGTACAAGATTTGTGTGGTTGTTCTTACATCATTTTTTTGCTTGGTCTTGGCTTCTATCCACATTAGGAAAATTTTGAACTCATTTTTGGGCCTTTTAAGAGTGCCACATCATCAAAGTTTTACAAAAGAAAGCAACCCGGTAGACTCCTCTAAATATTTCTTAGAACCCCATGATATGACCTATCATTGGAAAGTTTTTGAAAAATGGATTCTAAAGAGCCAAGGTCCGAAAAGTTTGGATGAGTTCTATGAAAGTTATGCCATTTTTTTTCAATCAGCCAGGTTTTGTTACTGTTACGGTAATCTAAAATCACCTTTTTCTAGATCTACATGAAGGCAATGTCCGATACATGCATGCTATATATCAATAGATAGCATTTGAAGAGTAGATTCTAAATATCCAACCTCCGACAAGTTTGGATCTTATTTGCAAAAAATTTATTGATCCCTAATTTTTGAAAGCTATGCCACATCAACAATTCTTACAAGGCCCATTTTTGAGTCCAAACTTTTCCTAATGCATATTTACGTAGTATATTGCTACTATGGTATACTTTGCATGGGTTTGATATGCAGGTGGATAGATGGGTCCTACAAAGTCAATTCCCCAATTGGCAAAGGTTGTTGTCCCCATCATTGGTCTCAACGGCATTTTATCTCATTTAATAGGTACCTTGGTGCAGTGGAATTTGTCCCATCATTTGTGACATAAGTTTCAGCATCCATCTACATTGTAGGCCACATACAATGAGGATTCTTTTGTTCATCTTTTCAATGGAGAAATGACTCTCACTTGACCCACATGTGCTTGCTTCAGGATATGTATATAATCACTTTCTTTGGTGCACATCCTAATATCCTCATCTCATCCTCTTTTGAATAAGTGATATGAGATTATCTTATAATCTAAGGGAAGAATCTGAGTGTCCAAGTAGTCAACAATGTAACTACACCATTGGGTGTCTACGTTTGGAGGTCAAACTGACTTTTCTTGGTACCATCAAAATCAACATGACTAGTAGGTCCTATAGTATCAACATTTTTGAAAATGGACCGTTGGATAGATAATTAGGTCAAATTCGGCACTTGCTCAGAATGCTTAACATTTTTGGGCTTTTGGGTTGGTTTTTGATATCCAAATTCAGTTTTGAAAAGACCACTAGACTCCTTATGACTTGGTGCAGCTATGGTACAAGTTTGGTATTAGTCTGTGACAAAAGGACATGGATCACAATCCATGTACCTTGTGTCAGAATGCACTAAAACTTGGCACACAGCTTGTCCTTGGTCCCTTGATGCTGGCTTTATGGTTTTTGTATGGTTTGGAATTGATTAGGTCACTCAAAAGTCAATCCCTAGTCTGTTTTGACAGTTTTTCACTTTGAAGCGTTTTTTACCATTTTGATGAGTTTTTGGGACTTTTTTTTGACAAACCTCCTTTGGGAACTTTTCTCAAAATGGTCTTTGCTACATGCTTATATAGTTTTTGTCCAAAAATTCACCGCGATCCATGTTCCATCACTTTCAGAATTGATATTTAGTGAGTTAATAGCTTATGATGTTTCTAGTCCGTTCCCAAAAATATTTTTGAATTTGGATCGATTTTGACCAACCAAAAATGAATTCTACAGTCTACGGTGACAATTTTGACAATGTTGTGTTTTTTACTCTTTTGACCACTTTTTACAACCTTTTTGCAAGTGCTTCTTTTAGAAAAGTGTTTGTCTATGTCTCAGCTACCTACTGCTAAAATCTCAATAAAAAATCTTGATGGGGGACATGGATCTTGATCCATGTTCCATCACATCTGGACACCAAATTTGGTCCGTTGATTACTTGTAGTATCAATAGTCCACTCCACCAATTATTTTTGGATTTGGATCAGTTTTTATCAGTCAAAAGAAAGTTTTTCTGTTTGACCTATGATTTTTGACTAGTTTCTGTGTTTGGCTATTTTGACCCACTTTTTTTAGTTTTTTTGCTATGGTGCACTTTGGGGAAGTTGTTTCAAATGGTATCAGGTACTTACTGGTCAAATATCAACTCAAAATGATCAAGGGGGACATGGATCGTGATTCATGTTTCATGAAATTTGGTCAGTAGTATGCTTGCACTTTGTGGATGTCAGATTTTTACTTATTTTGAATTTGGATCTCCAAAAGTTGAAAAGCCCCAAATTTTGGTCAATTTCTAAGGTTTTTGTGTCTTTTGCCCAATTCCTTGATTTGAGTGACTTTTCAGTGTCAATTTTTGACCAAAAGTGTATATTCAGTGATATGAAACCACACTGGACCCAATGGTATCAGTTTTTGTTAAAAAGTCACAGGGATACATGCATCGTGATCCATGTTCCTGCACCAAACAACATCAAACTTTCTAATTTCACTCTATGTGGTTTGGTTATGTCCTTTTTGCACTAATTTTTGAATTTAGATCAGTTTTTTACTTTTGACTATCAAATTTTCAAATTTTCAAAGTTTATGGTCTCGACTATCAAAATATGGTTTTTACCCTTTTTTCTATGATCTTTTAGTCCAAATTTGATAGTGGTACTTTCTACGCACCCTACTCCTTAGTACTAAAATGAAACTAGAAAGAAAAACAAACAAAACGAAACAAAATAAAGTTAAAATAGAAAATGGTACAACACTCTGAAAGTAACGAGAAAATCAAAGAATGGAATGATTTTGGCTATCTCACTCACAACTCTCTTTACCTCTTGAGAATAGCTCTAGCAAGTCCTCAACTTCTAGACTCTATCGAGCACTAAACCCCATGTCTAGGTGTTTCACTACTCAGGTGTAAATGGAATGGAAAGACAAATCTTCAAAAAAGAACGCTCTAAATACACACATGGTCACTCACTATCTAAGAATAATTTCTCGATAATGGCGCCAATGTTAGCGGGTTTCCGTGATGGACGTCTATAACATAGCTATCTGGCACTAACATTATATGTCAATATTTAGAGAAGTGACTCGGATGGGGCACAAAGACTCTTTGAGGTTGAAAATATTAAGAAGTTAAACTAACAAGCAAAAACACCAATTCAATAAGAAAACCACCACTCAGTGATTGGAAAATTTGTCTATGTCCTTTCTCACTGTTCTAGGTCATCACGCCATTTTGGCACTCGAACAGACTCGCAATGCAACAAAACTTTAGGAGGAGGTCTAAGACACCTAGGGTCACTATCCTACCAAGTTTGATCCCAATCCAATGAGGTACCAAAATCACAATCCATCATGATCAAGGTCCTAAAAACTGCAACAAAACATACCAGAATTGTTGCCATATGGTCTAGGAACACTCTGCTATGGTCAAAACATTAAAAAATAGTGATTTAAGCACTCAAATTTGAGATTATGCTCACTAATGCCTAGTTTGCGAACCTCAACAAAATTGACAATGCTTACACTTGAATGAAAGAGCAAAGAGAGAGGAATACAATGCAAGTTTTGGAATTGAAAATGGATTACCCAATCATTAGTTATAAGTTGGAGCTTCGTAGTCACTTGAGCATACATATAGGAGAGCTTCCTCTTATTATAAAGATAAGCCTATTTCACATTAAAGTTATCGGCCTTTATACCTAGGGATTTCTAAATGGCACGTGGCTAGCTCACATGGACCTTTACAAATATCATGACATAATTACAACTCAAGGAATTGACCCGCTACTTTGGAATCAATATTTACATCAAGTATCACTATACTGGCTCGAAAAAATAATAGAGTACAAATGTGGTGTCCAGCTACGTGTTCGGCCACGTGGACGCCCATTCGGTCCATCCTAACAAGGTCATAGGGGCAAAATAGTTTTGGTACTTTTAGGTTTTTGTCCCACTGCCGCAAGCGAGATAGGACTAGGTTTTTTTTTCTAGGATTTAAAACTCAAGCCATTGTTAATAGCAAGAGTCTATTCCTTGGAATTTTCTTTTTAATACCTTTGTTTTTCATTAGGCAAGAGACTTGTCAATAATCCCATCATGGCTTTTGAGTCGGTGGGTTGGGAAGCTCACACTAGAAGCTGATGGCCTCACTCTACTGAAATAATCTCTCATTTACATCCATAAATATAAAAAAGCTACAAAGTTGTCGAGACAAAATTTTGAATTCTCTTTTTCTTGAAAGATAAAAATTCCATATGTGCAACTCTAGATTTTGCATATAGTGGAATGTGTTAAATGAGTAGCTACCAACATTCCTCCTTTTAGCTCATGTTGTCCCTTGACATGACTACTTGTATGTAGGTTTTTAAACCTCTTGTCTTTGTGTGACCTACCTGAGTTCTCTTTTCCAATTATCTCTTCTTTGATTTTTCTTCTTCATTGATCAACATCTTTGATAGGGAATTTTTTAGCTCAATTGTTGAACAATCCATGAATCTTACCTAACAATCAGCTAGTATTGGTGGTAGAAGGTTTGGATGTGGAACTCAAAGAAACTAGAATAGAAAGTATCTTCAAAGGTTTCCATGTAGTATGATGGAAAACAAGATAACATAGCGTAAAACCAACAAATACCTCCTAAGAGGGTTGATCTAATAGATCATAGCACAAGATTTCTGCTCCTTCCAAAAAGATGATCTAAGGTGAATATGTGTACTTTGCATTGTTGTATGCTTAAATGTAGTTTAGGAGCATGTGATAAATCCTTCTCATCATTACACATGCCAAGTTTGGCACTGCTTGTTGCATTTTGGCCATGCTATCCAAGCTTTCCTTCATGTATAATTCAATTGCCATAATTTTTTTGGCTTAGAAAATGATGGCTAATTTAGCCATGACCTATTTTTTGTATGAAGAGAATAATGTCCCAAGATCTTTTTGTGGTAAGAGACCTAAGATAGAAACTTCTCTTATCTCCATGGGTGCTCCTGTAAAGTATATCTTCTAGCAAGGATGCTTTTGTAGCTAGCTTTTTCTCCATTTCAGCTCTTCATGTGCAAGCATCTTGAAGCTGTCTTTGACATATAGTACTTCATGCTTTAGAAATGGATAAAGTAGGCACCTATTATGACAATTTGTAGGGATCTTCTTCGTCTCAATCATGCTAATGTGCATGCTATGTAGAACCCTCTTTTTCCATTCCATTGCTTTTACATTTTTTTTTCTTCAGCTACAATGGCCTTTTCTATGTAGAACCCTCTTTTCCCATTCCATTTCTCCTTTAAAAAATTATTCTCTTCAGATACATTGGCCTTTGCTAGGTTCTTCTTTCTTGCTAAGTATATTTTTCTCTCTCTATAAACTATGATACACTAGCTTTTCCCTGGGGATTCACTCTATATAGAAAAGGGAATCTCACCTGCTAGCAAACACTCTAAGAAACCCCCTATTTATGACATGTATAAGGTGAATATGACCCCTTTTTTACACCTATACACGTTTCAATCATAAAAATATTATATCCTTGGCTTATTATATAAGATTTGGACTCAAGTTACCTTGCATAACAAGATGAATCAAAGAGAGAATCCTATTGCAATGAACTACCTTTGATTGATATTTTCACAAAACTATAGTTTCCAAGAAGAAACAAGATAGTTATTTGAAAATCATGTACTACATAGGAACTCCTTTTAGAGAACTAACTTGGACCTAATACAAAGAGGTGTGTAGCTACACAATTACTGCCTCACAAGCTAGAAGATAGGAACGTTGCTCACTTGGGAATCCATTCTTATGAAACACAATAGTTCTATTCCTTTGCCCCCCGCCCAAAAAAAAAAAAAAGGACTACCCCCTCCCTTATTTTTAAGTTTAGAGAGCTAATTATTGGGATCCTACCCCTAGTTTATACGCTTATGTTTCCTTTGAGAAAACCTTCCTCCCATGCACTTATATGGTACAATAAGTTTCCCATAATCAATCCCACTGTTAGGTCTTCTAGTGGGATTTTTTGATGCCATGCTCTCCCACTGTTAGGTCTTCTAGTGGGTTGATCTCTGGGAGATCACTTCCACTTGCTCCAAAGAAATTAGCACATTTGAATGTAGATAGCTCTAGAAAGGGTAAAGTTGGGAGTCCTCTAGCATACATATTTTCCTTCTCTATAAGCCATGCCTTTAGCTTGTACACGTCCACCTTTAATTCTTTCATTTCATTCTGCATCTCATCTTTTTGCTTAAGAAATCTAGTGACTAATTCTTCTCTCTACATCTGCTCGATTCTTAGCTCAAATTTTGACTTGTTTATATTTTGCTTCTAGATCTTTCTAGAAAATATTTGTAGAAGAAACCATTCCAAAGTGTATCCCCTCTCTAATAGCTTTAGTACATCTGGTTGTTGTTGTACTTTCTTCTATTTGAGTAATCTAATTCTTACCCACAATTAGTTGCATTTGTAGTTTTTGCTTTGTAATGTTGTCTACTAAAGTGATTCTTGTGACTTTTGTAGCTATACATCTTGCTCTCTGCTAGGCTCACCATAAGCATACAAAAAATGCTATTCTTATTTGTACTTTGTTGGCCTTATTGGTCAATGTACTTCAAAAATTTCATATTGTGAATTTCTCTTGAAAGCTTCTCTATTCTCTTGCACACTTTTTATCTTTGGAGTCTTTGTCTAGACCATATTCTCTAGCTAATTACAAAGATGTTCTTGCATAGATTTGGGCATCAATAGTTGATAGTAGAGTCTTCCTATAATGAGAATCCCATATAAGCTTATCAATGAAGGTTTCTATATTGATAGCATATTCCCATAATTCATAATCTCTAGATTCTCTTCCAGCTTGGGCAGTTGTTGCAAGAGACACTAATTGATTGTGGTGAGAAGAAGTTTCTTCTTGCTCATCCAAAACTCTCTTTGTTTGTTGCTGTGTCTCTTTTGTGTGTGTGTGGTTTGATTCTCTTGATATACTTTAGATGGAGACAAAAGTGGTTGGACTATGTTGTTCCCTCCTCTCTATGTGTTGATCTTCATCACCGAGTCTTCACCTTTTGTTTGTGGTTTTGGTTGTGGAGGAGAAGGTGCTACATCCGATCTTGTTTGTTCCTCCTCTCTTCTCCTTTCCTCTTCTCTTATCTTGGCTCCTTCCTCCGTCATTTGGGGTTCTTCATATCTTTTCAAAAGAGCTTGTGTAGCAACTGCTGCTCTTCTTTGTTCCTCTATTGTTGAATATCTTCTTCCATTTTTGGGTTTTCTCATTTACTCTCCTTTAAGATTTTTCTCCATGCTTGCTTGGCTAATCTTTCTTGTTTGGTTTTTAGAGGATTCTTCTTCCTCATACAATTCACACAATTGATCCAAATTACATGAGGCATGAATGGTCTTCCAAATTAATCCGTATGATTGATCTAAATTACTTGAGGTATAAAAAATATTATCCCTAATCTTGGATTATCTTTAGCCACCTCTAAAAGAATGCCCCAAAATAACTTCATAGTTAGAATTTTGTTCCATCCAATAACCTCAACGGTTGCTCTACATTTCCATAAGAAAACCAAAATTTCATTCTTGTTTTCCTTATTGCAGGTTTTGCCCAAGCTTTTCAAACTTCCTTCATGGCAATGGCTATACCAGCCCCATGTAACGTTTCCACCTTTCTAGAAGCGAGAAAATGAACGCTAAGCTTTATTTGAGAACCCTAGACATGGAACTGGTTAACCACTATCTCAAAAGTAGCTAAAATTGGTATTTTTAGAATCTTGACAAACCTATAGTAGGAACTCTCAGAACTAAATTCAGATAAAATTGGACACTGCTATCCCCTTCGGAAGTTTTACTTCCACTTTAAATTGCAAAAATAATTGAATGATGTAGTAATCATTAAAGCTTAAGACTTTCATTATAATCTCTTAGATATTTTCCTAGATATTTATCGGTTAAGAAAAAAATAGGCTTAAAAATTAGCAGAATTGATTTTCAAAGTGGGTAGGTACTGGGGGAGAGTATTATGAACCTTCCAAACATTGGTTTAGCAGAAGGTGGTGCTAGATGGAGGCTGGGGGTTACTTGGAGTGCAAGAAATTGCTAGATTTAGTCCCTATGGCCCAAAAAAACTATAAATAGGACATGCTACTTCACAATTCACACAGACTCGGGGACCTAGCCACGTCTCTTACATCGAGAGACTTTGTCCAAAAATCACTAGAGAGAAAAAACTCTAGTTGATCAACA
Source organism: Adiantum capillus-veneris (assembly GCF_014529385.1). Taxonomy (NCBI): domain Eukaryota; kingdom Viridiplantae; phylum Streptophyta; class Polypodiopsida; order Polypodiales; family Pteridaceae; genus Adiantum; species Adiantum capillus-veneris. Next base: position 26,177,431 of record NC_140955.1, on the reverse strand, counting down.
AAGGTAATAAGTGTTAACCCCTGTTAATTAGTAGAACTATACTAATGTATACTTAGTTTCTTAATTAATCTAATTAATTGAGAAGATTAATTCTATCTCTATTATAAATTACTCTCTTAATGCTAATATATTATTGATTATTTAAATTAAAATCAATATTATTAATCTAGTTAATTAGTAAACCATATTAAATTGATATTAATCAATTTTGATCTTAATTAAGGACAATCCTATTATTTAAACTTAGATAATTACAAGGAAATTATCAAAGATTAATTATATTATTAAAAAACTAGAAAATTTGTCATAATGTTTTAATTAATTTTTGTAATTAATTAGGTAAAAATTAGCTATTTTAAATTTTAGTAAAGTAGCTTAATAAATCACAAGATAATTGGCAGAGTTAGAAAATATTGTAAGAAACACAAGATAATTATATCATAATCAAACAATTAGTTTATTTGATTAATTAAGCCAAAATTATCTAATTTTAGCTATAAATTAAAGAGGTGAACTAGTTAATTAGCTTAGATATTTACACGGTAATTATCAAAGTTAGAAAATATCAATTTAAAGCCTGTAATTATCAAAGTTAGAAAACATCATTAGCAAGTCAAGATAATTGTGCATGAAGAAAAAATCACTCTACCTATTTAATTAAGCTAAAACTATTTGGTTTTAGCTATAAATTAAAGAGAAAAATTAGTTAAATAGCTTAAATAATCACATGGTAACTATGAACAATGGAAAATATGCTTAAAAAGCTGGGATAATTAGCTCATGGACAAAAAAATAGTCTAGCTAATTAATTAAGCTAAAATTATTTGATTTTAGTTGAAAACTACAAGATTTTAAAAATCGGTTAATTAGCTTAGATAATTACAAAGTCATTATTAGAGTTAGAAAACATTGTTAGAAACACAAAATAATTATCTTATAATCAAATAATTAAGCTAGAATTATTTGATTTTAGCTATAAATTGAAGTAAAACATTTGTTAATTAGCTTAGATGATTACATGTTAATTATCAAAGAAATATTATTAACAAGCTAGAATAATTAGCTCATAAACAAAAAATTAGTTTATCTATTTAATTGAGCTAAAACTATTTGAATTTAGCTATAAATTAAAGAGAAAAAATAGTTATTTAGCTTAGATAACTACATGGTAATTATCAAAGATAGAGAATATTTTTAAAAAGCCAAGATAATTAGCTCATGAATAGAAAATTAGTCTACATATTTAATTAAGCTAAAATTATTTGATTTTAGCTGTGAATTAAAGAGTGAAATTAGTTAGATAGCTTAGATAACTACATATTAATTATTAATTATTAGATATAGAAAATATCATTAACAAGCCAAAATAATTAGTTAATGGATGAAAAATAAATTTAGCTAGTTAATTAAACTAATTTTTTATTTTAGCTATAAATTGAAGAGTTCTAGAAATTAGTTAATTAAATTAGATAATTACATGATGATTATTAAAGATAGAGAATACCATTATCAAGCCAAGATAATTAGGCCATAATTATAATAGCTCAAAAATCCTATAATAAGCTAAAGTTTAATTAGGATAAATAGTAAATATAGTTAATATTTTTTAAAGAAAATTAGTGGAGGTATAGATCACTATCAACAAAATAAGATTATTATATCTTTAGGAAAAAAACTAATATAGAAAATATAAAGTAAAATATAAGCCGACTTTAGGCTTAGAAAAAGAAGAAAATTAGTAAAAGAAATTAAAAATCTATAAGATAATTAGGGAAACCGAGTAAACCTAGAAGAAATATAGGATAAAAAATGCCAACTTGAAAGTTCTCAGAAGTAAATCAAGAAATTCCTTAGGCTAAACTAAGGTATAAGCAGTTACGGGATCCATATTAAAGAACCCAAGAATCTTCTATAAACAATTAAATTATTCTACGATCTAAGCAATTATGCTAAGTCATGGAAATATATTATAGAATGGTAAAAATTAGGTTTGTGATAATTTACCTAATAAGTAGAAATACTTTTTATAAGGATAGAAGTCAAGGCTCCAAAGAGGACCCGAGAAAACCCGCAGTCTGTTGATAATGAGGATAATGTTCCAAAGAGGGCCACAGTATTTCACGACCACGAGGCCAGGCCTAGTAGTAGGCCTACAGATGAAAGCATTTGGGTACCAATACTACAATAGATACCCGACCAGTCCCAGATGGGTCTATATCATAATTTAAGTTAAATAATTCAAGTTCTTTTTTAAGTAATAACATTGCTTATGTAAAAGAGTGGGTAAGGATTTAATAATTCAAGTTCATTTTTAAGTAATAACATTGCAAAGATCAAAGAGCGGGTAAGAATTTAGGAAGTATAAAATTGGTTGAAAAATGGAAGACATCTTCCAAGAAACCAACGTACACTTGTTTGTTAAGTAGGAAAGAATTGTCTGGGTTAAGGCTGGTTGATTTAAGAAAGATATGATTCATCATCCTTAAGACAACTTATCTCAAGAGACCTTGGTATAAATTGATGAATAATGATGGATTTTCATCCACGGATAAATCGGTTACCCCCATGAACGATGAGTCTCTACTCCGTCATGTCTTGTTGTTTCTACATAAGTTAGGATACCGTTTCTTATCGTAGGGGAGCCGCCGGTTGTATGGGCAACTGGTTTGGTGTATGGACACCCGATCTTTTAGTGATATATTCATCCCGAATTATGAATAAGGAATGGATGTTGTTTTTCACTCTTAGGTGGTCTTGAGACAAGTGGAGTATGGGTCATGATTATCAAGAAATATTATAAGTGGACGTATCTTGTCTTAACTCTAAAGATGTTTGTTTTCTAAAAGACTGATTTTAATGCTGATTTCAAGACTTATTTTTAATGAAAAACTTTATGGGAAAGCTAAAAAGGAAACCATCATTTTATATGTCAAAGAATGTGGTACTAATTAAAAAATAAAGAATCATGTGTGAGTGCGAGGTGGTAAGTGGGGATTGACTAAGGTTGTCAATCAAGGATGGGTGGACCTAATTAGTCAGGTAACTATCCATCTTCATGCACTAAAAACGTTAGAAAAATTCTTCATTGGAAGAGGAGTCCACCAATGGCTGTGCCCTCACTTACGTAGGGGAAAAAAAGCATTGGTTGAGGATACCTTAGTCCATTTGCAGAAGTATTAGGGTCAACAAGTTTTTCAACTTTCAAGGTTTTTTTCATCCCGTTTTCGCTTGCAAGACAAGACTAGGCCTTCTCTAGTGCTATAGTCCCAAGCCATTGTCAATGGTAAAGGTCTATTCCCTAGATTTTCTTTTGTCCCGTTTTCGCTTGTGGGACATGATTAGGCCTTCTTCTAGGGCTATAGCCCCAAGCCATTATCAATTTTAAAGGTATGTTCCCTAGATTTTTATTGCTTAGAGACTTTTACTTTTATTAGACCTAAAGATTTGTCAAGGACCCCTTCTCGACCTTGGTGTCGACGGGTTGGGGACCTCTCACTTGGTATCAGGGTGTGTGTTAATTGAGATCCTTAATAGGTTGAAATAAGTGATTTTTGACAAATTCAAGTAAAGAGGTAATTAAGAGGGAGAGAAAGAATTATCCCCATCTTTGCAGGTAGATTTCCATCAGGCCTATGGCAAACTCATGGATTTCAACATTAGATTTATGAAATCATGTCTATCCATACGCTATTCAATGCAAAAAAGCATGATAAAATGGCTAGATAGGAGATTTTCTCATCCCACTTGGAGGATGAGGTGGTCAAGAACTCGCATGAATAGCCTTTACATTGTTACTCAAGAAAAAAATTACTACTCAAGCAAGTCCTACTCCCTACCTTTAGGGGAGAGGGACCCAATTTAGAGCAATATTTTGAAGCATGGTTAGATGCTATGGATGACTATTTCAAAGATACATGAACTACTCAAGAAAACCAAGCAATACTAGGCATGTTCCGTCTCAACATAGATGCCAAATTGTGGTGGAAGCAACACTGCAGAGATAATCCCACCATTAGCCCATCTTGGAAGAACATAAAGCAAGCAATTAAAGAAAGTTATCTCCTCTCAAAGCTATGCTCTTCAATTTGCAAGAGGCTTATAAAAATAACGCTTAAAATTTTGGTGAGTGGGTCCCGAAAAAAACAAATGTTTTCTCTCTAGAAGTTTCCCATAAAGGTTTAGCGTTAGAAGCCTCATGAAGCCAAAAGTTTTAGGTGTAAATTTGGAAAAAAAAATTATTGGGGTCCCAAAAAAACAAATGTTTTCTCACTAAAAGTTTCCCATAAAGGTTTAGCCTTAGAATCCTCATGAAGCCAAAAGTTTTAGGTGTAAATTTGGAAAAAAATTTGTTGAGGTTGATGGCAACTAGCTGAACGCCATTACTAACCCATCTATAACTAACCTTATTCTTTTATGGTCAATAAAATAAGTGAGTGTGTGAGGAAATTATCCTCATTGTATGTGCACCACATCGTGCGCTTGGTCTCCATCCACACATCATGCACTCGTGCACCGCTCCCGCTTCACAAGTGGTATTAAACCAAGGTTGGCAGCGGTGCTTGGCTTCCTCAATGTGTGAAGCCCCTCAAGAAAGTGCTCTGGAAACTTGAGAGCTAATGATCGACTGAGTTCTTAGCACAAAGTGGAGTTTTGAAGGCTTTACAGTGAGCAAGAATTTGAGCTAAGGAGAAAAATCAAAAATTTGTAGATCAACTTATTACATAGGTTTTTTTTTTGGAAGGCTTACGAGCAATGATGAAAAATATATCCAAGGAAGAAGCACTAGAAAACAGGGGAAATTGGCAACACTGGCAAAATTGCAACACTGGGCAGTAGGAGAGTGCAAGAGAGAGAGTTGCGTGGCTCATTCAGAGCAGCAAAGAGAAAGAGTGTGTGTGCACACTACACGCACAAAGACACACACACAACGAGCGGCACATCCAAAGTAGTTGGCAGCTCCGGCCCGCAAGGGTCGAGCACACACCAACAGAGACCAAGTGGCAACCAGAGAGAGAGAGAGAGAGAGAGAGAGAGAGAGATTGTATGGTGGCCATAAAGGGCCACATACACTCTCCGATTTACTCGACAATGATTTCTCTAGCATTCGACATGAGGAGTACTCTTATTTGACATCAGCCTTGATAGCTCTCCAGATATTCACATCGACCCAACATCTTTGACATTGGCACCCTATTCGTCTTTGATCATCTCCCGCTCATGAAATATTCGGCATGACTTCGAGGACATTGAAATTTGACTCCGCTTATTCTCACCGATAGACATCCTAATCGTCCTTGTTTCGCATCCATCCAACACATACATATGGGATCCCACATCATAGAGAGTGGGACAAGGAAAGATCTTTGTGCTAGTGGGATAAAGAGAGCTTGAGATTTTGGTAGCCATACGTGCCATGGTTCTATGTGTACCTCGTGTGGTTTCTAAGATTGATCTTCTTTGATTATGTGCATAGCCGTTGAAGGCTTCTCACAGATAGCTCAAAGATACAACTTTACATGCACAGGACAGTCATAGGTTGAACTGACACAACAAATCTATGAGTATCTTTGATAGTGACACGTGTTGCATATGTATGACATTTGTAGTTTGACTTGGTCTAACCTAGTTGGCTATCACAAGTCTTGGTAGTTTATAGATTTGATGGCAAACGGTGTTTACAGGCATTTTAGTTATTTCAATTCTGATGGGAGTTTGGATGCATATGGTTTTATGCACGACTAGCACTTGAGAGTGCTTGTGCTCTGTTGGGAGAGTTTAGTCCCCCAAGGAGCTAAGTTTTGTGATCTTTTCTTGCACACTTGTTCGGTATGTTGCGGATATTGCCTCTGTACGCCATTGTGGTGCCTATTTTGACTTGATTTGGCAGTCTTGACCAATTTTGAGACTTGGTCCAGAAGAACCTTTTTTGAAACTGTGGCTAGTCATTTTGTCTGCATAGCCTTTGATGAGGGTCATGCGTAAGGTTTTTTGAAGCCGAACACTAGGGGCCGAGTTACCCAGTGTGAGGTGGATTAGGTTGTTGGAGATCCCTATTCAAGGCCTAGCCATAAGATATGTATAGAAGGGTATAGGTTCTTTTGGCGCCAACTTGGTAGTCTTTCGACTATGTTTTTTAAGCAATATATGCGAGTTGATGCCCTGTCAGCATTCTTTATGGTTTATACACTGTTTTTGCTGAAATTTGGTTGAGATTTTGATCTTTGTACAAACGAGACTTTGTCAAATTTTTTGCAAAAAATTCTTCATAAATCCTTAGTCTCACTCTCTTGCATTTTCTCTTGTCATCATGGTTGGATCTTCTGAGAAAGTAGAGTATTATATCAAAGAAGTTTAATGGCATAAACTTTACGATATGGAAGAACCTTATGGTTGATGTCTTGGTCAATAAGGGCCTTGCAACGCCATTGAAAGAGCACAAAGAAGTTGTTTACACTGATGATCAGTGGAAGGAGCTTGATGCTCGTGCTATGGTGACCATTCGCCTACACCTTGGTGAGTCCATTTTTTTACCATTATGGACAAAACCACTGCAAAGGAATCATGGGGGACATTCTGCTCATCTTGAAATGGCAAGAGTACCTCGAATAAGGTTTTTGTTATGAAAAAGCTCAAGTATTTGAACATGAAAGAGTGCAACAATGTCAATTTACATTTAAATGAATTCAACACCTTGTTTGCACAACTTACATCTAAGGGTCTTAATTTAGATGATAAAATGAAAGTTATTTTCTTGTTATGCTCTTTGCCTTCATCGTGGGATATGTTTACATTGCCATCAATAACTCCATCACTAAGGGTAATCCTGTTTTCAATGATGTTACTAGTGCTTTGCTCATGGAAGAGATTAGACGTCGATCTCTTGACACTAGTGGGCATGGCAATGCATATGTGGCTAGTGATAATCATCCAAGGCAAAGAGGTCGTAGTCGTAGTTGCATTTGATCATAGGATCACATGAAAGCTCGTAGGAAAGAGTTGTAGATGTGACCAACAAAATGTAGAACGCTGTCATTGCCACAAGAAAGGCCATTTGAAAAAACATTTCCACATTTTGCAACATGAAAAGGGTAAATCCATCGTCAAGTGTTACCCTCCTAAGAGTAGTGTGAAGATCAATGAGCTCAATTTATTTGAGTCTCCACCAGCTGAGGTTGGTTCTGACATGCCACGACCATCAAATCTCTTGATATACACTATTGAGTTGAGTCTAGATATACTATTGGCTCTTGATGAGTTTTATACACAAAACTAGATCATTGACTTAGGTGCTAGTTTCCATGTTACTCTCCATAGGGAATGGTTCTCCAGTTATGTTCCTATGCATGGTTCAGTCAAGCTAGGTAAATCATATCAACCTGAAATTTGCGGCATTGGAGATGAAGTTATGTATGTGTAACGGAATTGAGTTTATACTTTGAGGTGTCACACATGTGCCAAAGTTGACCAAGCACTTAGTGTCAGTCAATCAGCATGATGATTCAAGCTATACAATGGTTATTGGCTCATGTACAACAGAAATTTATTCGTATTGAAGGGCCAAAAGTCTAGCTCATTGTATGAGATGCCTTCAACTACGTTGTGGCATAGCTGGCTTGGTCATGTGAGTTAGAAAGGAATGAAGCAACTTCAATATTTAGGCTACATACTTGTCATAGCTTGTGTGAGAATTGCATTTATGGCAAACAGACAAGGGTTACATCTTCGCCATTGAATAGAGAGTTAGGGAATCATCTAGGGTTGGTACATAGAAATCTATGCAGGCATGAGTTGCATAAACCTCTAAGGGGTCATAGATGACTGTACTCAGATGGTGTGGGTCTACCTCTTGAAGAGAAAAGACAAATTTTTTGCTATGCTTAGAAATTCCTTGCAATGATAGAGAACCAATTAGGCAAGAAGCTAAAGGCTTTGCAAAATAACAAAGGGGAAAAATATGTGTCCACTAAATTTACGAATATATGTAGCAAAATAAGAATTTATGTAGAAATAGAAAAAATTCGCAATACTCTTTGTATGTCTCTTTTGCGAGAGAGAACTCCATTTATGTTGCCGATATGCCTTCTATTGAGTTGTGGCATAGCCGGCTTGGTCATATGAGTCCAAAAGGAATGAAACAAGTACAATGTTTGGGCCACTTACATGTCTTAAAATATTTTGATTTCAGCTTGTGTAAGCATTTCATTTATGGAAAACAGACTAGGGTGTGTGCTTCTATCGCACGTGTCTCAGAGGATGGGGACTTTCCAAACACTATGTGCGAGCCACGAATGGTTGCAAGCACACAACCAGACTATCCTAGTAAGCTGGGGCAATGGTGTGTCACTCATCGATCTATCCTTGCCATCGTGAAGGATTCCGTGCCAAGAAGAAGAGGGAGCCACCTTGCCAGGCTCAACCGCCTCGCCGCCACAATGCTCTCTCTCTCTCTCTCTCTCTCTCTCTCTCTCTCTCTCTCTCTCTCTCTCTCTCTCTCTCTCTCTCTCGCATACACACACACACACACACACACACACACACACTCGTGAGCACACGATGGAGAAGAAGGTTGTGGTCAAGAGACATATCAGCCATTCTAATTCCTCAAAAATTGTCTCACATGCTAGTGTATCTACCAAATCCCATTCACAGGCAAGCACCGGGTAGATTATGTGAAACGCTTGTGAAAAGTAAAGAGGGTACCTCTTACCCAAGGTAGGAGTGGATGAGTCTAGCGTACTAGCCATGTTTGTACACACAGGTAGATTTTGGTTAGTGTGCAAATATTATAAGGGTTATGTCAAAAGGTTGTGTCCTTGTGCATAATGTGTTATTATGATTTTTGGGTCACATACTAGAATTTTTTGGTTTCAAGCTTTTTGTTTGGTGGCTCTTGCTATTTTACTTTTTTATTTTTGATTTCTTGAGTATGGGGATATATATATACATTCCCTAATATTGGGAGATTGAGAGGTCAGGGAGGAAGGTTAAGAGGGGAGCAAGTGAATGATGGATGTCAACAGACACTCCCCCCTTCCTTGGGTAGATCATACCTTTTGGAATGATGTCGCCACCTTTTGAAACCAATTGTTCCAAGTTGTAATGGGTGAAGACTTTGACCAATAGTTTTTCATCACCCTAGGTGTTTCATCTAGTTGCAAGGGTGGTAAGGTACTCTCCCATGATCTTACTTGAAACATTGTTTTAGGTGATGAATTTACAATGGGAGGTGCTATTCTTTCCTTGTTTTGCTGTACAATTTTGATGGTAGGTGGAAGTTGTGAAGAAGTTTGTGTTTCTATAGAAGAACTACATGAAGAGCAAGAAGATTCATTTGTTATTTCTATGTTTGAGCTGAGCGATACAAGTCGTTCTCACTTGGGTACCCAAACTAGCTTCAGATCAGGTGTATAGTATTCTGTGATCTTCCCTTCCCACGGTCTTCAATCAGCTTTATCGTTACAGGATTTGACTCACATGGGTTTATAGGTGACAGGTAAGGCACCCAGATTTAATCATTCCCTTCATAGTAGCCTTGGGCTTCCAATAGTCGTTTAGGAATCCAATGCAACGTTTTCTTACATTCTTGGAGTGAATGGGGTGTCTCTTACAAGGCTTCTGTTTTTAGCATAAAAAATGGTCGCTAAAGATGCTTTAGGGACCCATTTGTATGTTTTCTTTGTTATATTACGATGAGTCTTGTATGTCTCATGCTTTGTTTCAGCTACAGAAGTTGAATCCCTAGAGGGTTGGGCTATAGGTATAGATGGTTCAACCCCTTGGACATGCAATGTTTTGGGTTGTATTTCCTCAGGAGGTGATATCTTAGGGACTATCGCTTGAGTGACAGGGCTAAGAGTTAGTTTCTATGTTATGACACTCCCAGTCACCCAATCAACAGTGCGTTTGGTCACTAACATCCACTTGCGTCCTAGGTTTATATTGCCTTAGTTTCAACATGCATGACCAAAAAATCTTGAGCTACGACCCCGTTGTCATAACTGACAGAAGTGTGTCAGGTTCCAAAAACATTAGTTTTTTTCTTGTTGTTGATACCCTTGACTTGGATGGTACTCTCAAATAGAGATGGCTTTCCTAGCTGACACCACACTCCATATGATAGCAGATTATATTTAGTACATGTTTCCAATAAGGCGTTATATAACACTTTTCCATAGGTGCTATTTAACTCAATAGGGTATCCCAGAGGTGTGTCAGAGTCTAATCAATCATCCTTTGTTTCAACTTGAAATGCATGTGTAACTCCAAGGTTGGCCTCTTGTTGGCGTCTAATACGTTGCCATTGCTCCTTAGCCTCAGCTTGAGCTTGTATCTTTTTCAATTCTGCTTGTGCCTTGGATGCCTTTTTTTTATGGATGGCAGGTAGCTCCTCTTGTCTTAAAGGAGGATAGTATCTTTTAAATTTACTCCCATGGAGGAATCCAATGGTTTCAATTCCATCAAGAGTCTCCACATGAATGGTACCTTGTGGGATGATTTTGCATACTCTATATGGTCTTTTTCCCACATATGTCAACTTTTTCTTCTCGTTACACACTCCATACATAAGGACTTTATCCCCAACCTTGTTATCCCTGTTCTTTAAATGACGGTCAAACCATTTCTTTCTCCTATCTTTCTCCACAAGTGCATTTTTCACAGCAAATTGTCTTTCTTCATCTAACCTTTCAAGGATATATAAACGATCAACTAAAGGTTTACCATCCCAACCTTCTTGTGAAGCTACCCACATACTAGGAATTACAAACTTCCATGGCATAACTGCTTCTTGTCCATATACCATTTTGAATGATTAGCCATTTTTTAGCAGTACGATAAGCCCATAGAGCTGATGTCAGCTCCAAATCCTAATCTGTGCAATGATCTTCCACTATTTTGGTCAAGATAGAAATTAAAGTCTTGTTAATGCTCTCAGCTTGGCTATTTGCTTCTGGATAATAGGGTGTAGACTTATGGTGGGCTATCATGAAGTTTGTCGTGAGTTCCTTTATCACCCCATTTATAAAATGAGTACCATTGTCGCTCACAATCTCAAGGAACAACCAAATCGTGTGATAATATTCTCAAAGAGAAACTTAGCAGTTGACCTTGCATCAGCCTTGTGTGTCGCCTTGGCTTTCGTCCACTTTGTCACATAGTCGTGGCAACAATATATATCAAGATTGAGTGTTACGAGCTGCCGGACTAGTTGGTCCTACAAAGTGAAAACCCCATTTTTCAAATGGTTGAGTCACTTTAATAGGATGTAAGGGCATCTTGTAGCGTTGGTATTCATCACACCTTTTTGCTGAAAGTGATGCATCTTTGAATAAGGTAGGCCACCAATAGCCTGATTGCTAGCAGTTTGTTCCCCTAAAAAATGTCCTCCGGCTATACCCATGTGGGCGAGCTATCTTGGCAAAGTTTAAAATAAATCGCCGGTAACAACCAACATGGCCCATGAACCTTTGAACTCCTTTATAGTTTGTAGGTGGTGGAAAATTGGAAATGGCTGTAATTTTGCTCTCATCTGTGGAAAAACCATTTTTGGACACTATATGCCCTAAAATGACTCCATGTTGAACCCAAAATTGGCATTTGAAAGGGTTTAATGAGATAAGATACAATCTGTACTTTTCAAACACTTTTCGTAAACATGATAGATGTTCTTTCCAAGAAGAATAAACACAAAGGTCATCTAAGAAAGCTTTGAAAAACTCCCTCAAATATTTCCTAAAAGCAGTGTTTATCAATCTTTGGAAGGTAGCAGAGGCATTGGTTAAGCCAAAAGACATAACACAAAATGCAAACACTCCATATTTGGTTATAAAAGCAGTTTTAGCTTGGTCCTCTAGTGCAATTGTGATTTGATTGTAGCCAAAGTACCCATCTAAAAAGCTATAAGCTTCCTTCCCTGCAACTCTTTCAAGCACACGTTCCAAAAGGGCAAGGGGTAATGGTCTCTCCTAGTGGCGTCATTGACTTTCTTGAGATCCACACACACTCTGAGTTTCCCATTCTTTTTTGGCAAAATAATTATTGAAGACACCCATTATGAGTGCTCAATAGGGTATATGAATCTTCATTTGACAAGCTTTTCAATCTCTTCATTAAAAATCTTTGCATACTTAGGATTCATTGGGTAGAGTCGTTGGTTGGACTGGTTTAGCCATGTTATTCATAGGAATTGTGTGTTGCACAATGGAAGGTGGAACACCTTTCATATCATGATATGTCAAAGCAAATATATCCTTGAATTCCTTGAGAAGCTCCTTAAGTACATATTCCTCTGTCTCTGTCAAATCTTGGACAATGAAAACAGGTTTGGACTCCTCACCTGGGTCTACTAACTCTATTTTCTTAGCTATCGCTTGACCATCATAGACTCCACTACTTCCATTGATAGGTGTTCTCTGGGCCTTTGTATACACAACCTTACGCTCCTCCGTGGTGTATGATTTGAAATGCTTAGGTGCAGAATGTAAATATGTGGGGTCTTGTTGTTCTCTGGACTGTGATTTCCCTTTCGCTTCCTTTTGTTGTTTAGCTAGATTGTGATTTTGTCGTCTCCTTACAACACAGCTCAACTTTGGCTTCTCTATAGTTCTAGTTGTGCGATTTCAATGGGTTGTGGACTACTCCACATGAAATTTTGAAGGTATTCACCCCAATTATTCACCAACTTTCGATGAGCATCACATGCCCCCATATAATTGAGCCATTCCACGGTAGATTTCTTTTTATTTGTTCTAGCACGTACATTGGCTTGATATCATCGCCTCTTATATTGCTTACTCCTCTTGTCTAATTTTTTATTATGGCCGATCTCTAGTGTAGACTCGCTAGATGAATCGCTATTTGTGTCTTCTCCTCTCCAGGACAGATTGTCATCTAGGATACCTGTCATAAAATCTAATATCTAACCAATCCAAATGATTTTCTCATATTAAATTTATCACTTAATGTGGGAGAATAAACGGGAACAAGGGTTAGAATATAGACACGTGCTTACAGATCTATCTCAACACCAGACCAATGGTAAAGGGGTCCAAATGAGAGATGATCTGTCAAAGAGCAAGGTTAGCTAATGGAGCTCAAAGACCTTAGGGTTAGCTTCATTAAAGACCTCTAATGGTTAGTGTTAAAATTCCTTTGACCTTAGTCAAGCTAGAGATGTACTCAATGTGGGAACCCGACCCAAGCTTTTGAGGTGCTTGTCGTGCTTGCTGATTAAGGTGCTTGAGGTGCTTGTTGTGCTTGTTGACTAAGGTTCTTGAGGTGCTTAAGGTGCTACATGAATAAGGTGCTTGAGGAGTTAAGGTGTTCAAAAGTCAAAGCACATTCCTACTCATGAGGGGGCAAGCCCTCTTTGTAGGAGCTAGAGAGATAACACACACACCTCACACAAGGCAAGCTTGGTACAAAGAAATCAAATAGGACACTTGTCAAGATCCTCTTTATGTTGCCCTCACAGTGTGCCTAAAGCCTATTGGTTGGCCTCCCAAGGGGTCTAATGATAATTTAGTTAATTTAATTAATTGTTTATGCATTTATCATGTCCTCTCTCTCAAAGGCAAAAGGGGACACTTATCCCAAGGCTACCATTGTTGCTTGTGTGATTGGCCAAGCTTGAGGAGGTCCAATCAAGTGCCAGCTAGTGCTAGAAGAGGGGTCAATCAAAGCAAGGAGGGGACTAACTTGGGGGTAATACTCTCCCACTCTCTCTCTCTCTCTCTCTCTCTCTCTCTCTCTCTCTCTCTCTCTCTCTCTCTCTCTCTCTCTCATTGGGTGAAGTGCAAAGTGCCAGTGCTACATCTCCTTCTCCAAGCTAGTAGAGAAGTTGAGAGCTTACACCAACACTCTTGGCTATGGAATGCAAATCCAACCAAGAGCCATGCTTCAATGCTTAAGCTTTCCATCTTCTCAATCTTCATTACTATGCTATTTTGTATGCTAGCAAGAAGAATGATGAATGATAAGTGAGGAACTATTTTTTTCTCCTATAAATGTTTCTTCTTCATCTTCCCTACCCTTTGGCTAGCTCTCTCCACCTTTAAAGGTGTTTGAGGCCTTGGGACTGAGGTCCGGGATGGTTAATTTATTTTACAAATTCTATGTTATGCTCGTGATGCATGAAGCTTTCCATTTTCATTGCATCACCTAGGTCACAAGGAACACAAAGATTGTATTGTACCAAGTCTCTCTTAATGGGAGAATCTATAATAAAAATGCATATTGGAGGGGGGACCGACTCCACATAAATCTAATCCTCAACTATTGTCAAGTTCTCTAAACTCTCTCTCTTGCAAAAGTATTTTCATGCCAAGTTAATTACGTACTATGGCTCTGTTGCTACCGCTAATTAAGTTCACCCTCTATGTTCTCAAAGTAGTCTTACAAAAATGTCCACTCTAATTCTTTTAATTCTGTTATTCTCAAAGTTCATAGGCCATTTGCATTACATTGGTAGCAGAGCTATTGGTTTCTCTTTTCTTGCTTAAGAAGAGAGGTCCTCAAGTTTTCCATGAAAGGTTGGGCATGTTTATTGCAATAGGGTAAGTGGGATAGGAATCTATTATCCTGGTTGATAAGGACTTAGTTCAAGGTACACTGTTGGGAACTATAGTCTTAATAATGGAGCCTCTCGGGGCTTTCCTTTGGCCTAACTATTATTGAGCTGCTACGAGCAAGCTCAACAGGAACCATAATCAATTGAGCAACGTTAGACCCTCTCCACTAGTCTTTGCAATGAATAGTGTCTAAACCATGGGTGGTTGCTTGAGAATTGATTTTCAAAGGTAAAGAAGAGTAGTGACTAAGGTTTTTGAGGGTACCAAAGCACAAAGTAATCTATACATAAGTATAATTAGCATTGCTGATAAGATAACCAAGAGAGTAGAATGAACATTGATAACTTTGATTTTGCACATGAAGGTGCTAATGATGATGCCCCCATTTTTGTCAATTATCTTGTTACTAGGTTGCAGCAAGCTATGGGAAACCCTGCTTTGCAAGCCAAATTTACTCAACAACTTCGTGCTTATGTGATTTCCCTTCCTTTCAAAGAGGAGAGAGAGATTAGGAGGCCTCTTGATGAGACCATCAAAAGAAGACTCTCTCCCATACGAGAGGAGGAATCCAAAGAACGACAAAGTAATGAATCCCTAAGCTCCTCTGAAGATGTGGCACGAAGACGCGGTCTAAACGATTGCCAACTCCTCCCAAGAGGAAACGGTCAACCCACAGTCCTTCTCCTCGTCACTCCAAAAGGGAAGAGAGGAAACAAAGGAATAAAAGGATAAGAAAGAGGTCACCCTCGTCTCCTTCTTCTTCACCTTCCTCCTCTTCCGATGAAAGCTACAACTATTCTCCTAGAGAATACAAGAAAGGAGGACATTGCAAATCTTACCCTACATGGCAAAGGTCTTAAAAGCTCAAGAAGCTCAAAGAGGGAGGAAAGAGTATCTCTTTTCTCTCCTATGATGGCACCTTTGGTGCTTCTGACAAAGTATTGGCCTTCATCCAGCAATTTGATGCGACCTTTGGAGACAAGGTCTTCAGGGATTCCTCCAAGCTATGCCATGTAGCTATGCACTTCCAGAAATCTGTTCGTCAATGGTGGACTAGCCTTCATGGCAAAGGTGAATCCCCAAAGACATGGAAAACTCTACGAGCTTCCATCATGAAGCAATTCCTTACAAGCGATGCAAAGGACAAAGTGCTTACCAAATAACAGAGTTTGAAGCTTCTCTCCCATGAGTCTATCCACAAATATGTGGACAAGTTTTGGGATCTACATCTCAAAGCTACTGTCTTTCAAAAGATAGACCACCAAGAAAAAGCAATAATTATGTGCGGGATTACCTAAAGAGATGGTCGAGTACGTCAACTCCCAATGACTTGGTTCTATCACCGAAGTAATCCACCACACTATGGTTGCTTCGCGCATCAATTTCCAACAAGGGGCTAGAAGGAATGTCAAGCCCATGGAAATCAAAGACAAAAGTGATGCAAAGGGGAAAACCAATGCCCAAAACTCTTCCCAAGGCAATTCCAACAACAACAACAACAACAAAGGAGAAGGAAGTTTACAAAGGTAAAAATAAACTCTCTCCTGAAGAGCTTGAAGCTTTTTGTAAGGACCACAAATGTGTGTGGGGAGCAAGGACATGGCCATCATTCTTGCCCCAAGAGAAATGCCCGCAATGAGACTCCTAGAGCTTCCACAATTGAAGCTCCAAAGAGGATTCTCATTGCAAAGGATCACCTCTCTCCTATGCTTGGGGAAAGGTAAGGGAGCATGATGCCTTCATCTTGTTCAATCCTGGCTCTACTCACAATTTCATATCAACAGAGTTGGCCACCAAGTTGGGCATTCTAGCTTTCAAGATGGGAGATACTAACATAGCTTTCAAGGGACAACAAGCCTCCATTACTCCCTTGATTGGGAAGTTGAGGCTTCAAAGCTATGTCGACAAAGAAGACTTTTTCATCTCTCCTCTCCAACATGAAGATTCTATCCTAGGGTCACCATGGTCCAAGTGCATGGCTGCCAACATGAAGCTCCCTGAAAGGAGAATCTATTTCACATACAGGGAAAAGAGCATGTATATAGATGCTAGTGAGTCTGATCGTACTATACCATTTGTAAATCCTCCTGCTTTTGATAAATCAATGAAAAGCTCAGTTTTTGCGTACATGATTTTTGTAAAGAGTCCCTAAAGGTCCTAATGTTTCATCAAATGTAAATGGTCGGAATCAAGAAGATTTAGAATTGTCTAATTTTCTAAAATGATTCCAAGATGTATTCATCGATGACATCCCTATGGACTTACCTCCGAAACGAGGGGATGATGACCATCGAATTGAGATCCTACCAGCAGGCTCACCGACTAACAAGCCTCCTTATCAAGATTCCCAAGATCAACAAGAGGAGATCATGAGGCAAGTACAAGAATTGGTAGACAAAGGGATGGTGAGGCCTAGCTCCTCTCCCTTTTGTTCTCCAGTCCGCATACCGCATGTGTGTGGACTATCGAGCACTAAACCATATCACTATCAAAAACATATTTTCTGTACCTCGGGTAGAAGATCTGTTTGATAAGCTACAAGGATCTACCTACTTCACTAGGATTGACCATAAAATTGAATATCATCAAATAAGGATAGTGAATGAAGATATCTTAAAGATCGTGTTTTGTACAACATTTGGTCTTTATGAATATCTAGTCATGCCTTTTGGCTTGACTAATGCACCAGCCACATTCAATCGTTTAATGGAGAAAGTATTTAGATCCTACCACAAATTCACTGTAGTATTCTTTGATGATATCATCATCTACTCCAAGTCCTTAGAGGAACACAAGCAACATCTCCAGGTGATTTTTCAAGCATTGAGGGAAAACAAGATTTTTATCAATCAAAAGAAGAGCGAATTTTTCCTTTAAGAGATTCAATACTTAGGTCATATTATCTCTCAAGATGGTATCCATATGGATCCATTGAAGTTGGAGGTAATAAAAGCATGGCCTAATCCAAGGAATCTACATGAGCTAGGAAGTTTTATTGGTATGTGTGCATACTATAGACGCTTCATAGCAAAATTCTCTCAAATAGAAAGACTATTACACGACTTAACAAAGAAGAACATTAAGTACTCATGAACTGCTAAAAGGAGAAAAATGATTTTGACAAGCTCAAAGAGAAGATTACCACCCAACCAGTGCTTATTCTTTCGGATCTCTTAAAGCCCTTGAAGTCCAATGTGATGCTTGTGGTGATTGCCTTGGAGCGGTCTTGCTTCAAGAAGGGCATGCAATAGCATATGAGAGCCGAAGGCTCAATACGGATGATCAAGTCTTGGGCATATACGAAAAAGAGCTTTTAGCTGTCTACATGCCCTAGACACATGGAAGCACTATCTATTAGGGACTCTAGTTATTTTGCAAACCGACCACCAAAGTCTCAAGTACTTCATGACACAAACTAAGCTTTCTAACAAACAAACGAGGTGGGAACATTTTCTTTCGCAATTTTATTTTCATATTGCTCACGTTGCTGGTAAGCACAATCAAGTGGCCGATGCAATTTCACGATGACCAAAAGTTAATGCAGTGTCTATAGTAGCTCACAATGATCTATCTTCTATGATAGATGAGTATGCTGCTGACCCTGACTTTAAAGACATAATGTCAACCCTTGCTTTGGGGAAGAAAGAGGAACCATTCACTGCAACATGGTTATATTCTCCATGGCAATAGGCTATGTGTTACCCACTCCCTTTGTGAGAAAGTTATGTATGAATCCCATGCTCCTCCCTATGCGGGGCATATAGGCATTTAACCTACTCTTCGTGCAGACTTAGAGACGTACTTCTATTGGCCTACCATGAAAGTGGGCATACAAGAGTATACATTAGGAAAAATATGAACCCTCTAGGGGCCCTTTGGGATTAAGGTTAATTAGAGGCCAGCCAATAGGAAGAGGGTGGTGGACACACTCTATACCCTCAAAAAAGTAGGGGGACAAGGTAGCCTTACACCTCTTAATGGCCTCTTACCTAGTGAGAAGGTAAGGGAGGTGGCTAGGGGAAAGGGGGGGGGGGGGACCACTTTGACCTCTTTTCCCCCACTTTTTGGCCCGGATTTAAAAATACACTAAAAATTTCAAATTTTCAAGTTTTCCCTCCTTAAAAGGTCCCCTAACCTATTTCATGGTCAAAAAAGTATTTTTGACCTCCAAAAGTAAAAAACGTGCACTAAAAAATTCCAAAAAATTAAAATTTTCCAAAAAATTTCAAAACATCATTTTCCACCCTCCAAAGTCTTTCCAAACCTATTCTATAGCTAAAAAGTGATTTTCTCTCTCTACAAACCCTTTTCTAAGCTCTCCATGGCTGCAACAACCACATGCACCCCCTATAGTCCAGCATTATCTCTCTACAAGCTTTCTCCCATCTCCATTGTAGCACCAAGCAATCTTCTCCCCCATCTCAGCTTCCCCTTGTTCACCACATAGTTCCATACCAAGCTAGATCCTCTCCCTTCTCTCACCTCCATTACAGCATGAAACAAGATTCTACTCCTTCTACTTTGATTCACTCGCACTACATGGAAACCTTTACTCCCGAAGGTGGAAAAAGCATCAACTCACATGACTTGCATACCACAAGAACAGGAGGTGTGAATAGTGCATGGGCATTGCAAGGATTCATCTCCAACATAAAGATAGAATGGTGAGAAAACTACCCTTGTAGCTTACATTCAGAGCTTAAGATCATCTCCATCTTTAAGTTTATCATGATGGAGAAAATTAACCTCTTTATGGCTTTCAATGTTTAGGCTTCACACCTCATAACATTGGGTGGTGCTATTTTGTTGATGGCTTTGGTGCGCCATCTATAGTTTTGTAGCATGTGATTGAGTCTCACAATGTAAGTAAGTTGTGTTATCTATGGAGAGTCATCAAAGATTGTCTTATAATTTATTCTTTGTATAGTTGTCATTAGATTATCAGAATGATATCATTTTGTACTTTATAACTTTGTGCTCACATAATCTGTTGTTTACTTACAGAGTCAACTTGTTTTGAGAGGACATGAGCAAGAAACCATGTGCAAAGATGGAAATCACCCTATTTTTGTTCCGTGAGGAACCTTTCACTACCATGTTAAAAGATTTTGATAAGAATAGTAGGATTTTTGTAGAATCTTGAACCAATAGGTACTCTCTAGGAGCTCTTAGAAAAGCTATCCCTATAGTACTACTATCTTCCCTAGTGTCATAGACACACAAATACTCGTGTATATGAATCTCTAGATGAGAAAGACAAATACTTGTAAGAGAAGCCTAACAGAAACAACATTGTCTTCGTTTGTAATTATTTTTATGAGGCTGGATTCCTCTATAAATGCAATATAAATATTTCTTTTTGTTAAATGGTGTCGCACTGAGTGAGAGTATTTAATTTAGATTACTGGAGTTTCATACAGATTTGAGAAATATTGTTGATTTTTATGGATGTTATGATTTGCCTGTAAGATGTTTGGAGCCTCAAGTCTTAATCATTCCACCATGAAGAAATTCATGCAATATTTTGATTTGAAAGTTTAATCACTAATGGTTATTCTTATTAAAGTGGATCATAACCTTTGTCAAGATGTCCTCCTTTGGGGATGTTGAATATATATCAATAGCAACATTTCAAAAGTTGAGAAAGCTAAATTCTTGCTTTCCAAAATGTTATTGTTTCCATACTATGCCTATGCCAAGCTTGACTTAGAGAAATGACAACTTGAGATGGAGGTGTAGATATATAGGGGTGACTTATTATTAATTCTTGTTTCATCGTATATATTATAAAGCCTTTGAGTTTCCACCTTTTTGAGTAGTGTTGACAAGTTTTTGGTATCAAACCTTCTTAAATATCCCTATTCATTCGCTATTGGTAGCTATTTACTTGGTATTGCTAAAGATCATACCAATAGATATCACCTTGTGAACTTAATTGTTGAATTGCGGATTTGATTTTTACTATGTAGCTCATTTGGATAGAGAAAGTGTAAACATAAATTATAGATACATGCATTGTTAACATAGAAGATATGTATCACTCGAACCTATATAACTGCTAATCAAGAAACCTTTGGTTGGATACTATAACAATAGGGGTCACATGTGGTTTCAAATACCAAAGAAATGGCTTAACCACAACATTCCCAAGAACACGAGGTGAACACAAGGAAGTAAACATTGGCTCCTTGTTTGGTTGATCTCTAGTGCTAAATGTTCTGAGTGCACAAAATTTCTGAGGCCTTTGACCTTGGGAGTTCACTAAAGTATATGTAACATAACACATGTGTTCAACAGAAGGGAATTTATATTCTTGTAAAGTTACAGAAACATGTGTAAGTAAGGCCTACTTTCAATCCATTGTGGTGAACGCACATGATATAGGAAAATTTTACATAGTGAATACTCCGGACATCAAACACTACACCTCTATCTCATGGCCATACATTAAAACAAAGCCCCTATTTGTCATTTTGAAGCCCCAGGGATCCTCAACAAGAGGGACCACAACGGCGCGCAGAATGGTCATCTAGGGACAAATAGGGGCCAAGATATTTCCAAGAACAGGGGATGGACACAAGGAAGTAAAAAATGGTTGATAAGCATGATACAAGGTTTAGGTATCTGCCATTTGGGGGGGGGGGGGGGGCTTGCTATGAACACATTAAACTGCCTAGTTCTATCTCATGGCCATGCATTAAAAAAAGCATATACTCGTCATTTTAGGGCCCCAGGGACCCTCAGCAAGAGGGGCCACAAGGGTGCGCAAACTGGCCATCCAAAAATTTTGGATGGCCAATTTGCGCGCCCTTGTGGCCCCTCTTGCTGAGGGTCCCTCAGGCCTTAAAATGGCAAGTACAAGCTTTTTGTTAATACATGGCCATATTCAAGTGGTTAGTTTTTTTTATTTTTAAAATTTAAGTGTTGAACTTCTAGGCTGTTTTCAAGAGCTTTTAGTGTTCAATTGGCTCCAAATCTGTCTAGGCTTGTCTCACATAAATTTGTTCATCTTGTCACGCTCTTCGACCATCATGTGATGCAAAAAAATCATATCCTACTCGGATTCTCCAAAAATAAATGTGCAAGTTGGCAATTTCTTAAAAAATGATGTAAAACAGACATTTCTTACTTTTTCCTTAATCTACGGGCTCAAACGAGCATTAAAACCATGGAATCTGAAAATACTCAAAGAGCCAATGTTTTTTATTGTGTTAAGGACTGTATTTCCTACATACAAAACTTTCTCAAAATCTCACCCTAACACCTTCAAAAGTGGCTTCCAAGGAGCGCCCTCGATCAAAAATTGAAACTGAAGGAAAACAATCAGAATGAACTCCTACACTGTGTACAAACTTTAAAATAACCAAAATTTCCTTTTAAAAAAATTTATTGCTAAAAATTTGAAAATAGACTACCCTTGGACTTTCCACAACAATAGAAATCAAAGGGTTCAAGGAGAGGTCTGGTGTCACAAGTGCATGGTAGGAATCTAATCGAAGTTTATTCCGTCAAGATCTCTTATACTTTATCATGTCTTCTCATGTACAATCTTACCAAACAAAAACAAACTTACACTTTAAATGACTACAAATCTTATTTAACTTATCAAACACTCTATAATATGGTAGACCTAGAGTGCTCTTACACATCAACAAACAAAAAAGTCCAAATTTCTTCTCATTACTTTGATAAACATACATCTGTGAACAACTTCCAAGGAGTAGTGCGGTCATAGTTCTTACATCCATTCCATGACATGGTATGCTCATGGGGTGACCTATCACATAAAAATATCTTTGGTAGGAGTGCCCTCATGTTAGGAAAGGGTGTGTTGTTGCTGATGAAAATTTTTTGCATTGTCCTACTAGGGATCTCTCCATGTTAGCATAATGATTTTTGGTGTAGTGGGAGCCACATTGCCGCTGAGGAGAGCTTTGTGCCACTATAAAAGCTTCATATTATGCCAGTTCCTTGAGCCATTCTTGCAAACAACGCCACTCAACTAGCATAGCAAGAGGTCACCTTGTAACAAAAACATGTATGAATTCAACATTTGCAAGCTGTATAATAAAGACACTTGTTAAGTATATGTTGTATAAATTTGCAAGTATTTCTATCTAACTGGAAATAAACAATCCTAAAATATACATTAGGAAGAGATTACCATCCCTAATAAGCATGGATTTGAAGCACCTACCTGCAAGATGTAACAAAGAAGATTGTTTTAGAGGAAAATTGGTGACACTTGGCCTCTCTAACCTACAGCCTTTCACTAATTGTGCATAAAAGCAACCTTTGTGCCAAGCACTACAAAACAAGTAGAGACAACACCTTAGACTTCAAAGTCTATGATAAGAAGAACACAATCAAAAGTAAGAAGTATATTGTTACCTTGCATAAAGGGGTGTTTTATTCAAATATGTGATGGTATTGGCAAGATATTGAAGAACCATCAACATTCATCTCACCAATGGTACCACGTTCCTGGGATGACCTCTGCTCACCCTCACGTGTGGCCTCGGTGCAAACGTTGCGAACAAGCAAATATGTATGCATACGATTTGTGATGTCCTTGAGCACCATGGTAGCTGTTGCGTGAGGAAGCAAAGGATGAAATGAGAGAGGGGGAAGGGAGAGAGAGGAACATGGGAGGAGACAAGGGGGTAGTGGGGAAGAGAGAGAGAGAGAGAGAGAGAGAGAGAGAGAGAGAGAGAGTGGAGAAGGAGGAGAGAAGGGGGCAGGGAGGGAGAGGGAGGAACATGGGAGGAGAGAAGGGGACAGTGGGGGAGAGGGAGAGAGAGGGGAGGAGGAAGAGAGAAGGGGGCAGGGAGGGAGAGGAGAGGGACAAAGGAGGGAGGAGGAAGAGAGAACAAAGTTTTTTTTTTGGGGGGAGTTTTTTTTTAAAAAAATTGGACTTTTAGTCCTTGTAAGTTTAAGAAAAGGTAAAAAAATACTTTTTTGATATGGATATATGTTGGGGGGAGTTTTAAGTCAAAAATAAGTAAAAATAATTTTTTTTGAAAAAAATCAAATTTTGGCTCTTAGTGATCCACGTTTTTAATGATGTGGCCACACCTCTTTACTCCCTTCACTTTCAAAAAGGTAGAGAGAGAAGATGACCTCGTAGGTCCACATCTTACATGTGTCTAAAAAAAGGCTAGAAAAGCCTACTCAAAACTAGCTTCTTGAATGCCCTTGTCCCCTTTATCCTACACACCATTAGCCTTAATTCTTAAAAATTAGGATTCCTTACAAGGCCCGTGCAAGGTCCATATTTCTCCTAATGATTTCAAAATCTGTGGTATGTCAAAAGACTAAGTGTGATAGAGGGAAGCAACCTAGATTACTACAGCCATTGACAATCCCTATTTACCATGGGAGAGTATATCCATGGGTTTTATCTTTGGATTATCCAATTCTATCCATGGGAATATGGGAATATGGATAATAGTCAACAAGTTTAGCAAGCAAGCACACTTTATTCCTATCAAAAAGACTATTAAGGCACACAAAATGGCAACTCTTTTCATATCTCAGATTTTCAAACACCATGGATTTCCAACATCCATCATGTCAGATAGAGATCCTACAATGACAAGTAATATCTGGAAAGTTCTCTTTGAAAATCTAGGTACAAGATTGAATTTCTCTTCCGCCTATCACCCACAAACAAATGGCCAAAGTGAGATAGCCAATCTTACGATTCTCGATCTACTAAAAACTTATGTTACAAAAGTAGATCAATGCTCACAATGGGAAAAGTACCTACCCCTTGTAGAGTATGCGTACAATAATACTATCCATACTTCTACAGGAAAAGTACCTTTTGAAATCATTGAGGGAAGACCTAAAAGTCCCTTGCTACTTAAAGTACATGGGAAGAACTTTGCTACCGATAGCCATGACCTACAAGAATTTTTCCAAAAGATTAAGGAGACTATATCCATCTCTCAACAAAGGCAAAAAGCTGATGCTGTTGACAAGCATAGAAGGCCTTAACATTTAAAGAAAATGATTGGGTGTTACTTAAGTTTCCCAAGGCTTGATTGAGGCAAACGGCAAGCAAAAATCCTACGGGCCATCAAAAGTATTATGCTAAACTAGTAAAAAGATACTATGGTCCTTTCCAAAATTTAAAGCCAATCAATGAGATGGCTTATCAACTGAAGTTGCCCAGCCATTGGCTCATACACAACGCTTTTCATGTGAGCCTACTTAAGGCCTACAAAGGAGAGCCACCAAGTGAACCAATTATTGTTGAAGACCCTCCCAAAATTGAAGACCAAGAGAGGTGCTACAACCGAAAGCTATCCTTTGGCATGAAGACAAGGTACTACGACATGGTAAGATTATCTGACGATATCTTATTAAGTTAAAAAATTTGATAGGATTGGACTATTTAACTTGAGAGTAGCGGAAATTAATGAGAGTACTTTTGAGAAATTACTTTGTGAGCATAGTGGGTGAACATAATTGAAGATAGCAACAATGTGGAGCCGGTCCCTCCTCCAATAGGCATTTGTATTATGATTTCTTCCATCAAGAGAGACTTGTTACAATACAATCTTTGTGTTCCTTGTGACCTAGGTGATGCAATGAAGATGGAAAGCTTCATGCATCACAAGCATAACATAAACTTTGAAGAAAGCTTTAACTATCTCAAGCCTCAGTCCCAAGACCTCAAACACGTTCGAAGGTGGAGAAAGCTAGCAGGGAATGAGGGTAGGTGTTACCATATACATGTGGTAGTGATGTGTGTGAACACACTAGGACCACCGGGGCATTTTTTCCCTCTTTAGGAGGTTTTTTCCCCCGAGCATTGTATATACGTCCATCACTCTAGGGCTATCTATTTTTCCATAGCATACTAAGTAACACACTCTCTGTTGTGTGCCTTGAGCTTCCTTCATCTTCTCCAAGCTGTGTGCATTTCTTTGCAACCCTAATTCCAACAATTGGTATCAGAGAAAGTTGCATCCTCCCAGGCTTAGTCACCAGCTGCTCCAGCACACGCCTGCTCACTTTCTCCAATTTCAGTGAGCTTTGGCGAGCGTTTGCAGGTTAAAATTTTTTTTGGGAGAACTCTAAGAGCTTAGTCTGCTCAGATTTTTTATTCGGGCTCATTTCGGCCTCCGTTTCCACTATACGCAGTACTGCACAGACTATTTTGTCATTTTGTGTAGAATTTTTGTCAGTGCTATTTTCTGCATAACATGTGCCTCATAGTCTTCTATGGTTTATGCTATATAGCACGTGTTGTTCCTGCTCCATTTCTCCTATTTTCGGGCAGTTTTCACATCAGGTGCAACATTTACCATGGCTGACAACAACACAAATGTGTTCAAGATGTTTGCTGCTGAGGACAGGTTGGATGGGGACAACTACCCTATGTGGGCTTATATGATGCAACATGTTCCTGTATCAAAGGGCGTTTGGAATATTGTGCAGGGCATTGATGTACGTCCTGGTTCTGAGGATGTAGGCGATGTTGAGGATGTTGCAGGTCTTGTTGCAAGGATTGCTGCTATTAGAGTTGTTTTGCCTACGGTAGAACAAGCTCCTTGGGATGTAAAGGATGCGCAGGATCATGCATTGATTGCGTTGTCTATGAAGTGCACCATTGTTCCTCATATCCGTTCAGCAAAATCTGCAGAACAGGCTTGGGATATTTTGGCTGGTCTTTATGCAAGCCGCAATGAGGCGAAAATTGCTTTGCTGCGTAAAGATCTGGAGTCGAAGATTATGCATGAAGAAGATGATATGGACACTTTCCTTTTTGGTGTCAAGGATATCAATGAGCAACTTATTTCTGTAGGTAAAGTCAATTCAGACAGTTCCCTTGTGCAGACTATTCTTGATGCCTTACCAGATTCCTACCAGACTTTTGCTAGTACTTGGAGACTGATGACCCAAGGAAATCCTGAAGTTGTCAAGTTTGATGCATTATGCACATTGCTGTTGCAAGAGTCACTTTCCAAAAAAAAAAGAACTAGGCAGCGTGTAGTTGAACAGGCTTTTATTGCTTCTCAAAGAAAGGGTGGTAACAGCAATGTGGCCACTTCTTATGGTTCTGCTGTGAGTGGCAAAAATTCTGTTCCTAATTCTTTTGCTGACAACACTTCGTCTGGAAATTCCCGTGATAAGGACAAAAAGAAGATGCGTTGCCATTATTGTAAATCTAATGATCACTTGATCAAGTTGTGTCCTAAGTTAAAGGCCAAAGAGGCTAAGAAGAAAGAGGGTGGTTCCTCTGCAAATGCTGGTTCCACTACAAATGCAGCCATTGTTGAGTCTTTTGTGAAAGGAGACTGTGTTGCCGATGTTGATGCAGAATGGGCTTTTTAGCACAGAGTGCACTTACAATCGTGCTGTCCATGATGCATGCTTGTCAATTGCTGTAGATTCACATGTGCGGTATTTCGACAATGGTGCTACAAAGCACATTACCTCACATCGTGAATTGTTTACCTCTCTCGAGTCTGTCCCTCATGGGAATTTAGTCACTTGTGCCAAAAATGCCCCTTATCTAGTTCAGGGAGTTGGAAAGATTGTGCTTACTGCTGCAAATGGCAGTTCCTTTACACTTGTTGATGCACTTTATGTACCTGGGATCAAGAAGAATCTCTTGTCTATATCCGCACTTGCTAGACTTGGACTTGTAGTCAAATTTGTGGATGATAGATGTACAGTTCATGATCTCAGTTTTGGTGATGAAATTGTTGCATCTCGCCTTTTGTGCCGTGGGCTGTATAAGCTCACTTTGTATGACAAGTGTGGACAAAATTTTGCAAATGCTGTTTCAGATTCAAGGGCAATTTCAGATGCAAAACTTTGGCATGCACGTTTTGGTCATCTGAATTTTGCCAGTTTGCTACGTTTGCAGAAATCTGATATGGTTGCTTCTTTGCCGCCTCTTGAAGAACCTGTCAAACATGTTTGTGAAGGCTGTATTTTGGGTAAGATGCAACGTTCTAAGTTTCCAAAGGATGGTTCAGTTCGGGCCACATGCAGGTTGCAGCTTGTGCATAGTGATGGTTGTGGGCTCATGCAAACTCCGTCCTTAGGCAATTACCTTTACTTTGTGACTTTCATTGATGATTACTCCAGGCATGCATGGGTATTTCCGCTTAAAGCGAACTCCCAAAGTTTTTATGTGCTTCAAACAATTTCTGGCTATGACTGAAAATGTCTCGAAATGCTTGGCAGTTCATGTATATCATGGTTGAGCAAGAAGCAACTTATTGTGCCCACTTCGAGTTGTGAGGCTGAGTACAAGGCAGTCTTCACAGCTACAATTGAGTGTGTATGGATCAGACGCCTTATGGCTGATTTGGGTGTTGGAAAGGACACTGCCAACACTATCTACACTGACAGTCAGAGCGCATTGGCAGTTGCGAGAAACCCAGTTTTTCATGCTCTCACAAAGCACATTGAAGTGCATTACCACTATGTCAGGGAGAGGCTCTCAGCAGGAGAGATCATCTTGGCTTATGTGCCAACACAGGACAACCTTGCAGATCTTTTCACAAAGGCATTGTCTCATGAGAAGCTTGAAGCTTTCCCCAAAGCTTTGGGCTTACTCCCCTTTGTGGACTGATCATGTCCTCAGGGCATGGCACTTCCCTTTACTCATGTGCCAGCTCTCGTTCGCCGCATCACTCCAGGGGGGATTTGTTACCATATACATGTGGTAGTGATGTGTGTGAACACACTAGGACCGCTGAGGCATTTTTTCCTCTTTAGGAGGTTTTTTCCCCCGAGCATTGTATATACACCCATCACTCTAGGTCTATCTACTTTTACATAGCATACTAAGTAACACACTCTCTTCCTTCGTCTTCTCCAAGCTGTGTGCGTTTCTCTGCAACCCTAATTCCAACAGTAGGGAAGAGGAAGAAGAAACATTTCATAGGAGAAAGAATTAGTTCCTCACTTATCATAAATCTCCTTGGTAGCATACATAATAGCATAGTAATGATTATGGAGAAGATGAAAATCTTAAGCATTGAAGCATGGCTCTTGGTTGGATTTGCACTCCATAGCCAAGAGTGTTGGTGTAGGCTCTCAGCTTCTCAAGGAGCTTGGAGAAGGAGATGGAGCTCTTGCACTTTGCATAGCACACAATGAGTGTGTGTGTGTGTGTGTGTGTGTGTGTGTGTGTGTGTGTGTGTGTGTGTGTGTGTGTGTGTGTGTGTGTGTGTGTGTGTGTGTGAGTATACCCTGCAAGAAAGACCTCTTCTTGCTTTGGTCAACCCCCTCTTCTAGCTCATGCTTGAAGCTCATTGACTCATGCCAAGCCTAGCCAATCACAAGCTTGGGCCATTTCTAGCAATAGGGGTAGTCTTGAAACAAGTGTTCCCCTTTCCCCTTTGAGAGAGAGGAATTGATAAATGCAAAAACCATTAGTTAATTCAATTAATTTACCATTGGACCCCTTTTAAGTCTGGCCAATAGGATTCAAGCACATCATGAAGGTAACATGGGTAGGAGCTTGACATGTGTCCTTGCTGCCTCTTAAGACTTGGGGTTACCTTGAGTAAGTGTGTGTGTATTCTCTCACTAGCTCCTACAATATGGCCTTGCCCCCTCTTATGTAGGGATCACTTTGACTTTTGGTGCTTAAGCACCTTACTCATCAAGCATGACAAAGCACTTCTAGCTTGGGGGTGTTCCCACAAGCACGACAAAGCACCTCAAGCACCTTAGTCATCCAATAGGACAAGCACCTCAATTGACAAGTACCTCAAGCATGGCAAGCACCTCAAGCAAGACAAGCACCTCGAGCTTCAGTCGGGTTCCCACCTCAAGCTCAGCCCTAACTTAGGTCAAAGGATTTTAAACACTAACCTTTGGATGTCTTTAATGAAGCTAACCCTAAGGTCTTCTAATCTCCATTGGTAGCCTTGCTCTTTGATAGACTATATCTCATTTGGGCCCCTTTACCATTGGCCCCGTGTTGAGATAGATCTATAAGCACATGTTTATATCTTAACCCTTGTTCCCGTTTATTCTCCCACATTAAGTGATCAGTTTAATATGAGAAAATCATTAGATTTTTATGACATTACCTCTCTCTTGAAATCATAGTCATCCTCGACTATGAGGTAGAATAGATAAAGCCTTAGTCATTAGTCAATCTTAATAGAGGGTAGAGGATCCCTTTTTACCCCACGACATCTTTCCAAGATGGATGACTAATCCATTTGGTGCTTGGGAGACATAGCTGCCGTAAGCATGTCTTCTCTTTAATCCATTTCATTCTCCCAAAGTAGAGTGACAAATTCTACTTGGTGTTTGAGAGATTTCGTCATTACAAACATGATTCTAAGCATGCGTTCTATTTAAATTTGTGCACAATAAAAAGAGAACTAGTCTTATAAGAGAAAGAAATTGGTCATTCAAAAGAAATTTGTACATTTGCTTACTTTAATGTAGCATTGTAAGCATTGCCAAGGTTCATACTATCCTTAAGCTGTATTCCTTGCATCCATCTAGCATCTTTGTTGGGAGGCATTGTAGCAACGACCTAATCGCAACCCACACAAAATTATCAATCCGTGGATCGACAACCCGGCTAGGCGGCATGGAAGCACGAGCATCGGCTGAATAGAATGAGAGGAGAGTATGCTCATCCAATGGAATAGACGTTAGTCATTAAATCAATAACTCCAATCACATCATTAATCAAGCATCACCTACATGCATTAAGCCCACTGAAGTTTGACTTACCATAGACTAGAAATCCAAAGCACATTGATGATAAGCACACACTAATTGCATTGGTGTTGGGCTCTCCAATCACCACATGCCAATCAAGGCACTTCATCAAAAGCTATACACGCAAGGTGAATGGTGCTAAAGTTTCATAAAATCTATCCATACACAAGCAAACAATAGGACATACACACTAATTACAAGATTAAGAACCAACTTAATCAACCTGATTAGTGATGTTAAATATCGCAAACCGAGTGCTTATAGAACGATAGGAGTGGTTAATAGCAAGAAGTCATCACACACACTTAAATCTAGAATTATGAGAAATGTGAAAATACTTCATGACATAATGGAATAGATAAAAATTAGATTAATGAGAAAGTAGAGATTAGATTAAGAAAGCTTCTCTAATTACAATGGATTCGCACTAGCCTTTTAAGCATGGGCATTAAGCTCAAGGCTAGGCCATCCATAGAGTGAACACGAGAGAGAGAGAGAGAGAGAGAGAGAGAGAGAGAGAGAGAGAGAGAGCTCTCAAAAGTGGATCCTCAAGAATGAAGCCTCCTTGCATAAAGGCTTCCTTTTAAAGGCTTTCACCACAATCCCTTCTACTATGGGTTTGAGTTTGAGCCCTCTAGCTAGCATATACAACTTTGGAACTCCCAATGATCCCAAGACTTATACAAAGTGAGTTGAAAATATTATGCACAACCATAGCATATCTCCCACTTGATGCATATTTGGTGTAGCCTGTGTTAGCCGTTGCTAACATTTTTCCCTTCTTAATTTGGCGCACGTCCTTGTGTATCGGTGAAGAAACACGGTGACATGGTAGAAAGCAAGTCCTTGGAAGAAATATTGAGCTGCAAAACATAAGAACAAATAAGGAGCATCAAAGGCCAACAAGGATAAAAACATGAAGTACAATGAACAATCATGCAAAGTGAAATTTTTTCTTCTAAAAGATGGGTGAATCATAGTAAAAAACTAGACAACATAAAGCAAAAAAACACCTTACTATCATGAAGATTAAACCACTTGAAATTTCAATTTTATGCATGAAACACAAGCAATCAATTAAGACCCTAGGCTAATGCAAGTTCATAAACTTACTAGCCTAAAAACTATGTGACCAATCTTAATAAATCATTCAAGTCTATCATGTCTACAAGCTATAAGAAAGCTCCCAATCTATTAGTACATTGTCCCAGCTTTTTGAAGCTCATGGAAGTTTTGAGTTTGTCATTCATACAAAGAAAAAAATAAAGCACATCACAAGGCACCACCCCAAGGCAAGTCTAGGTATGACTCTCGGCTCCTTGAACCCTCAAGAAGGTGTTCCAAAAGCCTACTAGCCTACCAAGGCGACGGTTAACCCCTATCAGCCCAGGGCATTGGTTTAGGGCCTCAACCAAGTGAGCCAAGGTGATTCCCCTCGCCTGCCAAGTGCCAATAAGGCGCTAGGCCTCACAAAGACACAACATAACATAGAAATTTTCTTTTCATGTGTCTAGTAGCTTTTTTGTTACTTTTTCTTGACACTTTTTTGCTTCAGCGATTCATTTTTTAGCACTTTTTTGTTTCTTCTAACATGAGATGTTTATAGCAATTGGACTAAAGGACTTAAGCCTAATCATAGCCCTAGGTCATGTTAAAAATTAATGGAGTATTAAGACT
Organism: Adiantum capillus-veneris; assembly: GCF_014529385.1. NCBI lineage: Eukaryota > Viridiplantae > Streptophyta > Polypodiopsida > Polypodiales > Pteridaceae > Adiantum > Adiantum capillus-veneris. The sequence continues at coordinate 26,145,470 of NC_140955.1, read as the reverse complement.
ATCACTAAGAATCTAGGACTAATGAGCAATGAACCTACATTAACCTAAGGTCAAGGCCAATTACCTATGATTAGCACACATAAAAACGTAATTTTTTGATGAGTTAATATTCACAAAGCAAAGTGTTGAAACTTTAGTATGCCTAGCTTTTGAACATGAAAAAACCATAGCCTAAAAGCAAAATTTACTTAAGCCAAGCATAGAGAATGGAGAAATGAACAAAAGAGCAAAATCATGGAAGGATTTCACCTATTCATGCTCTTTATGCATCTTTGAGCAAGCATCCACTTGGTAGAGAAGTACTTCTCTTTATCTTTTTATTACAATCAAAGCTGATTGAAGCTAAGTGTAAACACAAGCTCCAAAGGCCTTTTATTGAAAACCAAAAGCACACAAAAAAAACATTAATAAAAACCAAAGCTAGGGTCTTCATTACCCAAATTTTCCAAAGGGAAAAAAGTGCCTTTGGTTATGCACATGATGCTGTTTGTAGCAAATTTATACATACACATCAACAATGAGAGATAAAATGCTTCTACATAAGCAAATTTGCAATTTTTACAATCTCTCATGCATGTATCAAAAGTTGATTAAGTGCTAGCTCAACAAAATATGGAATTTAAAACAAGCCAAGATCTAGAAATAATGCAATTTTTGAGTGGATTTGAAGTGGCTCTTGAAAGCCGAATTTTAAAAATAAAGCTCTCCAAAAAAAATTGGGCAAACACTAGCTCAAATGAAAACATTTTTGCTTTAGACTAAGTTATGAGCTAGCATGTATTCAAAATAAGTGGAATCGCTCTAACTTTAATCAAATTTTAGTATATAGAATGTCTCGATCAAGCATTATTGCATATGCAATGTAACTCTCAAAAGATGCCCAAATATATCACCAAGAGTTTTTCAGGCAACGGGGTGAAGACCAGGTGAATAGGGAGTTTAGTGGCTGCCCAAGGTCTCTTATCGCTTGGCTTTTATCTTTTTTTATGAACGCCAGTTTTGCAGCAGGGTCAAGACCATGCGAATAGGGGTTTTAGTGGATGCCCAAGGTCTCTCATTGCTTGGATCTGACCTTTTTTTATGAACACCCAGTTTTGCATCGGGGTCAAGACCAGGTGAATAGGGGGTTTAGAGGCTGCCCAATGTCTCCCTTTTCTTGGTTCTGACCTTTTTTTAATGAAGTCCAATTTTGTAGCGGGGTCAAGACCAGGCGAATAGGGGTTTAGTGGCTGCCCAATGTCTCCCTTCACTTGGTTCTGACCTTCTTTGATACTGGTTACTCGTTTTTACTGGTACTGGTACTAGATATTGGGGGTCACAGCAATATGGCAGGTGTGTTTTGATGGGTGGGTCTACTAAAAGCTGTAACGGCGCGGTTAAGCCACTGCTAACTTCTAAGAGTACTGACTTTGTGGGCCAAACTCCACATGATAGGAGTATATGAGCTTTGTTTGCAAGCTAAAGACAAAGGCAAAAGCAAACAAAATTGCAGCAAAAAGTGAAACCTTCCAAAAGTGGGTGTGAGCTAGCATTATTGGGTGCATAAAAATCGAGCACCTTAGGCAAGTGGTGGGCTTGATGAGTGGGTGGGATCCTGTCATAATAATCAATATCTAATTCTCCTAAATGATTTTCTCATATTAAACTGATCATTTAATGTGGGGAAGTGCCAAGGAGAAAAAGCTAGAATATTGGTTAAGCTAGCAGACCGGCCACAGTAGGGATCCAAAGGAGGGAAAATAGGGATCCAAAGGGGGGGCCATCTGCAAAAGAGCCATGTGAAACAATGGGCCAAAAAGACCCTAAGGTTCAGCCCATTAAGACTTCCAAAATGCTAAGGTTCCAAAATTCAAAGGTTGTGTCCAAAGGTCAACCCTAGGGAAAATTGGATGCTTAGTGTGTGCGCTAAAAGTCTTTGCACATCCCTACATGGGAGGGGGCGAGCCCCAAAGGTAGGAGATGAGAGAGAAAGCCACACACACACACACACAGGCTCCCTTTACACAAAGGGAATGAGGGACACATGTCAGCTCCCTAGGCCAGATGCCCACAAGGTGTGCCCAATTCCTATTGGAAGACCCTTGAAGTGGACCAATGAGAATTAAGCTAGAGTAAATCTAGTTTAATTAATTTAAAAACATTTAATAAAAGAAACCAAAGAGAATTAAGTCTCCTAGAAGACTATTGGGCAGTCTCCCAAGGGGTCCAATGAGCATTCAGGAGCCCCATGGCTTGCCTGATTCCTATTGGCCAGGAGGCAAAGGGGTCCAATGAGAGTTTAGTTTAATTATTTAATTACCTGAAGCTCTCACAAAAGGGGAAAGGGGGACACATGTCAGAAGGCTATCACTTATGCTGCTTAATTCCTATTGGCTTGACCTGGGGAGGTCCAATGAGGCAAAAGCCAGACCTATTTAGCAGCTAGGGCTCGCCCAAGAGAGAGGGGGGGGCTGATTTTTGCTTGGCATTGACACACACACACTCACACTTGACCATGTGTGAAGGAAGAATACTCTATCTCCTCCCAAGCTTTAATGGAGAGCTCATCACCTACTCCAAGCTTGTGAGATAGAAGCCTACATCAACACTCTCTTGGCATGTGGATGCAAATCCAACCAAGAGCCAAGCTTCAATGCATGCTCATCTTCTCTACCAAGCTAATTACTAAGCTAAGCTATGCTAATATGAGTGATTATGTGAGGAGATGTACATCTTTCTCGTAAGATACTTCTTTTTCCTCTCAATCTACTCTCATACCCTGCTAGCTCTCACCATCTTCGAAGGTGTGTGAGGTCTTGGGTCTGAGAACGGGGATAATTCAAGTTGTGTTTGATTAAGTGTTTTGCTTGGTGTATGAAGCTTCCATCTTCATTGCACTAGCTAGTCTTGAAGGAACACAAAGAATTGTATTGTACAATGTCTCTCTTGATGGGAGAAACTATAATACAAAGCCTTTTGGAGGGGGGACCGGCTCCATGCAAATCCGGTCCTCAACTGTTGTCAATAGCTTAATATCTCTCTCTTTTGAAAGTATTGTCGATGCTATCTAACTAGGTGTTATGCTTTTTGTTGCTCTCTCCACCCAAGCACTCTTGTAATTCTCATTAGGAATCTATTCTAATGAAATGCCCACTATGTTCATGCTAATTTCCGCTACACATAAGATTTTAGGCCATTAAATGTTACATTGGTATCAGAGCTCAAGGTTTCTCTTTTCTTGCTCAAGAAGGGATGTCCTCAAGCTAGCTACAAATGGTTGGTATTATTAATTGCCTGTGAGTAAGTAGAATAGGGATTTTTCAGCCTTGCAGTGCGCCTGCCTTTGTGCAGTTAACGGGGCATCACCGTCGAGAGCTATGGTCTTAATAGTGGAGTCCTACGGGGCTTGCCTATGGCTTAACCACTATTGAGCTATTAGAAGCTTGACAGGAGCCGGTGCTGTCTTGGTGTCGAAAGACCCTCTCTTCTATTCCTTGCAATTAATGGTATTCGAGCCGCGGGTACAGTAGCTTGAGTGCTTTTTCTAAAGGGGTAAAGAGGAGTAGCAACTAGGGCTTGAAGTGCCAAAGTACACCTAAAAGTTGTTAGAATGGCTGACAATAGTAAAGAGAGTGAAATTAATGTTGATAACTTTGATTTTGCTCATGAGCAAGCTACTAATGATGCTTCAATGCTTGTTAACTATCTTGTTTCTAGGCTTCAACAAGCCATGGGCAATCCATCTCTCCAAAGTGAAGTGCAACGGCAGCTCCGTGCTCACGGGATTCTCCAAGCTCATCACCATGACGAGAGAACACCTAGGAAGCCTCCTTGTGAGACTACCAAAAGAGGTCTCTCTCCGATTCGGGAAGAAGAAGAGAATCCATATGAAGGGCTCAAGAACTTACTTCTTGATGATGCATCTCCTTCCCAAAGGAGAACTCAAGAGCCTCCACCGAAGGAACGAGAAAGAAGCGAGTCTCCCGCCACCTCGGCGGAGATGGCTCCACGAAGACGGCGGGCTAAACGCTCTCCATCACCACCAAAGCGGAGAAGACCATCACACTCTTCTCCACGCCATAATTCAAAGAGGGATGATAAAAAGCAAGAGAAGAAAAAGGCGAGAAAGAGGACACCCTCTTCTCCATCTTCTTCATCCTCTTCCTCTTATGAAAGCTATCGTGAAGACGACAAAGATCAAGACAAGAAAAAGGTGAGAAAGAGGTCACCCTCTTCTCCACCTTCTTCAAATTCTTCATCTTCTGAAGAAAGTGATGGTGCAACTTTTGAACCATCGAAAAGAAGAGGCCATAGGAAATCCTATGCCGCATGGAAGAGGTCGTCCAAGCTGAAGAAATTCAAAGAGGGAGGGAAGAGCATCTCTTTCCTTACCTATGATGGCACCTTCGGTGCTACAGACAGTCTTGAAGGAACACAAAGAATTGTATTGTACAATGTCTCTCTTGATGGGAGAAACCATAATACAAAGCCTTTTGGAGGGGGGACCGGCTCCATGCAAATCCGGTCCTCAACTGTTGTCAATAGCTTAATATCTCTCTCTTTTGAAAGTATTGTCGATGCTATCTAACTAGGTGTTATGCTTTTTGTTGCTCTCTCCACCCAAGCACTCTTGTAATTCTCATTAGGAATCTATTCTAATGAAATGCCCACTATGTTCATGCTAATTTCCGCTACACATAAGATTTTAGGCCATTAAATGTTACAGATCCTGTGATCAGCACCAAGTCAAGTTGACAAGCACCAAAAGTGACAAAGAAAAGTGTGTGTGTGTGTGTGTTTTGTGGAGTTTTCACATAGTGTCTAGCCGAATGCAACAACAGTAGGGTCGGGCCAGTAACCACGAGTGTGCGCATGCATGTGTGTGTGAATGAGCTCGCAGTGGTGAGCCATGCAATAAGGGCCGCTGATAACTGGTACAAGGTCTGCAAGTGGGTATGTCATCAAACAAGGGCAAGACAACGGAGAAAAAATGACAACGTTAGCAAGAGAGCTCTCAACAACAAACATAACAAGCTCAACAATGCTAAAGATAGTGAAGTATTGAAGGATACAAGAATAGGTCCATCGTCAAGTTTATGACAAAAGGCAGGCACATCAAAATCAATCTTCATGGCCAAAAGTGGCAGCAAGAAGAAAAATGAGCAACAAGATGCAAAATTGCCTCGAGAATTGAAGTTCAACACATGCATCAACCAGACCACATGAGTTATGAAGCACTAAAGGAAGGGGGGAGTGTCATCAACAACAAAGCACTTCCCAACCAACCTTGAAGAAAAAGCTAAAGCCCACCCTAATGACAAGACTCCACATGGTCGTTCAAGGGATAACACGAGTTAGGAAGGGGGGAATGTTAGTTGATTGACCGAACGATGTCCACCTAGTCGGACACATAGCTGGACACCACATTTGTACTCTATTATTTTTTCGAGCTAGTGTAGTGATACTTGATGTAAATCCTAATTTTAGAGTAGCAAGTCAATTCCTTGAGTTGTAATTTAGTCATGATATTTATAAAGGTCTATGTGAGAATGCCACATGCCATTTAGAAAGCCCTAGGTATAAAGGTCAATAACTTTAATGTGAAATAGGCTTATCTTTAGCAGAAGAGGAAGCTTTGTTGTACTTACACTCAAGTGACTATGAAGCTCCAACTTGTAATCAATATAACTAATGATTGGGTAATTTGTTTTCCATTATGAGACTTGCATTGTGTTCCTCTCTCTTTGATCTTTCATTCAAGTGTAAGCATTGTCAATATCGTTGAGGTTTGCAACTACGGATTAGTGAGCCAATCTTCATATTTGAGTGCTTAAATCACTATTTTTTGACGTTTTGACCATACGAGAGTGTTCCTAGACCATAGGGCAACGTTTTTGGTATGTTCTATTGCAGTTGTTAGGACCCTGATCATGATGGATCGTGATTTTGGTACCTCATTAGATTGCAATCAGACTTGGTAGGATAGTGATCCTAGGTGTCTTAGACCTCCTCCTAAAGTTTTGTTGCATTTCGAGTCCATTCGAGCTAAAATGGTATGATGACCTAGAGTGGTGAGAAAGGACATAGGCAGATTTTCCAATCATTGAGTGGTGGTTTGCTTGTTGAGCTGGTATGTTTGCTTGTTAGGTTCATTTCTTGAGATTGACAATCTCAAAGAGTCTATGTGCCCCATCCGAGTCACTTCCCTTAGTATCGACATATTATGTTAGTGCTAGATAGCTATGCTATAGACGTCCATCGCGGTGACCCACTACCAGACCTCTACACAAGGGCCAAGGAATCCTCTACCAATGATTTTTTCTCCCTTTTTATAGAGAGCATAGCCGTTGGCAAACTCCCCTTCTTTCGGGGAAGTCTAATATACATTTGTGCGGCAAGAACGGATAATTATCAGACTGATTGGGTCCACCCATCCATGATCAAAGGATCAAGTTGATTCCCACTTTCCACACTCTACTCAAGTAGGGTCTATACTTTTCTAATTACTACTACACTTTTTTGATGCATAAAATAATGGTTCATTTTTTATTTCCATAACAAAGTTTTTTTAAAGCAGCCGTTGAAAACAACATTACAAACATACTTTCTCAAACAAACATCTTTAGACTTAAGACAAGGTATTGTCAATAAAAGTAATCATGGGTAGTACTTGATCTGTCAAAACACCTCCTAACAAGGGTGAAAAATGGCACCCATTCCTTTACTAGGGTGGAAGAAGATGTCACCTAAAAAGTTCGGTCACCCATACTCGTAAGCAGTTGCCCATAGAATGGGGTGACTCTCTAAGATAAAAAAGGTATCCTAAAACATATAAATACATAGACAAGAAATGAGAAAAGGCTTGACGTTCATGGGGGGGGTCATCTCAGTAGTGGCCTCTAGCCAGTTGTCACTTTTCACCTGAAGAGAAAAATGGAACAAGGAATCAAATGCGGTCTTGAGACAAGATGTCTTAAGAATTATCAAAGAAATTCCTTCCTAGCTCATTCAAATTTTCCAAAGTATTTCTTTCTTAATTTTTCAATCAAGAGCATGGTGTTTCTTGGAATTCAACCTTAAATTTTTAGCTACTTTTATCATTTCTAAGATATTTATCTATTATATAACAGATGTAATGCTATGACTATTGAGAATTTACACTAAATGGTGAATTTTTAAAGACTAATACCTGGACCTGATCTAGAGCAAGAATTTATTGTGACATTGGTACAAGAATTCCCTTGTCAATAGAGACACTACTCCGTCTGGCCTCATGATCATGTGTGGCCATAGTTGTCTTCAAAGCAACCTCCTCCTCCAAATAAAATCTTGAACTCTCCTTTTTGAATCCATGCCTACTATCCTTTTTTACAAAGATTATTAATCATTACATAAATTATAAAAACATATAAAAATTACCATGGGAATTTAAGCGACCAAGTTTCCACTTTAATATAAGCCTTGCTATGATATATTTACTTTAATGAATAGCTAAATTAAAAGCTTGACTGTAATATTTTTACTTTAATTAATAATTCAATTAAAAGCTTGATTGGAATATTTTTATTTTGGATTAGTGTGTTTGAACTTTGAAAACTATCTCACAATTTTTAGTTATTTTTTAATTTGTCCTTTTAGTCTATCTTCTAAATACAATTTCTTGATCTTAATAAATATTGAAACTAAAAGTTTCATTCTAATATATTTCTTCTGGCTTTCTAACAATATGCTTGAACTCTAAAAATCCTTGCGTGTTTTTGAATTTAGTTTTGGTATTATTTTCTTTCAATTTATTACCAAAAACTAGAGATTTTGCAATCATACTTTTATTGTGGATTTCCAAGTGTGCATTTAAAGTCTCAAAATTACCTCATAATTTTTCAAGTTGATTTAGTATACTTTCTATTTAAATTAAAATCATACAATTTTAGCTCTAATAATTATACAAAATATAGATATAATTTTGATGTTCCATAGCTTGTTAATAGTGTGTGAAAACTTTGAAAATTATCTCATAAGTTTTCAAATTGATTTAGTTTTTTCCTTTAATTAAAGGCTAAAATCACCTTTTTAATTATCTAATAATCAATAATATTACTAAAAAATTCAACTAAATACTCAATTTTCCTAAAAATTTCTATTGCTAGCTCCCATTTCTTAGGCATATGGCAACATCAACAAGCATACATCTAGGCACTAAGGCCTATTGACATTTTCATTGTGTATCATTTGTTATATGATATTAATAAATACTTTCGGAATGTATTTCTTGATAAAGTGAGTTTCAAAATAGGTAGTCCTTTGATTTGTAAACATACCGCCAAACTATGATAATAGTAAAAAAATCTTTTTTCATCATGTTGTTGTATATCTTTGGCTTGTTGTGGATGAAGGTGACTTGAACCTCTTCTTATGAAAGAAGGGGATTGATCAACTAATGCATGTCTTCATGGTTTTTTTGAAGTATGGATAAAATGAACAAACTTGTTGGAAAAACTATGTCGACCATTAATTAGGGATATCATGTACACTCTCAACATAGTAATTGATATATTTCAACAGTTTTTTTAATTAAATTATTACCTTGTGTCCCATAGATTAGACAATTGATAGCCAATATCTTTGTAGACATTCATGCCCATTGAGATAATTGGCTGAGTGTAGGAAACTTTAAATTTGGTAGTATGCGTACACCAAGTCTCAATGGGATTTGTGTTTTTAACAATTAAAATATTGAAAACATTTTTTCGTACAAAAAATAATGACTTTTGTTAATGATTGGGTGAACATTGAAGCCTATTATGACCTACGGGCAAATGAGTGTTTTATATAGAGCATGTAGCTTACATTACTAACTTCCTTTTGGTTGATAAGCCAAAAAAAATTGCAGGTGAATATCTTACATATTATGGCTTACATGTGACTTTTTAGTATAATAAGTTGATGAATGGTTTAGACGATTGGACCAACAAGGTAATTTAGATTTGGATCTAGTTTGGGTAAAGTAAGATGGCACTTGACATATATCTAGATACTAATTCTCTTTTGATAAAAGGTTGATTTTACAATCAAAATTCATGGGATTGAAATTGAATAAGTTAAAAAATAATGGAGATGACTACATTATTACTTAAAGCTTCCAATTTAGTTAAAAAACCCTTAATCCTCCTGTGAGGGTCTCCAAAGAGATGCAAATTACTGTAACTTTTTTTGACAATTTCTCCATAATATAAACAAGATGCTATTCATTTTTTTCAAAGATGGCTACTTCTTGGTTTTGAGGATACATTAGACATTTGTTTACTTTGGTATTTACTTGAAAAAATATGGTAGTACATAAGGTAGGCTGTAAGCTAATTCTACATGTGTGACCTGGATAACAACTGGGCCCAGTTCTACTAACACTTGTAATATGCACAAGCATAGCTAGTTCAAGTTAAACATTTTTGTATAAATGCAGGTAACAATTGGATCCTTCTCCTCAGAGGATTAGTGGAAGTTTGTCTCTAGGGAATAGACATCTTTAAAGCGGATCACAACAATAGCAATACCTTGAGAAAGGAAATTCTACATCAAGATTGTTTCACTCATTAGTATTTTAGGCTAATGTAAACTATTAAAATAAACAATTGATATGGTGTAATATACATGTAGCATATCTTTCTACATAATGTCATTATCCTTGTCCATATGTCAAGTGTGGTCTAATCCATTGTATGGTTCAATAGTTTGTATAATCAAACTATTGTTAGGTTTCTCATTTCAAACACACACTCTTGTTCCTAGCTAGATTTTGGTTGGGTTAGCACCATACAATGGTAGTAGATCCGTTACATTAATATTAACTTGACCCACCCAATCAAAAGGGATGGGTTGGGGCTCTTTAGCTCCTAAATTGGTCAAGCACCTATAGGCTTACGTGTAATCAATGCATTTTAACAAATATAGGAGATGCACTAGAAGTATACAGGATACAAGGCTCATTCTTGACATAGTGGATGGCTTACTTATCAACAAATACTTTATCAAGAATGGATTTTGTAACTCCATAATGTCCTACAAGGATCGTTTATTGATTATTATCGTAAAAATAGAAACAAGCTATGACACAAGTAACAAAGGTCCAAAATTGTGATGAGATGATTCATGATGTTTTCACTATATTCACGTGGACATAATAGGTGGGAGATAGGTCCACTTGGTGGTCTATCCTCCACCAAGTGGGGGATGCAAAAGGGCCACACACACACAAGTTATATTACTTGACCCAAAATTTGTTGCACACTCTGGTGTGGTACGGTATCCATGTTCCCCCCAAAATATTATTGCATTGTGGGCAATCGCAAAAACTTTGTCAACATCCTCTTTGGTTGGAGAAGCATTTAAATCAAGCGCATACATGGCATTGAATAGGGACTTTGTGGCGTCATCGTCGACAACACAAAAAGCATCCGTGTTGTTGCGTGCACTTTGAGAACCATAAATTATTCATTTCACACACATTGTGGAGAATGTGAGTAGCATGCACATTGTTAATGGGGTCAACAAGGGGGAGCGGTGGATCTCGTTGAGAGCCATGCTTGCATTGTATGGCTTGTCCACATTGATCGTGTTGTCCATGGTTTCCCCTTGGTATGGTAAATGCGTGAATGCGAGAAGACTGAAGGAGAATCTTGAACACAAAGAAACTTGTGAGTGAATGAAACTAGTGGATTTTTGGCTATTTATAAAGAACCCTAATTGACTTTACTTCCAAGACCATTCACACCATGTCTTTCATCTGGTTTTAAAATGAAGTAAAATATTCAAGGAAATCTTACTTAAAGATAATATTAAACAGCTTAACTTACTTTCAAACCAAGGATTATTTAAACAATACCAAGTACCAAGTACCAATTTTGAATGTGCCAATACATAGAAAACAAGTACATATGGAATAGCCAATACATTATGGTTTTCAATTCCTGGTGGTCGTAATTTTGGTGACAGTTGTGCTACTGGAGCACATGCAATTGGGGCCCCATCGGTAGCGAGGGAAATAGTGGCCTGTAGAGCAGTTAATCATGGCTTGGCTAGACTACTACTATAGGTGGTGGTTTGCTAGTAGTGTCTTTCCACATCATCTTAATGGCCATGATGATTGAGGGAATGTCTCTTTTTAGTTACATCTAATGCACCTCGTCATCTTGGAGAGAGATTCAACAACTTAGCTTTCTTGTCTTTGCAATGTTTCTTGCATTGAGCACTAATGGCTTTCTCATCTTCCTTGCACTAAGCACTAATGGCCTTCTCCTCCACACCCACAAACCTCCTCACCAAATGTCAAATCTGCCAGTGAAGACAGTAGTGTGATGCCTTCTAGTTATTCTTTGGAAAGGTATGATGCCTTGGCTGCTTTGACTGACTCGGGGTCTAGTTGATAAGCAGGCAGTTCCTGTAGCTTTTCCTTTTGATTGAGCTTCTTCTTGGCCCTTTTCGCTGCTTGCATGTCTCCTGTTCAATGAATAGAGTGCAAAGTTAGCAGATTTATCAAAATTTTCTCTAAAATGTCCTTTAGACTGAAATGCTGACAATTTTGGTCCAATTTGCTTCAAATCAATTTTTTGAACAAGCAAAGATGCATAAAAACATGCAAGGAACAAAACTGTAAAGTCAAAATAAATATTTGCAACCAAACTAAATAATCGCGATTATTTACAGATGAGGAAAATTTTCAACTTTTTGCAAACTTGGCTTCATAGGCTTGAAGTATATACCAAATACATGCTCTGAGTGAAATACGGGCTCATTTGGATGCATAGGGTGAAAATGGTACCAAAATTTGGCTTTATGTCTTTGAAACAATAGATATAAAGGAAATTTGAAATTTTGAGCTCTAAATTGGTTCAAATTTGGCTAGTAGGCTTAACGCATCATGTACTTTGGATATATGATGGCAAAATATCAAAACTCCCCAAGTTTCTTCCAAAATTGATATTTTTTGGTACAAATTGATTCTAAGCATTGTATAGACACTGTATATGAGATATAAGGTGATTTGGAGCAAGAAATGTGGTCCATAACCAAGAATTTGGCTTGCAAAGACTTCTTTGCGTTTTTTGACAATTTTCCAAATAATGGATGGTCATTTTGGCTCATACTTAATTTTTGGCATGTAATAGGTGTGCACACATGATATAGGTGAGGTGAGGTGACAATTTTCAAGCAAAATTGATGCAAAAGTAAATAATCGTGATTATTTACTACAGTGACAATTTCTTTGCAAAACTCACAAATTTTGACCTATACATATTCCATACACCTAATACAAGTCCTAAATTCAAGTTTGGTCATGCCGGCATCACTTTGTGCTTTGTCGACTCTGAAATCACCACTTTTTGTGACTACACTGCCTGTTAGGTTGGTCAGTCAACTTTGAGGCTTTGGACTTGTCCGCAACATAGTCGTGAAGCAACCTGTCCAATTCTGGCTCATTTGGAGTCAGTTTGACCCCGTATGTCAAATTTGACGCTTTGTAACCTTCAAGCCATTTTCTGCTTTTCGAGGGATTTGCTTGATGAATTTCACCAAACCAATCATATACATTGTATATGGACCTCATAAGCAAGCCATCTGTGGAGCTAGGTCAGAATTTTGGCATTTGCCGAAAACCTAACTTTTCTACTGGAGACCCCCTCGACCCGTGTGTCTAATGGTCAATTGATGATATAGAAAGGTTCTATTATGTTAGGGCGGCATGCTATGGTTCAAATCCCATCTAGTTTGGTCGAGCTGGCAGGCCACTATGGTCAATTTTTGGCCGTAGGTCTTCGTGCACTGCTCGATTTATAGGGTTTTTTCTAGGGCTTTAGACTAGCGATTGGCCGTACAAAATGGATCATTGGCGAGTAAAGAACTTACCCCTCATGTCTTGTGTGAGACGGCGCTGAAAATGGTCAACTGTGGGCTCCGGAAAAGTCGCGCGAAAGAGGCCGAAATCTCTCTCTGCCAAGGCTGCAAGTGGAAATGAGGTGGTTTTAGCCTACCTTGGATATCTATACCCGGACTTCCCGAACCAAATTTCCCCAGATTCCCTCATTAGTCCTACTAGGCTGTGAAATCTATGTTAGACTCAAAAATTTCTCTGATCGGATTTCTGTAGCTCATTTTACAAGAATTTTGCAGAAGTAGGCCTGGCCGCCTAATTTAGGCTTCACGCTTCCATCTTCTGATTTCATTGAAAATTTTTGTGCTTGTCTGCCTTGTCTTTCTAATCATCATCGTGTCTTCCAATTTTCCATCTGAGCTTCCCTGCTATTTATTATTTATTTTTGACGTGTTTATTTGAAAAAATCAAAGAAAATAGCAAAATGCTCTAAAAAGTAAAGAAAAAATCCAATAATTAAGAAAATTCCTTGAAAAACACAGCTTTATTGTTTTCTAGGATTTTTCTATTTTTAAGCCTCATTATAAATAAAAATGATGAAAAATACCCAAAAAATGACAATTTTTAATGATTTTCTGATAGTATATACGCTATTTACACTCATCGAGAAAATATTACCAGTGAATTTTTCCTATGATGAATTATAAGGGCATTATTAGGTAATTTTGCAAAAAATCACAGGTTAACATCAAACTTTTTCCTCCCTCTTCAAACATTGCCCTTAATTACTTAATACTTATTGCCCTTCCACCCCTCCTAGATGGCGTACTCCAGGACGACTGTGTGGATGGGTTGAAAAATCGTGTCTATGCATATCCGTGGTTGGCTCTACCATGCTATGGAGATTAATGCAATTCAAACTAACATGATGTGTAAGAGCTAGGTCTTGAGTAATTGACTCAAGGGTTTCCGATATCGAGGTTTGCTGCTGATGTCTTCCAAAGAGAAAATCTTGTAGCTTGTGTGCTTTTGTCTGATTGTACCATCAGGATGTTTCAGCACACTGATTGCTTGAGCTGTTGGTAGCACTTTTGACTGTTGTCGAGCTTTTTCTCGCCATTGGTAGCTTGGTCGGCTTGGTGTGGTGGAGTCTTTTGAGAGTTAACTCGCCATTGCTTGATTGGTTTTACGGTTTGTGGAGAAGACAAGTGATCCTTTTTCTTCCAAACCATTTCCATGTTAGGTTCCTTGCTCGAAGATGCTCATCTCTATGTTTTAACCCTAGGAGCCTTCTTTTGTTTTGTCGGTGAAGTCTTAGGCACCCATATTTGAATCAGTTTATCCTTCATTAGGAGAAATATGAACCTTGCATGGGCCTTGTAAGGAATCCTAATTTTTAGGGATTAAGGCTAATGTTGTGTAGGGTTAAGGGGACAAGGGCATTCAAGAAGCTAGTTTTGAGTAGACTTTTCTAGCCTTTTTTTAAACACATGTAGGATGTGGACCTAAGAGGTCACTTTCTCTCTCTAGCTTTTGGAAAGTGAAGGGAGTAAAGGGGTGTGGCCACATCAGCAAAAACGTGGGTCACTAAGAGCCAAAATTTGACTTTTTAAAAAAAAAGTTATTTTTATTTATTTTTGACTTAAAATTCCCTCCCAACATATATACACATCAAAAAATCATTTTTTGACATTTTTTTAAACCTACAAACACTGAAAGTCCACTTTTTCAAAAAAAAATCCCCCCCAAAAAAAAAACCTTTGTTCTCTCCTCCTCCTTCCTCCTCTCTCCCTCTCCTCTCCCTCTCTACCCCCTTCTCTCCTCCTCCTCCCCTCTCTCTCCCTCTCCCCCCTCTGCCCCCTTCTCTCCTCCCATGTTCCTCTCCTCTCCCTCCCTACCCCCTTCTCTCCTCCTCCTCCCCTCTCTCTCCCTCTCCCCCTCTGCCCCTTCTCTCCTCCCATGTTCCTCCCTCTCCCTCCCCCCTCTTTCTTTTCATTCTTTGCTTCCTCACGCAACAACTGCCATGGTGCTCACGGACATCACAAATCGTATCCCTCCACCACCATGTACTCCGCACAACAAAAGTGTACATATTGCTTGTCCGCGGTGTTTGCACCGAAGACCGCACGTGAGGGTGAGCAGAGGTCATCCCAAGATCGTCATACTGTCGGTGAGACGAATGTGTATGGTTCTTCAATATCTTGGGAGGGGAGAAGTAGGCTTGTTAGGCTATTGCAATTGGTTGTGTATGGGTGCAGGTGCTTCTTTGCATTCGTGGATGCACGAATGTCAAGCTCTTCAGCTCAAAACAGTGGCATTACAAGAAACAGTGGGTGCAAGTTAGAGAGGTCAAGTGTCACCACTTTTCCTCTAAAACAGACTTCTTTGTTACATCTTGCAGGTAGGTGCTTCAAATCCATCCTTATTAGAGGTGGGTAATCTCATCCTAATGCAAGAATGGCTCAAGGAACTAGCATAACATGAAGCTTTTACGGTGGCACAAAGCTCTCCTCAAGCAATGTGGCTCCCACTACACCAAAAATCACTATGCTAACATGGAGAGATCCCTAGTAGGACAATACAACAACTTTTCATCAGCAGCACACCCTTTCCTAACATGAGGGCACCCCCACCAGAGATATTTTTATATGATAGGTCACCCCTTGAGCATACCATGTCATGGAATGGATGTAAGAACTATGACTGCACTACCCCTTGGAAGTTGTTCACGAATGTATGTTTATCAAAGTTAATGAGAAGAAGTTTGGACTTTTTTGTTTGTTGATGTGTAAGAGCACTCTTGGTCTACCATATTTTAGATTGTTTGATAAGTTAAATAAAATTTGTAGTCATTTAAAGTATCAATTTTTTTTTGTAATATTGTACATGAGAAGACATGATAAAGTACAAGAGATCTTGACGAAATAAACCTCGATGAGATTCCCACCATGAACTTGTGACACCATACCTCTCCTTGAACCCTTTGACTTCTATCGTTGTGGGGAGTCCAATGGGGGGCTATTTTCAAATTTTTAGCATAACTTTTTTTTGAAGGAATTTTTGGTTATTCTAAAGTTTATACACAGTCTAGGAGTTCATTCTGATTGTTTTTCTTCAGTTTCAAATTTTGACCGAGTACACTCCTTGGAAGCCACTTTTGAAGGTGTTAGGGCGAGATTTTGGGAAAGTTTTGTATGTAGGAAATAAAGTCCTTAACACAATAAAAAACAATGGTTCTTTGAGTATTTTCAGATTCCATGGTTTTAATGTTCGTTGAAGCCCGTAGATTAAGAAAAAAGTAAAAAATGTATGTTTTACATCATTTTTAAATAAATTGTCAACTTGCACATTGATTTTTGGAGAATGCGAGCAAGATATGATTTTTTCTCATCACATGATGGTCGAAGAACGCGATGAGATGAACAAATTTATGTGAGACAAGCCCGGACAGATTCGGAGCCGATTGAAATCTAGAAGCTGTTGAAAACAACTGAAAAGTTCAACACTTACAAAAAAAACCTAACACTTGAATCATGGCCATGCATCAAAAATATGCTCACACGGTGAAGGAGGTGCTTCAAAGCTATGGAAATCAGTATAAAATGCAAGCAATAGCATTGGAGGCTATTCAAGAAGTTGTAGAGGCTCACATCATTTCAGATGACTTTGCAATGACAAAATGATTAAGAGTTGTGTCTACTGTCTCCATAGTGATTTGGCTTTTCGGTTTATCCATGTGTTTTAAGTTAATTGGTTTTGGCCATGAAGAGTTAAATTTAAATCAAATATAAACATTTTTGCCATCCTAAGGGGCAAACAAAGCTAGAAAATGCAAAAAAAAGGGTGGCCACAAGGGCGCGCAGATGGCCCATCCAGCAGTTTTGGATGGCTCATCTGCGCGCCCTTGTGGTCACCCTTTTTTTTGCATTTTCTAGCTTTGTTTGCCCCTTAGGATAGCAAAAATGTTAATAGCTGATGAAACCAGATGTTTATGTAGCATGAGACTAGATTTTTATATTAACCAATGTGATTTGGCCTTTTGGTGCAGGGAACTAGTAAGTTGAGTTGAAGGAAGGCATAATGTGCTTGAAAAGTTAAATTTTACATTCATCTCACCTTTTCCAAGGTCCTGGAGTGCAACAATAGCCTAATTATGCAAAAAAAGGGTGGCCACAAGGGCGCGCAGATGGCCCATCCAACAGTTTTGGATGGCTCACCTGCGCACCCTTGTGGCCACCCTTTTTTTTGCATTATATGGCCTTGTCTACCCCTTATAATAGCAAGAATGTTAATATTTGATGAAACCAGATGTTTATGCAGCATGAGACTAGATTTTTATACTATCCAATGTGATTTTCCCTTTTGGTGCAGGGAACTAGTAAGTTGAGTTGAAGGAAGGCATAATGTGCTTGAAAAGTTCAATTTTAGGTTCATCTCATCTTTTCCAGGGTTCTGGAGTGCAGCAATAGCCTAATTATACAAAAAAAGGGTGGCCACAAGGGCCCACATATGGCCTATCCAGCAGTTTTGGATGGCTCACTACGCGCGCTTGTGGCCACCCCTTTTTTTGCATTATATGGCCTTGTCTGCACCCCAGGATACCAATTTTTTTTTAGATTAAGTGAAAGAAAATCTTTATGCAACATGACAGTACAAATTCCACTTCTTTTCACTCAGATGTAATTAGAGCTCCCCCCCCCCCTTTCTTTGTGTTCAAAGGTCCGGAGCATTCACTATGTAAAATTTTCCTATATCATGTGCGTTCACTAGAATGGATTAAAAGTACCCCTTATAGGCCTTATCTACACATGTTTTTGCAACTTTACAAGAATATAAAATCCCTTCTGTTGAACACATGTGCTATGTTACATATACTTTAGTGAACTCCCCATGTCAACGGCCTCACAAATCCTGTGCACTAAACATTAAACACTAGAAATCGACCAAACAAGGAGCCAATTTTTACTTCCTTGTGTCCACCTAGTGTTCTTGTGAAACATTGCTAATGATATATATTCAACATCCCCAAATGAGGACATCTTGACAAAGTTTATGATTCACTTTAATAAGAATAACCATTAATGATTAAACTGAAATCAAAATATTGCTTGAATTTCTTCAAGGTGGAGTGATTAAGACTTGCGACTTGAATCATCGTACAGGCAAATCAAAATATCCATAAAAGTAAACAATATTTCTCAGATCTGTATGAAACTTCAGTAATCTAAATTAAATACTCTCACTCAATGCGACACCATTTAACAAAAAAACATATCTATATTGCATTTATAGAGGAATCCAGCCTCATGAAAAATAATTACAAATGGAGACAATGTTGTTGCTGTTAGGCTTATCTTACAAGTATTTGTCTTCCTCATCTAGAGATTCATATACACTTGAGTATTTGTGTGTCTATGACACTAGGGAAGATAGTAGTACTATATGGATGGCTTCTATGAGAGCTCCTAGAGAGTCCCTATTGGTTCAAGATTCTAAAAAACACCTACTATTCTTATCAAAATCTTTTAACATGGTAGTGAAAGGTTCCTCAAGGAACAAAAATAGAGTGATTTCCATCTCTGCACATGGTTGCTTTCTCATGTCCTCTTAAAACAAGTTGAATCTGTAAGTAAACAAAAGATTATGTGAGCACAAAGTTATAAAGTACAAAATGATATCATTCCAATTATCTAATGACAATTATACGAAGAATAAATTACAAGAAAAATCTTTGACGACTCTCCATAGATAACACAGCTTACTTACATTGTGAGACTCAAATCACATGCTACACAACTATAGATGGCGCACCAAAGTCATCAACAAAATAGCACCACCCAGTGTTATGAGGTGTGAAGCCTAAACACTGAATCCATAAAGAGGTTAATTCTCTCCAGCATGATAAACTTAAAGATGGAGATGATGTTAAGCTCTGAATGTAAGCTACAAGGGTAGTTTTCTTACCATTCTATCTTTATGTTGGAGATGAACCCTTGCAATGCCCACGCGATATTCACACCTCCTATTATTGTGGTATGCAACTCATGTGAGCTCATACTTTTGCCACCTTCGGGAGTAGAGGTTTCCATGTAGTGTGAGTGAATGAAAGTAGAAGGAGTAGAATCTTGTTTCACGTTGTAATGGAGATGAGAGAAGGGAGAGAAGCTAGCTTGGTGTGAAACTATGTGGTGGGTAAGGGGAAGAGATGGAGGAGGAGCTTGCTTGGTGCTACAATGGAGGTGGGAGAAAGCTAGCAGAGAGATAATGATGGACTATAGGGGGTGCATGTGGTTGTTGCACCAATGCAGAGCTTGGAAAAAGGTTTGTAGAGAGAGAAAAACACTTTTTAGCTATAGAATAGGTTTGGAAAGACTTTGGAGGGTGAAAATGTTGTTTTGATTTGTTTTTTAAAAAAATCAATTTTTTGGATTTTTTAGTACACGTTTTTAACTTTTGAAGGTCAAAAATACTTTTTTGACCATGAAATAGGTTTGGGGACCTTTTAAGGAGGGAAAACTTGAAATTTCAAATTTTTTGAAAATTTAAAATTTTTAGTGTATTTTTAAATCCGGGCCAAAAAATGGGGGAAAAGAGGTCAAAGTGGTCCCCCCGCCCCCCCCCCCCCCCCCCCCCCCCCCCCCCCCTCTTTCCCCTAGCCACCTCCCTTACCTTCTCACTAAGTAAGAGACAATTAAGAGGTGTAAGGCTACCTTGTCCCCCTACTTTTTTGAGGGTATAGAGTGTGTCCACCACCCTCTTCCTATTAGCTGACCTCTAATTAACCTTAATCCCAAAGGGCCCCTAGAGGGTTCATATTTTTCCTAATGTAAGCTTTGCTTTTGGTACCCAAATTTTCCTGACTCCTTGCATGCTACTTGTAGCATTTGATTGTTGAGGGGATGGAGAAGATTGACTACTTCGTGGTTTGGTCTGCTGATTGCTTCTTTTCCATTCCTCCTTGCTCGGTGCAATTGGAACAATGAGTTGCCCTCTTTTAAGTGATAGCTTTCGCTGATTTGTATCCCAATCTGGTACTGCTTTGTATGTTCGCATCCACGGAATTCCAAGAATCATCATTTCATTCATGTGTTCATCTGGTAAGCATACAAACTGATGAGGACATGTACTATCACATTCAAGTTGACTACTCCCAATGTTGGGGTTGGGTTCTTGTTGCATCCTTTGATTGTCGTTATTCCTTCCGTCAATGCTTGACTTGTTGCCTTCTTGTATGTGGAATAACTAATTGCATTTACTCTAGCTCATGTGTCGACCAAAGCATTGGTGCTATGATTGTTGAGTTGTACTTTGATGTGAAGGTCCATTCCATCTAACTAGTCATCATCTGTTGAAACTGCGTCCTTAGGTAATTCCCATTGTCTGTCATCTAATTCCAGAGTGTTGATGGGAATCGGTATTTGTTGATTCTTGAGAGCAGATTTTCGGTTGAGTACCCGAAGCCTAGCTTCCTCTTGGGCTTCATCAATAACCTGCTATCATTTAATCCTCCTTTGTTTGGTTGCATGTATTTTTTCTAGCAATTCATCGGTTAGTGGCACATTGTATTTCTTTAAACGACATCCACTAATCCAATTAGCCATTGGTTCACCATCTAGGGTGGACAACTTTACTGCTCCACTTGGAGACACATCTTCAATGATAACGGTCCATTTCCCTTTTTCTTAAACTTGGGAATGTGTTGCTTAAGGGAATAGACTAAAACTAAGTCCCCTTTCTTGAAGATTTTTGTGATCAAGTGGGAATCAAAAAACTGTTTTTGTTTTCGCTTTTGTGTATAGATATGAGCTACAGCAGTTAGTCTTTGCTCATCTAGCTTTTCTAAATCTTCAAGTCTTTCTGACAATTCATGTCCATTCCACTCAAGATTCTGTGCTACCCTTAATGTCGGCAATTCATGTCCACTCAAGATTCTGTGCTACCCTTAATGTCGGCAATAGAAATTCTATTGGTAGTATGGCATCAAGACCATAAACAAGGTTAAAGGGTGTAGCATTTAAAGCTTTATCTCTCATGGGTATGGTATGTTGACAGATTTTTGGATCAACACCCTTGAGATCCTTGTAAGAACAAGCAAAGATATCTCGGTATTCCTTTCACAAGCTCAGCAAGATCTCTTCTTCTTCTTCTATGAGGTCATTCGCAATGTAAGCAGGTCTAGGCTATTCTCCTGGTTCAACCAAGTCTATCCTTTTAGCATTTTCAGGCCCTTCGTAAGACTCACCCTATTTTCGTAGTTCCCTAACAGGTTATTCGACTATGATTTTTTTATCGTGGAGAGTATACTTTTTGTAATGGGATGGAACACTCATTACATCCTTACCATCCTCTTCCGTGGTTTCCATTTTGGTAGTGTATATTTCCTTTAGAGCTTTGTTCAACTCTTGATATTTCTTTTTCCGCTCGACTCTAGTCATGAGTGGTTTCTTATCCTGTGGGTTTGCTTGAGTACCCTTTCTTGTTTTCCTTGATGTTTGAGACATTTTTGAATTTTTGTTTGAAGGATATCTGCCAGTGATGTTGTCCTTAACACAATCATTAGCATCTATCTGCATCAGGAATTGTGTTTTATTGGAGACTGATGGCATAGGTCGTGCTTTCACAATTTTGGTGCCTCTTTTATGTCTATACCATTTTTGTCTTCTTGATTTCTGGTTTGGAAAGTAAAAAAACTTTTCCTCCCCTCCCTTTAAGAGTAACTTAGCTCTTGTATGCTCTTTTTCTGACCCCGAATCTTCTGAGATAGCCGAGTTTTCATCTAAATCATCAGTTGCATCGTAATAGAGGTCTGAAAAGACTTGTTGAGCTTTCATTAAGTCCTTGGGTTCCTCGTCCTTGTCTTCAATGTTGAGGATTGAAATCATTTGGATGGGAATTATTGCGTAGCCATCCTCATTGCAAAATTGAGTAGGCATAGATGTATTCACACATACATCCATTGTCGCTAAAATTGAGTCACTCGAATGGTTCAAATAAATGCTCTGGAAAGGGTTCAGGTACATAGGCTTCGTCTGTGTAGTCCCTTTTTAAGAAAACATTCTTCTCTTCTTAAGCTTCCGCTTTCTGAAGCTCCACACATCCAAATAGGAGTGTCTTTGTTTAACCAGGATGGGAGTTTAGTTTCAGCCGAAGAGACTGAATCAAACTCTTGGATGGGTGTTTTCATGACATCTCTATAAGTGTGATCTTTTAGATTTACTCGTGTTATAGATCCCACTTGCTCCAAGTTCAGATAATTGTTTCCCCAATCTTGGATAAGCTGTACCTGTTGCATGAAAGGTCTTCCCAATATGATTTCATAGTTGAGTTTTTTTCCAAAGTCTACTATGGCAAAAGTGTGTTGATATTCAATTCCACAGGAATTGACTATCACTTTTTCAAGCAGCCCTAATGGTCTCTCAATGTGTCCGTCAGCCAACTGCAATTTCATTCACGTTTGTCTAATGGTTGGCTGTCCCCAGGATTCCCATACTGCTTTAGTGGCTATGGCTATGCCAGCTCCACTATCCAGTATTGCCATGGTTTCAATGTCATTATATTTCAATGGGAGGGTGGTGTTTCCTTCTTCCCCTTCATAATATTCTCCGACTTTGTTCATGGAAACTGATCGAATCTCTTTGTTGTTCATTTCATTTTTCAAATTTTCCAATTTTTTTGAGATTAACCCCGTTATCCCCACCTTCTCTAGGGTTTTTTGTAAATCATTCCACAAGTATGGTCTGAGTTTTAACAGTTCTCCCAAGGTAAGAGTGCATTGGATGGGTGTAGACATGATTGAATGAATGTTGTCTACTTCTAGGGTCTGTTCAACTCTTTTTACTTGAGTGGTCTTGCTCACGATGGATTCATTTTCGTTATCTCCCAAGTAAGAAGGTAATTTTTTCAAGGTCAATGGTTTCGACATTCCTGAATCTTCCGATCCGCAATCCCCATACAAGGATTGTAAATCCATGTTCATATCAAAAGGTAGGTTATCCAACCAAATTTCCTCTATGGGAGCTGACTTTAGAGTCAGGCTCCCATCATTGATCTCTCACTTTTTCCCATCAGTGTCTTGGCCAGTCTTCCTCTATGAATGGAATTCCGTCTAAGGCATCTTCACTGTCCGGCACTATAAGCTCTGGTTCTTTTGTTTTAAGGTGGGAATCTGCCACCTCATCGGATTTTTCTTTCGTTTCTTTTACCACAAACTCTTCAGGTTTTGCAATATTTTCAAGCTTGGGTTTTTGTTTTTCCAACATTTCTTGCGTGATTCTTACCAAATTTTGATAAGCCTCCAGCTTAGTTTCTTCCATGTCTGGAGATGGATAGTTTTTCTTGTTTTCCATGTTTTGGACTGCTTTAAGTCCTGCTTGGTAGGCTTCCAAGGCGGCATTAATAGGCTCAAAAATTTTATCAACTAGAATGGATCCTCCATATTTCACTGTTGTTTCCTTGAATTCACTCCCAGTTTCTTTCAACTTTTCCTGGAATAGCTTCTTTGCTTTCTCCTTGATTTCCACCCGTTGTTTTTTTTTTCTTATCTCATATCTTTTGCTTTTGCTTCTTTTGATTCTTTGAGAAGAAACTTTCGTATGTTTCGAATCATCAGAGGAGTTGTGTTTCTTTTTCTTGGCATGGGCTCTAGTGATTACCTTGATTGGAACAATCGGTTCACTCTATGATGAGCTACTACGTATCACTTGAACTACGTTTACTACGGTTTTACCCTTGTTCAAAGGATTTTTAGAACAATCTTTCGAAAAGTGTCCTCCCTTTTTGCAACATTGTATACAATAGACTTCAATTGGTTTGAGGTTTTTGTCAGGCTCTGGACATTCATTTTTCCAATGATCATCAACACCACAGTTATGACAGTTTCCTATTCTTGGCTTCATCATGGATCTTACCATGGGAGGTCTGACACCTTGATTAGCTACATAATACATTGGTGCGAGCTCTGGTGGAGCATAAGTCATTGTTTCTTCCATTAATGGTGGATGTGGATTATACCAATCTCCCTCTACCATTACTGTAGATGGACTAGGCTCTGCATAGGGTGTAACAGGCACTAATGCTTGTTCATCTATGACTCCTTTAGAGTGCATGTACTTTACAGACACTGCATTATGTCTTGGATATAGAGGTTGTTGTCCCAACACAGGTTGAGGTCTTTCCATCCCCATTGGTGGTCTTTGAGCTTGGGCCATATAAGGCTGATACCTGTACATGGACTGTCCTTGTGGCCTCATAGGCACATACTGAACATTGTCATCATACTTTGGTCTGAAGTAGCACTTGTGGGTCTCATGGTTGGTCCATTTATCCTCAATTGCACACCATTTTTGTGGCCTAATTGGTTGTCCCCGTGGAGATATCCCTTGTCTGGTCTCCTCACAGGTGCTTTTTGCATGTTGTTCATCATGTAGTTCATCCTTTTTAGAATATCTTCTATGGCTGAGAGTGGTGCCGCAGCAGCCGTTTCCACTTGTGCTAGTTTAGTGGATGCTGTTTTTTGCTTTGGTTATCCTTAGGGACATCTTCTTCATTGAAAATCTTGCAATTGTCTCCTAGGTCAATAGCATCAGACACACACGCTTCTAAGGTTGTATGCTTTTTACTATAGAGTATAGCATGAAGTTCTTTGTTTAGCAATCCCTCCAGAAACAAAGATACAAGTCATTCTTCTGCAAGTATCTCCATCTTTGGGCATCTAGCAATGTATTGTTTCATTCGAGTTGCACAATCCCTAACAGAATCAAAATGTTTTTGTTTAAAGTTGTAGATTTGAGCTACCGTACTATGTTTGAGCAGCTACAAATCCTTGAGCTAATGTGTTCAAGTCCATGATTGACCTTGGTGGAATGTTTCGGAACCATGTCAATGCTTTTCCTCCTAATGTCATTCCAAACCCCTCAAATTGAGTATGGAAACCGAATATACGCTCTACTCTTAGCACTTGCTTAAAGCTTGCTAAGCGGTTGTATAGATCCCGTGATCCACCGTATTTTCTGACCCATTTCTAAAAAACATCTAGTCTAACGCGTTTGTTTGGTTCAACTCCCAGTCTTTTGGCAGTTGGTCCTGTTTCGAGTCTTTCAAACCAGTCTGTGGGAAATAGTGACTCATGTAGCCCTGGACTGGTCTTAGTGTCACGCGGTTTCTACATGATGAGGTGGTTTCTGGTTTCTTCACATTACTCTCAGATGATCTCTTACGATGTTCATCTCTTGGAATTGTTTCTGGTCCTTGCTCCAATATCCAATCCTGTATGGAATACCCTTGGTATTTGGTTTGTTCTACCTCCTCAGGAGTCATCATAACAAAGTTATTGTTATAACAATCCCTAAATAGGTAAGTTGGTAGGTATGTTGATCCCTTATCTTTGATTTGAAGATATAGATGATCTTCATGGCCGTTAGTTGCCCTGGTTTGGCATGAGAAGTCCACAAAAGATCTTTTATGTTTCTATCTTCCCAACAATAGACCCCGATCCTAGGATTATCCGTACTAAGACGTTTCAAAGGCTTCAAGTCTATTTGATCGTATCCCTCGAATTCTAAAGTTGGTGGTCCTTCTTTTGCTGACATGTCTGGGATTATGGTGTTTACTTCTAACTCCCATTTTCTCTATCACGTCAGGGTTTTTGACTTGTAAGTACTGAGTTCCATTTCGATCCATGTACATTTTTCCTTGTTTGTTTTCCCTAATCTCTTCTTCGAACTCAATACCATGGTCATCAATGCGGATAGCATACTCCTCGTTAGGGTCTAAGTAAACCTGGGCTCCATGACGGTTAGTCTTGTAAAAAGATAGTCTATTCTTATAGCACACTGTCGTTCCGGTTTTCGAGTAAGTCGAGTAAAAGACATTTTGGATGTTGAATTTGAAAAAGTGTCTGAGACTTCTTCAGGAATTGTGTGCAAGGAATTGCCTTGATTCATGCTTTCTTCGGTAGATACTCTACTGGAGGTTTCTCCAAGTATGCCCTGATTTCCTAGTACCCGACCAGATCTAAGGTTCATATAGACTTATAAAGCCCTAGATAGAGTACTCACCTTTGGATTACCTGTCGTCAATTTCCGCTTAATTAGATTGCAACTTTTTGTCAAGCCATTGATTCCTCGTCTGAAACCTGATTCCTGTATAAATTTGATCAAGTTAGCTATTCTTCTATAAAGACGATAGAGCTCTTGAGAGCTCTCATTATTGGTCTCTGTGTATCACTTCAAATCGAGTTATGGGAGTCGAAATTTGACTTTCAGATTCGACTTTAGCAGAAATTCAAAGATTTAATCTGCAACCTGGAAACTGAGTGTATCTGTACCAATTTTGATCCGATTGAACCCAAAATTTCCCTGTGGCTTTATATTATATTGGTCTAATACTATATAAGCTCAAAAGTCAAAATTGATGTCTCTGGATAGCAGAAGTAAATAATCGTGATTATTTACTTTTGTCAGCTTTTTGCACTTTTTTGATTGGTTTGGCAATTGTACAACTTGTTAAAGTCTCTGGACAGGTTTCAACAAGTTTGGACAAAATCTGATCAAGTTTATCAACTGTTTTGTGTCCGCAGACTCTGATTTCGAGAATCTGACTTAAGTCTCACTTTCGTGATCCAAATTTCACCAAAACGGATTTGTGAGGTCTACTTGATGTGCTTGACCTTGTGGTCTACTCAAATTTGCAAAATCATCAAGTTTTGAAGCAGATGTAAATAATCAATTATCTACTCCAACTATATTTTTGCAAGTTTTTGTCCCAACTTTGACACAGATCTGTTAATCACCTTAATTTAAGGTCACTAGCCAAGTTTCATCAAGTTTGGATAATTTTTGGTCAAATGGTCATCAATTATCTGTCCGCAAACTAACTTTGCAATTTTAGTCACAATTTTCAATCCAATGATCCAAATCTTACCGAATTTGGTTTGTGGGCTAATTACAACATGGTAAAACTAGTGGTATGCTGACTTGGTCAAAAAAGGTGAAAAATAGGGTAGCTGTAAATAATCACGATTATTTACTTCTAACAAATTTTTGTAATTTTTTGGTCAACTAAGCATGTCCACATGTTTATCACATCAAGATAAGCCTATGAATCAAATTGCAACAAGTTTGGATAAAGTTTTTCCAAATTTATACTCAAGATTCAAAAAGTCAGTACAAACTTTAGTTTTTACCCAGTCTTTTGTCAGTTTAGTGATCCAAATCTCTTGGGCCTTTACAGAAGTTGTTTGTACACATGCAATGAGTCAATGGTATGAACCTTGGTCAATTTAGAGCAGAAAGTTAATAATCGCGATTATTAACTTTAGGCTTGAAATGAATACTTTTTCAAATTTTTTCAAAGACAGTCTTTATATGAGCTATTTTAAGTCTATGAATCAAGTCAAAACTTAATTTGGCCTGAAATATCAAGAAAAAGTAAATAATATGCGTTTTGGCCAACTCTTGAAATTTTTACCTCGAAGTGTCTTTGAGCTTACCAACTGGTTCAGACAACTCTCAAGCTTACTCTCCAGTTGGAGTGAGTGGTTTCGGGTCTTTACGAGCTATTTCTAGTTGTAGACCTGAAATTCTGCAACTTCCAATAACAACTCACACTTGATTCTTTCAGAGAGAGCAATGTTCTGAAATCCAACTCGGATCCTACTTACCCTCCTAGATTCTCATGCAATGGGGTTGTGGAAAGTGTCCACAAACACTCGTTTTCTTGTGTTTTATGTTTGTCTGAGCATTGATCTTAAGACCTGTCTCATCTACCAATCATTCTCAAAATCCTAATCTAAATCTACAATCATACAATCCTAAAGGCACTCCACAAGTACGATTACTTCCAAGCTACCTCTACACAGCAAAAGACGACAATCTTAAGCTATGCGATTTCTAAAAGAAAGTTTTGAACTCTAGGCGAACCTAGAGGAAGTTAAAGGACAACTACACAAGACACTCATGTTTTTCCCTAGTTTAGGTCTCTTTGATCCCCAGCAGCGGTGCCAAATTGGGGACGCATATCGTACCTCACCATCTTATCTTATTGCAGTATTAGCAAGAACCACGATTAAATTGTCAATCCATGGGACAAAGCTGACTCGACTAGTGCATACAGGCTACAAGAGGTTGTCAATCTCTTAAAAAACAACTAACAACTCGCATCTAACTCAAGCTACACTCAAGTGACTGAAATCACCAAAAGCCAATCGCTCTCATCAGCAAACAATTCACATCCATTACAGCATCAAATGACATCCAAACGTAACGAAACATCTAGGACGTGTTTATAAGACCTAAGCATACATGCCTATGGTCTCATATACCACTTTAGGTCAAGTTCCAAAATCGTGATTATTAACAGTAGTGGATTTTTGACCTAGTCATTTTCGACCCATAATGCATCTAAATGCTTAGCAATGATGCCCCAATACCCCACCTATGCTTAGTTTTTTATTTAAACATGTAAATTCCTAGCTATGATGAAATTAGGCCGCAATTCGACGACGCCAAAAGCTACATGTGAACTCTTATGTCAATGCGTAGAGCTCTTACCTGCAGTTGCAACAAATGCAATTGCAATGTGACAATCGGAGAGGGAGTAGGAAGTGCGAGAAGGAGAGAAGTGAGCACCGTTAGCTCACGCTGTGTATTTCTTATCCAAAAACTTATAAAAATTTGCTTTTATACCTTAGCCAAGGTTTTTGGGTGGTCAAAACTAATAATGTGGAATTCTACCAAAGATGGGTAATGACTCGCTGATACAATCTGGAAGCTTGTAGCCCCAACATCAAGTAGAGAGTTGCAACTCCTACCCAAATAATTATATGATGTAGCCGCAAAGCCAGAGACAAAAGAGGCTAACCGCAGGTTGGGACTCAGGGATTTCTACGAACAAGAGCCTTGCGGAGTGGATTTTCAAAAATCTTATGAGCCTCTATCCACAATTAAAGAAGATGGAACCGCACAGATATCTGACACCCAAGAGAACAAGGTCAAAGTAGTGATTACTCAAGAGATAGTGGCAGAGGCACTCAGACTGCCCACAGAAGGAATGACCATACGAGCAAGGGACAGGAACACAGCACGAAAATTTACCAAAGAGACAGTCGCGGCTACATTTGCCGATTTATTGCACAAACAAGTGGAAGAGCCAGCCCGCTTGTATCACCAGCACTTCCATTATCTGGAAAAAAGGCCACCAAGGTACACTACACCAAATCACGCTGTGGACACCACATTCACTCAAGTCCTCAAGTCGACGACGAGGCAACAGTGGACCACGCGTAGTATGTCCTGACAACTTTGAAGGGCACCAAAAAGGAAGGAAAAATCACTTACTTAGGTGTGCCAGAGGTCTTGACGAGGATAGCATACTATGCCATTGGCATGGTCGACAATCTACCACCTGCTCCTGACCAAAACACCTGGATATTGGTAGCACAACCCTCTCCAAGAGCTACAAGGTCAGGAAAGAGATCATAAAAATCTGATGAAGAGTCAACTGACAGCTCGCCGGAAAGGCACAGCAGCGAGAGCTCTGACAACGAGGAAAAGAGAGCTCGTAGAAAAGAAATGAAAAGAAAATCTATGGCCGCACACCAAGAAGAGCCCTCACAAAAGCAAGCATGCTTTGAAAGAGAGAAATGGGTCTACTAGCGCAGTAGACAAGCACAAGGGAAGAACCCAAAAAAATGGGTGCCTACTGGACTTAAAGGTCCTAGAATAAAGCATCACACACGAAAAGAGATTGAAGATCCGACAGAGAGATTGAGAAGAATTCACCAAGAAGAAGAATCCCTCAAGCTCAAGGAGGCAAAAGAAGCAGCTAAGAAAGACAAGGAAGCGGAAGAATAAAGACAAGCCGAGGAGGCGACTAGAGCAGAAGCCCAAGAAGAAAGCTACGGATCTCCCAAACCAACCTCACCGCCTACCGAACAACAAGAACACCCATGCCAAGCCCGGCCGGCAAAGACACCAATGAAGAAGTGGAGTCAGAGAAAATCAATGAATCTGAATCCAACAAAGAAACATAATCTGCACAAGAGGCGGACCAGCAAGAGAAAGAGAAAGATCGAGTTGCAGAGCCAGAAAAAGAGGCAGAGAAAGAACCCAAGACAAAGAAGGAAGAAAGGCCGGCACCAGAAGAGACAACAAGGTCTTAGCCAACACCCTCTACTTCCACTCAGTCAGAAACTGTCGAGGCATCAAAGCCTCAGGATGATGATGAAGCAAAAGACCAACCATCTACCTCCACACAAGAACAACCAGTAGTTACGACGCAGCAAAAAGACACACATGAGGCTGCAGGCACATCTCAGCTGGCAAGATAGGATAATTGGCAGTCCAACGACGAGGTAATATTACAAGTAAATGAATATGCACGCAGATGCAAGAAATGATGGAGAGACTCCGTTCAGCAGCACTAAGCCGCAGCACAAAGGCCAAAGAGCTTGAGATGGTGATCGACGCACACAAGGAGAGTTAGAAGACAGGATGACTGTCATCACCAATCTTCAGAGGCAAATGCAGGAAATGAAGGCAAAAGCTGAACAGCATCAGCCCAGTTAGCCAGAGATAGACAGCAAAAAGAAATGGAGGAGTTAGGTGATCTACTAACCAAACTATCCGATGTCTGCAAATCAAAAGACGAGCAGTTGACAGAAGTTATGAATAAACTTCTTATGATATCTTTGTCAGCTCAAAAAATTCAGGTGCAATTAGATCTTGCCAATGCTTCTTTGCAGTACTCTAAACAGCAGATCAATGATCAAGCAATTTTCTTACGGCAAATAAGAGAAAATCCACCCGTGGCCTCGATCAAAGGGACTGACGAAGTATACAAGGCACTCAAAAAGAAAAACAAAGATCTTGAGTTGGAATTAAAGCTGTAACAATCACAGCACAGGGATCTGGCACTGATGCGGGTTCAAAGAGAAAAGGAGCTCCTAAAGGAAATAGCAGAGCTCAAGGGAGTTAACCAACTCCTCAGAGATGGGAAACCAGACACGCAAGAAGAGGCAGGCACTTTAGAGCCGCCACAGATAGAAATACCCTCGGTCTCATTTTCTGAGTTTGAGACATAGTCCACAGTAGAGTCGAGTGGTGATGAGGATTTCCAGATGCACATAATAGATGCAGACACAGTGCCAATGGTCCAGCTGTCAAAAGCTGAAGAAGACGCACTGAAAGAGAAGATCACCCTAGAGGTGGATGAGCAGTGGAAATCCGCAATGGATTGGGAGTTGAGAGTTTTACACTCTGCCAACGTCACTCAACTCACTCCCAATCAGATCAATGCGCAATGGCACCAGCAATCCCTGCCATACCCTCTCATCAAAGTGGAATTACTATAAGTGAAAGAGAGGATGTACAAAGATATGCAAGAAGATGGCGCAGATAAAGACCACCCAAAGTGGAGGTTAAGCTGGCTGAATAAGAATCCGAGATACCTGATTCTATTCACAAGAGCACCTGCAGCCCTTCAAAGAGATCCAACATTTTTTCTTGTACCCAGAGTAAGGACATGGCAAGAGCATGATGCACTGACAAAGAAGAGGCCAACTTGTCTTAACTACCCCACGCTTCCAGCTCCTCCAGAGAGAGGACAAGCAGCAGAGGAATACATGGTGAAAACCCTAACGGGCGCCATGTCTTTCTTCAAGAGTCTACTAGATCTCTACTGCGCCATGTTATATAAAATCTACAGAATGTTGCTCACATGCATCCAAGTTTTTAATGAGCCTGAGCAAACAAGAGCCCCATGGATATCATTTTTAGAAGGTAACAAAGACTTATGCTACGATCTGAGTAGTCAGCCTTCAAAAGAAGTCCTTTACAGCTTCTATGCCAGATGTATGTTCTTGCCATCGAATAATATGTTAGACTTTGAAGAAGCTTTCTACACTGGATTCTTCACCTAGCGAACGAAGATATTTGCACTGGTGATCAGCAACCTTACATCCAAGTTTGTCGGCTACTCAGAGGTGGAGCTGAAGAATAAAGTTTTGCAAGTGCCCAACAAAGAAAGAAGAATCAGATACCAGAAGGCACTAGATGCGCTTAAAGCCTCAACCTTGCTAGCCGTCAATCCGAAGACTATTTCAGCCCATAAAGCTATGTCAAGGGATGACACAGGCGAGGAGGGGGGGAATGTTAGCAGCAAGCTAACACAGACACCATTTTTTGAAGTTCTCTTTGTAAAACATTTATTATTTTGATAAACCCAGAATATTGTAACTTCTAGTTTCTCGGATAAACTCTGTAATTAATGAGCTGGCGCTACAAGCTTCTAGATTGTATCATCCAGTCATTACCCAGCTTTGATAGAACTCCAAATTATTAGTTTTGACCACCCAAAAACCTTGGCTAAGATATAAAAGCCAATTTTTGTAAGTTTTTTATAAGTTTTTGGATACGAAATACACAGTGTGAGCTAGTGGCACTCACTTCTCTCCTTCTCGTGCTTCCTACTCCCTCTCCAATTGTCACATTGCGATTGCATTTGTTGCATTGCAATTGCAGGTAAGAGCTCTACGCATTGACGTAAGCAGTTCACAGTATTTCGTAGCTTTTGGCGTCGTCGACCCGCGGCCTAATTTCATCATAACTAGGAATTTACATGTTTAAATCAAAAACTAAGCATAGGCGGGGTATTGGGGCTTCATTGCTAAGCATTTAGATGCATTTTGGGTCGAAACAAAGACTAGGTCAAAAATCCACTGTTGTTAATAATCGCAATTTTGGAACTTGACCTAAAGTGGGATATGAGACCATAGGCATCTATGTTTAGGTCTTATAAACATGTCCTAGAAGTTTCATTATGGTTGGATGTCATTTGATGTTGTAACGAATATGAATTGTTTGCCGATGAGCGATTGGCTTTTGGTGATTTCAGTCACTTGAGTGTAGCTTGAGTTAGATGCGAGTTGTTAGTTGTTTTCCGAGAGATTGACAACCTCTTGTAACCTCTATGCACTGGTCGAGTCAGCTTCGTCCCATGGATTGACAATTAATCATGGTTCTCGCTAATACTGCAATAAGATAGGATGGTGAGGTAAGACATGCGTCCCATACACTACTAGATCTCTCAAAGCCATTTGAGGTCCAATATGATACTTGTGGTAATTGCCTTGGAGCTATTTTGCTTCAATAAGGACATGCTATAGCATATGAGAGTCAAAGAGTCAACTTCAATAAGTGAGTATTGTGCAATTACAAAAAAAAAGAGCTACTAGCTATTTTGTATGTTTTAAACACGTGGAAACACTATCTCTTGGGGACTCCATCCATTCTATGAATGGATCACAAAGCCTCAAGAACGTCATGACGCAAACCAAGCTCTCCGACAAACAAATGAGGTAGGAAAATTTTCTTTTTCAATTCAATTTTCATATTGCTCACATTGTTGGCAAGCACAATCATGGTCGATGCACTTTCACAACGACCAAGGGTAAATGTGGTGTTTATAGCAACTCACAATGATCTATCTTTTATGATAGATGAGTATGCTACTTACCGAGACTTTAAGTATGTAATTACAGCTTTTCATTAGGGAAGAAAAAAAAACCATTCACCTTGAAGGATGGTTATCTTCCAAACGGCAATAGGCTATATATGTTACTCACCCATACAATAAGAAAGTGATGTATGAATCCCATACTTCTCCTTATGCGGGGCAAAGAGGGAATCCATAATCTACTCTTCAAGGAGTAGAAATGTATTTCTGTTGGTCTTCCATGAAATGAAACATACAAGTGTATGTTTCAAAATGCGTGGTATACCAAAAATTGAAATTTGATCGAGGGAAGAAACTTGGATTATTTTAATCGTGATAGGCTTAACAAGAAAACACACTCTATGTCTGTCAAAAAGACTATTAAGGCAGATCAAATGGCAACCCTCTTTAGATCTCAAATTTTCAAGCCTTATGGATTTCCAACATCCATAGTGTCGGACATAGATCCTAGAATGACCAGTAAGTTTTAGAAGGGTCTCTTTGAGAATCTAGGAAGTAGATTAAATTTCTCTTTTGGCCTATCATCCACAAAAGGATGACCAAAGTGAAATAATTAATCTAACAATTCTTGATCTACTAAAAGCCTATGTCATGGAAGTAGATCAACGTTCTCAATGAGAAAAAAATCTACCTCTTATAGAGTATGTGTACAATGACATTGTACATACTTCTATGGGGAAAGCACTTTTCAAAGTTAAAGAGGGAAGATCCAAAAGTCCCTTACTACTCAAAGTACATGGGAAGATCTTCGCTACTACTGATGAATATAGCCAAGAATCACAAGAATCTTTTCCAAAGATTAAAGAGGTTGTAACCATCTCAAAGCAAAGGAAAAAAGGGCTGCTACTAATAAGCACAGAAGAGACTTAGCCTTTAAGAAAAATGATTGGGTCTTGCTAAAGTTTCTCAAGGCTCGTCTAAGGCATACTACAGGCAAGAGTCCTACGAACCACCAAGAGTATGATGCTAAACTAGCAAAAAGATACTATGGTCCTTAAAAGTCTTAAGCCAGTCAATGAGGTGGCTTATCAATTGAAGTTTCCCAACCATTGGCTCCTGCACAATGTTTTCCATGAGAACCTACATAAGCCTTACAAAGGAGCACCACCAAAAGAAGCAATAGTTGCAGACCCTCCAAGAATCAAAGATCACGAAGAAGTACTTCAACCTGAGTCCATCCTATGACATGAAGACAAGGTATTAAGAAACGGTAAGATTATCTGCTTGACGATATCTTATTAAGTTTAAGAATGATTCTTTTAAAGATGCTAGATGGATGCAAAGAACCTAGCTTACGGATAATATGAACCTTGTCAATGCTTACAATGTTGCACTAGAGTAAGCATATAAAAATGCATTTTAAATGAATTTTTTTTTGTCTTATAAGACTAATTCTCTTTTTATTGTGCACAAATTTAAGAAGTATGCATGCTTAAAATCAAGTTTGTGGTGACGACGTCTCCCAAACACCAAGTAGAACTTGTCACTCTACTTTGGAAGTATGATATGGACTAAAGAGCAGACATGTTTGCGACAGCTATATCTCCCAAGCACCAAATGGATTAGTCATCCATCTTGGAATGATGTCGTAGGGTAAAAAGGGATCCTCTACCCGCTACAAATTGACTAATGACTATGACTTTATCTCTTTTACCTCATAGTCAAGGACGACTACAATTTCAAGAGAGAGGTAATGTCATTAAATATCTAATATCTAACCAACCCAAATGATTTTCTCATATTAAACTGATCATTTAATGTGGGATAATAAACATGAACAAGGGTTAGAATATAGACATGTGCTTACGGATCTATCTCAACACGGGGCCAATGGTAAAGGGGCCCAAATGAGAGGTGGTCTCTCAAAGAGCAAGGTTAACTAATGGAGCTTAAAAGACCTTAGGGTTAGCTTCATTAAAGACCTCCAATGGTTAGTGTTAAAAGTCTTTTGACCTTCAACAAGCTAGGGCTGAGCTTGAGGTGGTAACCCGACCTAAACTTGTGTTTGACCTTAAACAAGCTAGGGTTGTGCTTGAGGTGGGAACCCGACCTAAACTTGCCTTTGAACTTAGGCAAGCTAGGGCTTAGCTTGAGGTGGAACTCCACCTAAGGTGCTTTCCATTCTTGATGACTAAGGTACTTGAGGAACTTGTCATACTTAATGAGGAAGTTGCTTGAGAAGCTTCTATGCATGGGGGGTAAGAGGCTTGAGTCAAAAAGAGACCCTACACACTTAATGAGGAAGTTGCTTAAGAAGCTTCCTATGCATGGGGGGTAAGATGCTTGAGTCAAAAAGAGACCCTATACACTTAATGAGGAAGCTTCTTAAAAAGCTTCCTATGCATGGGGGGTAAGATGTTTGAGTCAAAAAGAGACCCTACACACTTAATGAGGAAGTTGCTTGAGAAGCTTCCTATGCATAAAAGTCGCAAAGTTAGGGTAATCTTTGACCTAACCTTCCACTCACCCAAGGGGCACCCCTTTTCTAAAAGGGCACATGGGACACATGTCAGACTCTCATTAAGCTTAACCACATGGGGTGCCTGAATGCTATTGGTTGGGTTAAAGAGGGGGTCTAATGAGATTCTACTTCCATCCAACAAATATCTAGATATTTTTCAAGCTCTCTCTCTCTCTAAGGGGTAAGGAGGACACTTGTCAAAAGACTATCCATGTACCTGACTGCATGCTGCATGTGATGGGCTAGGGGGAGAGGGGTCCAATGAGCTTGCAACATGTAGAAAAGTCACCACTCACCCAAAGCAAGGAGGGGGGGTGCTAGGGGGATATACTCCACACACACACACACACACACACACACACACACACACACACACACACACACACTCATTTGCAAGGGCATTCTCACTCGGTGAAAGTTAAGGAACACCACCTCCTTCTCCAAGCTTGTCAGAAGTGAGAGCCTACATCAACACTCTTGGCTATGGAATGCAAATCCAACCAAGATCCATGCTTCAATACTTAAGCTTTTCATCTTCTCCATCTCCAATACTATGCTATTATGTATGCTAGCAAGAAGAGTAATGATAAGTGAGGAACTATTTCTTTCTTCTATGGAATGTTTCTTCTTCCTCTTCCCTACCCTCATTCCCCGCTATCTCTCTCCACCTTCGAAGGTGTTTGAGGCCTTGGGACTGAGGCTTGGGATAGTTAATTCTTTCTACAAGTTTATGTTATGCTTGTGATGCATGAAGCTTTCCATCTTCATTGCATCACATAGGTCACAAGGAACACAAAGATTGTATTGTACCGTCTCTCTTGATGGGAGAAACTATAATACAAATGCCTATTGGAAGGGGGACCAGCTCCATATCAATCGGGTCCTCAACTATTGTCATGTTCTCTAAACTCTCTCTCTTGCAAAAGTATTGTTCATGCCAAGTTAACTAAGTACCATGTTTATGTTGCTACCATCAATTAAGTTCACCCGCTATGCTCACAAAGTAATCTCTAAAAAATGCTTCACCTAATTTCCTAATTTCGTTACTCTCAAAGTTCATAGGCCATTTCCATTGCATCTAGCAGTTCTTGTACTAGGCAACATGCATTCAAGCTCATCCCAATGAAACTAAAATCTAGAAGAAGGCCTTGGGAGAAGGAACTGAGAGTACTCAAACTACTAAATAGGAAAAAAATAAAAGATGATGTAGACACAGTATCGATGGATGTGTGGCTACAGTTATGTCTAGATGGAACACCATAGTTAATGCCATGGGACAAATGATATATGCTCAAAAATCTATTTCCAATTCAACAGTAGATGCTCTATAGATAGAACTCCAAGAAACAAAGACTGAGCTTGAAAAATCTAGGAAGGAAATGGATCATTTACAAAGTATGATACTAGAGCTTACAATCAGTCAAAACAGGGATGCAAGGCAAATAGCTACACAACAGAAAGTG
The DNA here is from genome assembly GCF_014529385.1 of Adiantum capillus-veneris. Taxonomy (NCBI): domain Eukaryota; kingdom Viridiplantae; phylum Streptophyta; class Polypodiopsida; order Polypodiales; family Pteridaceae; genus Adiantum; species Adiantum capillus-veneris. The sequence goes on along the minus strand of NC_140955.1, from coordinate 26,108,191 downwards.
ATAGAGACACTCAAGAACAACAACAAGTGTCTAACAAAAGAATAGCAAGTGGCCATTGAGGAAAAAGAAATACCCATAGGTGTTCTCAATGAGAAGAAATTTCCTTGAAGTCACTACAGGGGGTGCATACCACTTTGAAGAAGGCCATTGCAGAAAAGTATATCTACCAATCCTTGGTGGATATTTCAGATGTTGAAGGGAGCCTTACTCTGAACATGGAAGAAGACTATGAAGTTTGATTTGGAGGACAAAACTAAGGAATAAACAATACCCCTGGTCAACCAAGCAAAGATGGATTATTTGAAGAACCAGGACCCAGATGAAGATGATGAAGATGATGAAGAAGAAGACAAGGATCAGGTGGATGGAGCTGGAGCGAGTCATCAAAAAGATGATGATCATACTGATGACCAATCTCCCCCTCTAGACTCAGCCATTAGTGGCATCAGACTAACATTGGCATAGGGATGTATAGCTAGAAGGATTGAGAAGCTGGCAATTAGCAACAACATCAGGAGCAGACCCAGTCTGATAACAACCAATAGTAAAATCAGCAAGGCATTCAACAAGCTATTGAAAAAAATAGGCCATTATATTATCATAATGATAAGGGTAGATGCAATGTGGTCAACTCTAGCTTAGATTCAGATTCAGATTCAAACCCAAATTACTCTATCGAGCTAATAACACTTAACAAAAAATTGAGAAAGAAAAGGACCCCCTAGATTTAGGAGCTCCTCCATGATGAGACGGACTATACTAATCTAGAGAGATTCCATATGATATTTGTAGGATCCACAAGAATGGTTCAGGACTGGAAGCTAATGAATTACCATGATCAAAATATTTTCCAATTACCGCCTCATCCCAACTGTGTCCAACTATTGGATCGAGTGCCAGAGTGGTTCCTGAACGATGACAATGTCATTGTGAGCGCACACATCAAGGACCCATCAACAATAAATTTTGGAAGTTGACCAACTCATTCCACTAGGTTTTGGCTCTAGTTACCTTCGAGTCTCCTCTACTAGGCTTCTTAAGTGCTTGACTTACCCAATCTCCTCTACAAGGTTTGGGTAGGTCCTAATCTTCTTCGTGATTTCCTTGGATTTTGGCCCTTGTGGGTCCTTTTGGAGGTTCTTGTCCCTTTTGGTTAGCCTTAAAGACACACGTTGAATTGTTGGTGGTATGGGAGTGGTTTCCTTATGTCCTTCCTAGTGATGTCCTCTCTCAAGGTGATCCCCACTAGATTTTCCTCATGATGATTGTCTTAGTTTCCATGGTCTCAATTGAAACCAAATCATCTTCAGGGGGGTTCATATACACAAGGTCATAGCGGTCCCTATGTTAGTCTTTGAACTAGGGTTTGAATTTGTAGCCTTTAGCAATCTCTTCCTTTGCATTTGCTTCTTCCTTGGGTGATTGATGCATTGTCTCTCTCCTTGAGAATATAATTTTGATATTGGAGCAGCGATCATGTGAATACATTTACTAGTACCACAAGTGTAGTCTGTGGTGTCCCATGGGTAATCTCAATTAAGTTTGATGGTGTGATCTTTGGTGTGTTTGGATTATTGGAACATTGGGCAATCAAATGATCTATGCCACAATGATTACACATGAGTATTATCATTGTAGATGTGTTCCCTTGACTTCTTTACACTGGTGTAGCATTCCATTGCATTCTAATAGGGCATTCAACTACACGATGTTGTCCACTACATTTGTAGCATTGAAGAGGCAGTCTCTCGCAGTGATGTTGGTGTTTTGGCCTCTTGCTACAAGGGTAGCAAGGTCTCCTAGCAGTGATGTTGATGTTTTGGCTTCTTGTGGCAAGGGCAACCACTTGATATACATGCTTAACTTGTCCCCAAGGGTCCTCCATGTAGTATTGGGGACACTTCTCAAGCGTATCGACTCCATAGGTAACACTTGAGTCTATGTCATCCTTGTAGTCCAAATAAGCACTAGATGGGTCACAACTAACTTGGTTTATAAGGATAACTCTTGGATGTGGAGGTTGTAGTTCTAGCACTGGAGGTGGTAATGGTGTGGTTTCGACAACATTTTGGGTTCGACTATGGGATGTGATGGTTGCTCAACAAGTGGGATAGGCATAAATACAGGAACTTGAGGCGAGTTTTTCTAGGCCAAAGGTGGTCTATTTTCCATTATGATCTTAAGCACTAAGCAATCCTTAGCTTGATGTTCATAACTACTACATGCATTGTAATTCCCTTTAAACTTTGCTCTGAAGGTAGGGCATTCACTGGTGCTATGTGGACCCAAACAAACTGAGCACCATTGTTTCTCCCTCCTCGGATACATATGATTGTTTTGTGGAGTATGATTAACTTTAAGGCTTTCTTGAATAGCCCTGGTGAGATCCTCCAAAGTCATCTCAATATCTTTTTCTCTTTAAAAAATGGTTTTTTTGTCATCGGCTCATGCTCAGATACTTTTGAGCTAGCAGAATTTGGTTCATAAGAAACCCTTTCTCTTGCAAACATTAAATTGCTCGGGGGGGGGGAGGGGGGTCACTATGTATAAATTTTGTATATCGTGTGCGTTGAAAGACTATTTATAGAACTCCCTTATCTGTGAATTTTTGAAAAATAGAATACACCCTTTTCCTATTCAAATCTACAAATTTTTTTCTCGATTCCATTTTAGGATACCCTTTGTATGTGAAAATGTGAGAAAATATGAAATTTAATAACCCCTTCTGCTGCACTCACGTGATAGTCACATAATTATTGAGTGACCCCCCGAGTTAAATTGTTGGCAGTGACTGCCTAATTAGGAAACATGTGAACCCCAAAAGGGCCTTGTAAGAGAAACCAATTAGATTTCAGTCAAGAATAGGACATAAAAGGGGGGGCATGGATAGCCGATATCTATGTACCTTAAAACTATATCATGTAACATATCTATGGAAAGAGCTCGGCAATCCGATTCAAATGCACTATTTTTCGACAAATTTTAAGTTAAAATGCTCAAATTATGGCCATCCAAAAATTGCAAAACTAGTTGGGCTGTGGCCACACACCCATTTTCATTGGTGTAGAGAGTATATTCCAAAAGCATCTTTGACACTAAAGGGCCCTTTTTTATTCATATTTTCCCTAAATTTCCCAAGTAGTGATACCTATAATGAGTAGGCCATTGTAGATATCCTCATGTCATAAACCTCTACTAAATGAATCTATCAAGCATCTGGCTATTGTTGAAACACTCATTTGGGGTACAACCAGAATTGAGATGCTTCAAATGACTAATAAAATCTCTCATTGTTTGTCTTTTTGGAGTTGAGAAGCTAAGCTACACCCCAAAGCACACCCTCTCGTATGTACTCTTTCAAGAACAATCTCCTAAGAGTAGGGTAATGTGCTCACTTTTCAACCCTTAAGGTCCTATAACAATCCCAGCCTTCCTACTCGAAGTCAAGCTTAAGGCCTTACAAGTTTCTCATTGTGCTCTTCTAGGGAATCACATATGTATTCAAACACTTCAATATGCTTTCTAATGTCTCCGTCATTGTTGAATTTTTTGGGTGAGCTTACCACCTTGCTTCTAGGCTCTCTCTCAGCTATGCTACAAATATTCTTTGCAAAAGATCAACAATAGTTTGAGCAAATGCTACCAAATCACCTAAATGAGTAGGTACATCAAGTGTACATGTTCTCTCAAAACCACATGTGGAATGGGGGTTGGCTTTGGACTTATCATGCACACGATCCTTGGGTCCCATGCTTGGTATGGAATTGTGCCAAGCGGTGGTCCAAAGGTCATAGGTGTGACTCTTGACATAGCAGATGCAGGGCATGACATGTTATTGTTAACATGCATGGTTCCACTTGCCTAAGAACTTGGATAACGCAATTATGAAACATAAACCATTGGAATAATTGGGGGTGTGGGAGTCACATGAGCATGAGTGGAAATGGGTGCATATGATCGATGTACACTTATAGGTAATGGTGTAGGCCCTATGCTACTAGGTTGCATTACAATACTAATGACCCAAGATCAAGGGTGTACCTTTATTCTCATCATTGGAGCAGATTGGTCTCCAAGAGAACGTTGAGCTAGGTCTGGGAAACTAAATGTATTGCTTGTGGGCTCAAATTGCATTGAGACTCTAGGGGAAACAACATATAATGGATCCATGGGACTCATTAGTAGGGTCAATTGCTTGGCCTTAGCTTATTCAAGAATCTCATAAGGCCTGCCAAAGTTGGTTGATTTCTTTGTTTTGCCTCTCCCACTGAACAATACTATGGATGATGTCACACACCATTGATTGTTGCTCCTCTAAATTGATGGCACTAGACGTGGATTGTACAACATCTAACCAACCCACATGGTATGTGTTGCCTATGTATGGGTTGGTTAAAGTTTCAATTTGTAGATCACATTTTCAATTTTCATTGAGGAATACCCCTTCTAGGATGCATTGTGGCTTCCTATGGTTTGACTCTTAATCACTTCTAACTTGGGAGAACTTGACTACTCAACTGGTATGGCTACTATCATAGGGAACTTTGCCTTCATTGCTCAGCATTATTCTACCATGGATAAGCTTTCAATTTTCTCTCTAGCTACTTGCATATAATGTTTGACTTCTTGAACTTCTGGAAGACTCCTACCATCAGGTAATAGAAGTTCAAAGGGTGATAGACTTGCAGAGACTTTAGTAAATGTAGTGGACAAGATATCCACATGGACACTCTTTGGGAATGTAGGGTCTACATGAGATGTGAAAGGTGAATCTACCTTCTCAACCCCTTCGTCTACTTCACTAGCTGCAAGTTCAAAGTGAGTAGGTATATTGAATGTTTCCATTAGGCAATGAGTAAATACACTAGAATTGGGTTACGAAGCTGAGATAGACATGTTTTGACTTGCAATCTTAAGGGTTTTGTGGAGGATACACCTCCATCACGTCGTAGTCACAGGAAGAGTCACTAGTCGTAATGTGTGGGCCTTGGATAGCACTACCTTAGGCTTCGATTGAACGCCTAGAACCTAACATGAGTGGATAGTATGTACCCATGTAAATTGAGGTACTCTCTATTTTCTCAAGCTCTAGCACTCATCCAAATCATAAATATATGTGACCTTAGAGTCTTTTAAGCAATGGTAAGCGACATTTTCCTTTGGTATTTTGTGCATTTTGTTAAGCATTTTTTTTCTCTTTTTTTGGATGCACATAATTTTAACTAGGATTTTCCATAGCTCAAAACTTTGGAAGAACTTGCCACACTTTACATCACAGCTTTTGACCAACCGAGGTGCCCTTAACCCTCACAACAAGCAATTTCTGCTAGGCAAGTGGGTGGACGTGAAAGTTTAAGAGAGGCTCGTGGAGAGAAAGATGGAGCCTTTATCCCACATGCCTCATTCATCCCTTGGAGGAGTAGGGTATTTAAATAACTTCAAACATAACTACTATCAAAAGACCAAGACCAAGATGTGCTCGGGCTTGGGCTCGGGCTCGAGGACAATTGGGGGTTTTCTTTTCAACTTTTTTTTTCAAGAACAAAAACGGCAGATTCCCTTTTGGTCCATGTTGGCGTTGTATTTTTTAATGTTTTTTTTCTTTTTTAGAAAAACTATTCAAAAATTAACAAAAACTAACAATACAAAACCTTATCGCTTACGCTCTATAAAAAGATTAGAACAAAAATAGAACCTTATCACTTATTTCTACATTAATCAAACCAAAAAGCATAACAAGAACAAGGCAGCTGACAATAACCTATAATCGGGCGTACATATGTGTACACACAAACAACATACATACTCTTTTTGACCCTTTCCACCATACACACACGCCTTCTTCCATTCTTGAGTGAAAATGAAAACTTGAACATAAAAACAAGAGCAACCTAGAGCTTGATGCTTGGCAGTGTTAGGAAATAAAACGTAGCTAAGTACATATTAGAGTAGTTTACTTAATGGAGAGAGATAATTTTCAAACACGAGAGGGAGAGAGAGAGAGAGAGAGGAGAGAGAGAGAGAGAGAGAGAGAGAGAGAGAGAGAGAGAGCATGATATATGTGGTTCACCCAATGTGGGTTACATCCATGGGAAAGAAACCACTCAATGGCTTTAGTACTTCTAATGAGAAGTAGGTTACAAAGGGATTAAACCCTTAACAGAGCTCCCACCTTGCTTCACTCTCACCACCTCACACACACCCTGTGTTGGACGGGAGCGACTCACACACCCATGAAGTGCATGCAAACACTACCTAGATCAACATAATGTCAATTGAGGACACAGATGACACGATAGGCACACGGAGGAAATCTCTTAAGCTTGTCAGGCTGAGACCATCCTACACATACAACACTCAGGAAGGCCAACTAAACCACAATCAAGAACCTCACTGCTCTCAACTACACCACCTAGCCACATACACACATACTAAAGGTAACTCGCCTAATCATGCCAGATTCGTACGAAACTTAAGGAACACCATCCCCTCACTAGGATACACCTGTCCCTAAGCTTCTACACTCAAAACCCTCACTCTAAACCCATCTGCAGAAAACGCGTAGGATGATAGAGCCGAATTTTGAAAGTGCCCGAAACTGAAATTTATGAGTACCTATGCGTAGCTTATGTCGCCACGGTTCTATAGACTGCTAGCACGCAGAAAACAGACATCATTTGATACAATTACGGCCAAAAATAGCTCGTAGATGCGTCGGCGTGTGCGCTTCGTCTCGCGTGGAATGCTTGGCGTTGTCGCGTAGCTCTCCTCAAGCCTACAGCAATGGTGCAGTCGAATCTCCAATGTGTTGAGCGAGCCGGGCGTAGCGAGAGGATGAAGCTCACGCTCTCTCTCTTTCTCTCTCACACACAGTAGACGGCAGCGCTAAAGTTTTGATTATGATAAAAGTCCTTTTACAAAATGACCTAGGTACCTTATATACTAAGGCTACCTTAGGTTAACCAAAAATGGGGTTGAAAGGGTCAAATGGCTTTGTATTTACAATCTAGAAGTGCCATTGCACCCTGGCTTCTGAAACTAGAATAACTACTCATTACAAATGACATTTATAGCCATAATCCACAGTATTTCATAACTCGCAAAAGATAAGACTTTGGTACGAAATTTGAGTTATGTTGTTTTGTTGACCCAGCGGTCAACATTCCCCCCTTTCGCGTTCATGTCATCCCCGACATGACCTGATTGTCGATGGCGATGTGGTCTTTGCTGTCGTTTTGTTGTTGGAAAGAAAGTATAGACTATAGCCTTTGCAGTAGCTTGTCTTGTTCGTCTAATCCGATGTACACAGTCTTCACATGATTCAAGAAAATCATAATTGATGACGAACTTTATGTCTTTCACATCCACGCTCCGAGCTGCAGCATCTGTTTCTGTCATTATAGGTCTACTGCCAGATCAAAATTCAAAAAGAACCCAATGTCGTTGAGCTTGACTCTTATCATTATGGATAGAGAAAGCTCCATCCATCATTTGCTCCAGCAAATCTGTGAATTCAGAGTATTTGTGATTCTCAGAAACAACTTCTACAATCTGTAGAATTAAGTGATTGGCTTTCTGATCTTGTGAGCCAATGACAACTTTGTAAGGATTTTGTAGAAATTGTATGGCTAAACCCTTAACTTCTTTAGACCAAGTTGAACTCCAATGCAAAGTCTGTCTGTCAGGACGAATCCAGGACTTAATTATTCTAATTTGAGGTTCAAAACTCTGCTGAGCATTCAATGTGCATTATCAAGGACAAGATTTTGAGATCCTCTGATTACCCTTATGTCTGCTCTTTTTCATTGAGGACTTCTTTGTTCTTGAGTTATGTTGTGTTGTTGACCCAGCGGTCAACACTTTGCTGTTGTTTTGGCTTCATCTGTTGCACTGCTTGTATCTGTGTCGAACCACAACAAGAACTATGATCCATTAGAGCGGACATCTATCATCATAACCATTCATCTTTTGAGATCCTCTGATCACTTTTATGTCTGCTCTTCTTCATTGGGGACTTCTTTGTTCCTGTGCAATCATGTTGTTAGTGTTGTCTGCAGCTTTGTCATTGTAGGCCATTCTTCAACTCACCATTGAGGAGAAGTATGCTATGATCTGAAATTGGTGCTCCAATTCATTTGTCAATTGATTTGAGTAGCATTTCCTTATTGTTGATGTAGAAGGAATATGTACAAGAGGGTGGTGATAGGTGTCTTTAGATTAGGGTCTGAAACCTGGATGACCAAAGGGAAAAAACCCGGTGGGAAAAAAAATGCCTTTGGTATATGCTCTTATTGGAGTTGAGCAGTTGAACGTGAAGTACTTGTTCATGAAAGGTGAGTGCTTGGGTGAAACACGGAAAGAGTGCCTGATGCAAGTGCCAATTATGGGACACTCTATATGCATATGAGAAATTTGTCAACAAAAGCATGCTATGTGAATGAAGGAAACGATGGGTGTTTCGAGGAATAAATGTAGCACATGTGACATCAAAAGATGTCTCAATAGCTTCCACCTTTCCAAGAAGGGTTTTCGATGTAGAAGTTTCTCCACTTGTATCTCACTGTGCTCAGTACGTGAGTGTCTTTTGGACCTTCTCCTTCACTTCACCAGACTTAAGTACTTAGACTTCGACTCTTTTGCTCACCTATACCAGCATAAGCGACACAACGTAAATATGCTCAACTCTTCCAGCTTGAGCAGTACCTAGAATAGCTAAGACGCTTAGACCATAGAGAATATTACTTGAAGCTTTTGGACTAACACCTCACTCATTTTGTGGCTTAGCTACTTGACTCGGACTTTTATGACTTGTCGGTTGCTGATGACACGGATTTGTGACAAGTTCTTCGGCTTTTGTAGTGGCTGCTGAGACATACTTCGTGAAGTTTCAACGTTTTCCTGTACCTTCTTCTCTTTGTAGTGCTCAGGCCTCTCGTCAGTCTTTTCTTCATGTGGATTATGGATTTTTTTTATTTTTTTCTTAATAATAAACAAAGAAAATCTTAAAACAACTCAGCAAAAGAAAAATCATTCAAATAGAAATCTAAATGCTATGTACACTATACACATGTCCCTAGGGGCTCATATATGGATTTTGTCCCCATACTCCTCTGTAACACTACTATGAGGGCATATACTCTAAATTTCGTCAAAAAATTATCACAATAAAATGCAAAAATTCAATGCATCTCACAAAACATTGCCCTCTAATAGTCATAATGTTAGGTCCGCATTCAGAATGCCTCCCCCCTTCCTATTTGGAGTCATCCTTTACGGCAGGGTATCGCAAAGGGTATGTGTTGTGCTTGGGCAATTAAAAGTTGTGCCTATGCAGGCCTTGTAATGTAGCCCTATTATGCATACATAGTCAATGCATGGAAAAGATTTATGTTGTGCAAGATGTGGGTATAAGCAATTTGCTTATTGGAATTTGTTAGCGAGGCTTCCTATTCTAAGCAATGTAATGGTCTTTGAAGCTCCTGTATCGTTGTTTGATTGAAGCGACTTGCTCTCTTCTAACTGTACTGTAATCGTAGGAAGAATTGTAAGAATTCAAGCGGCGATGCACTGACAGCAGTTTTGTTGTTCTTCTTTGGGACCCATTACTTTGTGATTTTTGGTTGTTTTGTTGCTGACTCTCGTTTGGGAACCCATACTTGCCCGTGCTTTGTTTGTGTTTGAAGAGACTTCTTTGGGATCCACCTTTTTGTTGTGTGAGTCAACAGTGGTCTTTGCTGCAGTCCTTGTACTCTTGGTTGGGGTCGGAATTTAGGCTTTGAAAGTTGATATTGTGGTTGTTTTGGAATCCAAATGAATTCCTGACTTTTTGTGCTTGAATCAACTTCTTTGGAACCCAAACCTGAGTTGTGAAAGCTTGCGACTTTGTGATATTCTTACCCGTTCGTGCACGCTTTCCTTGTTTTTGTTTTGGTGTTGGATCTTGTGATTTGTCATTAGAGATCTTTGTCTTCTTGATCCATATCTGTTTTTGGCCGATCTAGCTTTTTGGTATCCAGATTTGTCGAGCTTTTTGGCTTTGACTTGTTGTCCTGCTCTTTTGACTTGTCATGGTTGTTGTTGAAGGGGTTGGTGATAGTGATGGCCTGAGTTGATGATAGGGGATGTCGTAAGATTCATCACTATTGCTACTATCCTCAGCAAGGTTGACTTCTTGTACTTTCCCTTGATTTTTTGGCTGGTAGTGGAAAGTTACTGTCTGTTTGCTCGTGGGTGGTAGTGTCTTGGAGGACTTTTCTAGCCCATTGATTAGAGCATTATTAGCTCGTTTCTCTGGTCGTATTCCTCCTAGCTGAGTCTTTGCATCCTTATTAGGAGCCATGTATGAGGATGCTTGTGGTGACTGTGTCTTCACTGAGGACTTTGGAATCCACTTTTGATGCACTTTATTCATGTAGCGATGACATTGATTCCCGGGTCGTTGATCTTCTTGAAGCTCGAAGTGTTCTACAGAGTCATAGAACTCATCGTCTTCTTCTTTTTTTGATTCTCCACATTTCTTTGTTTGCTCCTTATGTCGCGAGCTTGTTGATGTCTGGTTCTCTTCGTTTTCCTTGATTACACTCACTGCAAAATAAGGAACGACATCATAGCCATTTTCACCACAAAACTTTGTTGTGGGAGCATCCTCCACGGCGTACACGTACATAGTAGCCAAGATGTGTTCCCATCCAAAAGGCTCTAACTCTTCTTCAGGAAATGGTTCTGGGATATAGTCCTTATCCTCTATAACCTGCTCTAGGATACATTCATCACGTTTCAAGCTGCCACATTGCAAAGCTCCACACATCCACAATTCTTTAGGCTTACCTAACCAAGCTGGAAGTTTTGATCCTGCTACTGTGGCGGAATCAAACTCCTCGACCGGTGTTCTCGTCACATCCCTATAGCTATGGTCCCTCAAGTTCACCTTTGTTATGGTTTCCATATGTCTCAGGTATATATGGTCATAACCCCAATCTTGGACCATTTTCAATTGTCGCATGAATGGTCTTCCCAGAATGATGTCATAGTTGTTCTTCTTGCCAAAGTCAACAACAGCAAAAGTGTGTTCATATTCAATGCCACAAGAAGTAACAAGTACTTTTTCTAGCAGTCCTAGGGGCTTTTCCTTGTGTCCGTCTGCAAGCTGTAGGGTCATTCATGTGGATATCAAGGCAGGTTTTCCCCATTTTTTCCAAACCTCTTTGGTTGCAATGGCCACACCAGCTCCACTGTCAAGGATTGCCATGGTTTTTACACCATTGAATTCCATAGGAAGGGTGGTGTTTCCATCTTCTCCCTCATAATACTTGCCTACCTTGTTTAATGGCACTGGCCTAGTATTTAGTTGAGGCATTTCAAGCTCTTTGATGCTCTCCTCGATTCGAGTCATTGGGGTTTTTACACCAAATTTCTCTAGACATTTACCCACATTAGCCCACATGTTTGGTCTTATTCTGAGCAACTCGGCTAGCATTATTGTACAGGTGACTAGGGTAGATAGAATATCTACTAGCCCCTTTGAATCGATGGCCTTGTTGGGAGATAGTCTCTGTGATGGGACTGCAGCCACTGACTTGGTCTCGTACTCTCCCATGTAGGACGGTAGTGTTCTTAGCGAATGGGGTTGACTATCCATAGATTGTACAGATCCTTTGTCGCCCCAATACGATCGCACGTCTAGATTCATTTGAGATCCAGTCTCAAATTCCTCTATTGGTGGTCACCCGTGGATGGTTTTTCTAGAGGTTTAACCATCTGTGTAAGAGAAGGTGCCTCCTTTTCCTCATGTTGTTTTATCTTCTCCTCAGCTTCGGTAAGCTTCTCAGCTAGGGATTTTTGCTCTCGTTCCCTGCGTGCTTTCATCCTAGTCTTTCTAGCTTTCCAACTATTTCGTTTTCTCTTGGTTTTCTGATTAGGTGCGTCTGTCTTTGGTCCATCATCTGTCTTTGGACTCGTGTCACTTTCCATGTTCTTTGTCTCTGGATTCTCATCAGCTTTCTTTTGGGCTTGTGCTCTCGTAACCACTTGAACTGGTACAACATTTTCATTTTCTGAGCTACTAGGTAGCTGAACAATCCCTAATACATTTGTCGTGATTTTCCTGATTTGGTTTGGTTTTTTCGGGCAATCGGGGATCAAGTGAGTGATGCCACACTCAAGACAGTAGGCATTTACTTCAGTGATCTCCGTATGAGGATATTGTTTGACCAAGTGGTTGTCACGACTTTTGTGACAATCTGTCTCTAGTTGAGGAGATTCTTTTAGCATTTCCTCTTGGCTATAAGCAAGCTTTGACCTAGATAAGCCGCTATTTGCAATGAATCGCAATGTTCTTTCGTCCATTTCATACCTTCTTTCTTTCGGCTGAAACCCAGGAGGTGGAGGTTATACCGGCCTCACCACTCCATGTGTCTCTCTCACATTTTGTTGCTACGAAGAGTAGTACTTACTTTGGTTGCTATACCACATTGTAGCTGGTACTGGCGTTGGTTTATTTGATGCTTCCATCATTGGCATGTATCTCATGTCTACCAGCATTCTAGCACCTGGCAGCGGAGGTTGTTGTCCTAAGACAAGCTGTGGCCTTAAAACTCCTATTGGTCTTGGCGCATTCCCTGTAATGTATCTAGGTGGAGTAGGCGCTTCTAGAACAGGTTGTACATACCTCTCCCTAGCATTTTCCATGCTATAATAGCACTCTTCCCCCGTATGGTTCGTCCATTTTCTCTCAATTTCACACCACTTCGGCTCTCCCGAATCAGACCTTACAAGAGGAATCAACCTCTTGACCAAGTCGTCGATAAGATTTTCTTGATCAATAGGTGCCGTTGGCTTGGCAATGGACTCACTTATCTGTGAAACACTGTGCTGAGAGGATGTGTCATCTCCTTGACTCTTTAAGTCCTTTTCTTTGTATGCCTCATAGTTATCCACTAGATAAAGAGCTTCTTTGATCAACTCGTTTAGCGTCATCCTCCTTATCATATGCAGATCCTTTTGAAGGCCTGCATGTCTCATTCCCTGGATAAAGATCAGCATCAGTCGTGCTTATGTAGGTAATTCCTCTCTCGGACAGAGCTTAACATATCTCTTGAGCCATAATGATGCTTTGCGTACTGATTCATCCTCTTTCTGTTTGAATCTATGGATTTACGGGACCGTGTTGTGAGCAATGCCTTTTGGAGAGAATTCTTCAATAAACTCCTCAAATAGCTTATCTAGGGTCTCAAAATCCCATTTTTCCACCGAGTCGAACCATGTAGCTATATCATCTTCTAGAGTCAATCCAAATCCCGCAAACTGTGTCGCAAAATCTGAAACTTCCTCTGCTCTAATCACTCTTCTAAAAGCCGTTACGTGATCTCTTGGATCTTTATCTCCGGAGTATTTTTTGTTTACCCATTTCTGGACTTGGGATGGTCTAGCTCGTCGATTGTCTACAAGTCTAACCAGAGACTCTCCCAATCCTTCTCTCGTTATCGCTCTTGAAGGGAATCCTGGTGGCTCTCTTCTTGGAACTCCTATAGGAATTCTCGTGTTTGGTGGAGGCATTTGTGGTCCTTCATTGACCAAATATCCACCTCTTTCTAGTACAGTCTGTGGATTTGTGCTTTCTACAACTCTATATTCTCGTTCATACTTGTCGACAACTATAGATGTCCATTGATAGTCGACTCCGTATGTATAGACATATAAGAGCTTATAATCCGTTATCTCTTCTAGGTATGGATCTGAGCACCTATAAATATTGACCTCATTGTCATCAATGTATCTATATATAGTCCTTCACTCTCATGACCAATTATCCAAACTCTCTCAACAAGATGGGTCTTTATCAATTGCAAGTTTGGAAGATCCATTGTGGGAGGATATTCCTCTATTGTTGGGATCTCTAAGCTTGTGTAAGCTGCGTTTGAATCTAGGGTAGACATGACCTCTGGGCTTAAGAGATTTTTCTTGGTTCAAGTAGACTTAGTCCACTGTGTTCAAGTGCTTTGGTTAAGGAAAAGTTGAAACTATGTCCAAAACCGCAACCGTTTAGTCACAATTCTCGCAAATTGTCGCTTTCAGACACCCCTAACTTGCGGATGTATTTTGAGGCCTCAAACGACGTTTTTTTCAAAGTTGAACTAAACGGTTGCTGTTGGTATGCATTTAGTTCAAGTTTTGCTCTAAGATCTGTAGAGCCGCTCTCAGGCTACGTTTTGATATAAAAACTTTTCCAATCCGATACCGTTTGTGAAAGTTATGGCCAAAACAGTGAAATGCAGTTTAGAATGGTCAAAATGAGTCCAAATTCAATTTTTAAAAAAGATTTGGGATCTCTGTGAGACTGTGAACACTCCTTTATGGTCAAAATTACAGTTGTACCCTAAAATTGGCCTAGAGACATCCTACGCGTAGGATGTCTATATGCTCAGAATTTAACAAAATTTGGTCCAGAGACTCCCCTTAAGTCTAGCAACACAATGGTATGCTCAGAATTTCATTTGAATTTAAAAATTTCCTTGAGACATTCTACGCGTAGGATGTCTTTTTGCTCAGAATGACTTGAAATTTTCACCTTAGCTTCTCCTTGATGTGCTGATCACAGTGGTGTGCTCATAGGTTGGTTTGGAGTCCTAAATCAAGCTAGAGACATCCTACGCGTAGGATGTCTTTTTGCTCTGTTTCAGCTCAAACTTGCACTGTAGCTTCCCCTTGATGTGCTAAACTCACAGCTATTTTTACTTTTTGATTATGACACCTATAGGTTGGTCAAATGATCCAGAATCTGCTCCAGAAGCCTGATGTCTGTTCTGATGAATTCCCAAGTCAAATCAACTCCAAATTGGACCAAATTTGCCTAGGAGGCTTATCTAAGGCTATATGACACCCTGCTACGTCCACAGTTTGAATTTGGCCTCTAAATCATGCTTTAGACATCCTACGCGTAGGATGTCTAACTTCTTAGAATTGCCCCAAATTTGAACCACACTCTCCTTAAGGTGTTGATCACTGTGGTATGCTTAGAATTTTGTTTAGAGTCCAAAATCACACAGAAGACATCCTACGTGTAGGATGTCTTTTTGGCCTGTTTGACCCCAGACTTGTCCCACAGCTTCCCCTTGATGTCAGTAACCCAGTGGTATGCTTAGATTTTGGTTTGGATGTCAAAAGACCCCAAAACTAGCTATTCTTGCCTTTTTCAGTCAAAAGTGCTAAAGTCCGCTCAATCTTCCGTTTCACTGACCCAAATGAGATGAAATTTATCCCATGCACTCAATACATCATTTAGAACATGCCTTTGGAGTCATCCTATGGTTTGGTCTCAAAATTAGGCCTTGGACACAATTTGGGTAGGATGTCTGGCACTTCTCGTCTTTTGGCTTTAATCTGTCAAAATTTGGTCAAATTTCCACTTTCCAGGTGAAAATAGGGTAAAACCTACCTTCTAAACACACTGGTAATCTCAGATTTTCAAAATTTCCACAAGATCACCCTATAGACATCCTACGCGTAGGATGTCTCCTGCTGATTTTTTGAGACTGAAGTGTCCTTGATGCTTCCTTATGCTCTCAGCAAGTGCAAGTATGCTTCACAATTGCAAAAACATGCAAAAATCACTCAATTGAAGCCTTTTCTGAAATTTTACGTTTTTTGACTCCGCTTTTTGGCTTTTGGTCAACAAAATTAGGGGAAAACACCCAAGTCAATATGTTACTAGGGTAAAACCTACCCTCTGAACCCCTTGGTGCAGTCAGAATTTTCAAATTTGGTCTCCAGAACCCCCTTGAGACATCCTACGCGAAAGACTTGTCTTCTAAGGGTGGCCACACATGGGCGCATTGGAGAGTCCACTTGGACTTGTCTACACAAGGGTGGCTATACACGGCTGCCTCTCATGAGAGAGGGCAACCCTTTTGGCCTATAAAAGCAGGCCTCTTCTACACACAAAATGTATTGTGGTGCATTGTGAAGTTGATGCAACAAGGTGTTGACCGCTGGGTCAACAACACAACATAACTCAAGTTTCGTACCAAAGTCTTATCTTTTGCGAGTTATGAAATGCTGTGGATTATGGCTATAAATGTCATTTGTAATGAGTAGTTATTCTAGTTTTAGAAGCCGGGGTGCAATGGCACTTCCAGATTTTAAATACAAAGCCATTTGACCCTTTCAACCCCATTTTTGGTTAAACCTAAGGTAGCCTTAGTATATAAGGTACCTAGGTCATTTTGTAAAAGGACTTTTTAATCATAATCAAAACTGAGCGCTGCCGTCTACTATGTGTGAGAGAGAAAGAGAGTGAGCGTGAGCTTCATCCTCTCGCTACGCCCGGCTCGCTCAACATATTGGAGATCCGACTGCACCATTGTTGTAGGCTCGAGGAGAGATACGCGACAACGCCAAGCATTCCACGCGAGACAAAGCGCACACGTCGACGCATCTACGAGCTATTTGTGGTCGTAAGTGTATCAAACGATGTTTGTTTTCTGCGTGCTAGTAGTCTATAGAACCGTGGAGACATAAGCTACGCATAGGTACTCATAAATTTCAGTTTCAGGCACTTTCAAAATTTGGCTCTGTCATCCTACGCGTTTTCCGCAGATGGGTTTAGAGTTAGGGTTTTGAGTGTAGAAGCTTAGGGACAGGTGTATCCTAGTGAGGGGATGGTGTTCCTTAAGTTTCGTATGAATCTGGCATGATTAGGCGAGTTACCTTTAGTATGTGTGTATGTGGCTAGGTGGTGTAGTTGAGAGCAGTGAGGTTCTTGATTGTGGTTTAGTTGGCCTTCCTGAGTGTTGTATGTGTAGGATGGTCTCAGCATGAAAAGCTTAAGATATTTCCTCCGTGTGCCTATCGTGTCATCTGTGTCCTCGATTGACATTATGTTGATCTAGGTAGTGTTTGCATGAACTTCATGGCTGTGTGAGTCGTTCCCGTCCAACATTGGCGCCGCTGCCGGGGACACAAGGACCTAAGTAGGTTTCCTACTAACACTCGAGTGATGGTTGCTTGATTTAGTTTCGGCTAAAGAAAGCGTTTTTCTTAGGTGGATCCGGAAGAGGATATTCCGCGATCAAGTGGATAGCCAAGAAGCGTGTGTCTTGCCGAGGGTCTGCGACTAGATAGGTTTAGTTAGGATCTGTGGATTAGAGTAGTTGTTGGTGGTCGAGTGATTTGTGAGGTGATAAAAGAGTTTACTAGTCCGTGTGTGGCAGTGAAGCGTTTTTCTACTCATAGATGCAAAACCCCGTATGATTTGTAGGAGTAGCTTTAGGTAAGTGATCCGATTCTGATCTAGAGCTATTCAGCACTGAATTATTAGCTAAAGTGCTTGATTGCATTTGAAATCACGGAAAAGTGTGCTTTTGAGGGTAAAAATGCATTAAACAAGCTTTTGTGGATATTTTTGTATGACTGACTGATGCTGTGCATATAAAAGAGCATTTGCAAGGGTTCTGTGAAGAAAACCTGCAATTCTGTGAACATAGACATCCTACTGCCTGGAAATTATTCACTGGCCAGTGACTTCTGACCACCAGCCATTTCCAGGCATTCCAATCCAACTCCGAAGCACAGATTGGCATCACTAGATTGTCAAGCTCTTTCATCACTTTGTGGACAAGCAAGACCTCCAAGCTATTTAGTTGGTACTGGGCAACCATAAGGTCAATGGTTTTCCAACTCTTGTTGACACTGCTGTCCCAGAAGTGCTCAAGTCGGTTCAGACCCTTATTATTCCGCTTCCTGGCTGTCTCAATCCAATAGGGAGTTTGCGGCAGATCTACAACTTTGGAGATCCAGGGGGACCAATGCAGGATGGAGTTCTTGAAGTATCTGGCTTCTTCCCCCCACTTTAAGACTCGTGCTACTCTATTGCATTTTCTTACCAATTCTCCTGAGCTGCCCCCCAGTCTTAAGGTAGACCACGCCGGGGCTAATAGTTTGTCATGGACCTCCACCCCTCTCCACTTTCCACCCTTCGTGCCAAGTTTAGCTGCTTCAATCATATCTCTGATCATGACAGCCCAAACTTGATCCTGTTTAGCCAAGGAAACAACAAATTTGGTGCAACAAGCTTCTGCATGGGCCACAGGGTTGAGAATCCCGAGGCCTGCTTGATTCCCCGACCCAGCAATTGATTCCCAACGGGCCCATTGCCATGGCCTACAAGATTTTGTGTTATTTTTCCATAAAAATGTTTTTACTGGTTTTAAGAACTCTTTCCAGTGGCACTTAGCCATCTTGAGAAGTGGGCTAGTGAAGGCAATATAAGGAATCATAAAGGCATTCATCACTTTTATCCGACTTGGGAATGGGAGAAGAGTATACTCCCACCTACTCTTTTTTTTTTTCAAGCACCCACTCGAATCTTTGCTTGTGAGTTACATCCACCCCCAAGGGGGCTCCCAGATGTCTAAAGATATTCCCTTTTGTGACAATCTCCCATGACCAGACAGTAGGGTCAAATGAGTCATTTTCCGATAAGAAAATCATCCTTGACTTCTCTATATTACAATGGGACCCCGAAGCTACTGAGAACATTTGTACAATCTCCATAGATTTTCTAATGACCCAGGGGCACGCCTTCAAGAAGAGGAGAGAATCGTTTGCAAATAGTTTTGCCAGGAGTTGTCTATCTCCTGGTAAAACAAGGCCTTGAACCTCCCTTGTTCAGCACTAGCTTCGAGTGTCGTGATTAAAGGATGTGATCCTATGGCGAAAAGTAAGGGGGCGAGAGGGCATCCCTGTTTAATTGACCTTTTGACCTCAAAAGAGCCCACAATTCTATCGTTGAATAGGAGCTCTGACTGGCTTTCAGCCCCCATTACGTGAACCAGCCGACAGAGGCGCAGCCCAAAGCCTAGAGCTTCCATGACAGCTTCTATATATGTCCATGTTATTCTGTCATAGGCCTTGTCCAGGTCCAACTGCAGTAGAATGCACTCCTGCTTTGTGACAGTTGCGTATTCTATGCCCACCATTGCTGCCAATATGTTATCGTAAATGGATCTTTCTTTAATGAAACCATGTTGATGGGGGGAGATGATCTTGGTTAGTAAGGGGGCTAGTCTGAGGGCCGCTGCTTTAGCTGTAATTTTGTAGGCCACTGACATCATCGTTATAGGGTGCCAATGTTTCAGTTTAGAACAGCATATCTGTTTTGGGATGGGCTTGATGAGCCCTCTCTTCACACTTGTCTCCAATGACCCTTCAACCATGGCTTTTTTTATTGGCCAACCTTGTGATTGGGCCCTTGAGATCATCCCAAAATTCTCTATAGAATTCCACCGTCATCCCATCCCAACCAAAGGACTTTTCCTTGCCAAGGGCTTGCAATGCTAGCGCACATTCGTCTTTGGAAAATGCCCGTTCCAAGTTATTAGCTTCTGAGTGGGGAATTTCCTTCTTAACACTTTGAAGCAAGGTCCTTCTGGCTTCTTCCACTTCTTGGGATTGGGTCTCCGGCCGTCCAATGATTTGACTGAGATAGCTCAGCATCAGACCAACCATTTCAACCTGGTTATGAACTGTTGTCCCTTTCTCATCTTCGAGCAAGCGAACGTTGCAAGCCTGAGATTGGATAACTCTTGAACTTGTTCTTTCTTGTAATTTTTGCTAGCAAGTAAAAGAAATCTTGTAGTTTTTCCATTGTCCAAAGGAACTTTGTAAGTTTATGAAAATTGATTTTCCCTAACATTGCTGACATGTTGTCTGCAGGCCTTCATGTGCATTAGCGCTTAACCTTGCAGTCTCCCTCCCTCCGCCCCTACCCCGCCCACCCTCCCTTACTTTTGCACTATATTTAAGTATTTTTCAACTCTTTGCTGAATTATAAAAGACCTTAGTATTTTTCAAATGGTTGCTTAGTTATAGCATACCTTAGTATTTTCCAATTGATTGCTTAATTATAGTAGACCTTAGTAAATTTCAACTCTTTGCTCATGGGGAAACCTTATTAGCCAACTATCGTAAATATTTTTAGGGTGTTACAAGTTGCGACCCTCACCTATTTGTTGACCAGTACCAGTATCCTCAATGAGATTTATTTAGCTTTTATCATAAATCTAGCAAGATCCCAAAAGACAAAATTGAAAGTCGACTACTGCATGATTGTCTCCCCACTTTTTCTACCCCCCCCTGTGTGTGTGTGTGTGTGTGTGTGTGTGTGTGTGTGAGTGAGTGAGAGAGAAAGAGAGAGAGAGAGTGTGTGAGAATGTGCAGCTTATTTTTTATTACTCTATGGAAATTCATATGATGTAGCCTACACATTCTGTGTGTGTGTGTGTGTGTGTGTGTGTGTGTGTGTGTGTTTGTGAGAATGTGCAGCTTGTTTTTTATGACTCTATGGCAATTCATGTGATGTAGCCTTCACATTCTGTGTGTGTGTGTGTGTGTGTGTGTGTGTGTGTGTGTGTGTGTGTGTGTGTGTGTGTGTGTGTGTGTGTGAGAGAGAGAGAGAGAGAGAGAGAGAGAGAGAGAGAGAGAGAATGTGCAGCTTGTTTTTGATGACTCTATGGCAATTCATGTGATGTAGCCTGCACACAAAAAGACTCTCTTTTTCTTTATTGTGCACAAAAATGAAGTAGTATGCATGCTTAGATCAAGTTTGCGGAGACGACGTCTCCCAAACACCAAGTAGAGCTTGTCACTCTACTATGGAAGATTGATAGGACTAATGTGCAGACATGCTTGCGGCAGCCTCAGGCTCTCAAGCGCCAAATGGACTAGTCATCCATTGTGTAATGATGTCGTAGGGTAACATAGGGATCCTCTACCCGCTAAGAAAAGGACTCATGAATATGCTTTATCTTCTCTACACCATAGTCCAGGACGACTATGATTTCAAAAAAAAGGTATGTCATAATAATCAATATCTAATTCTCCTAAATGATTTTCTCATATTAAACTGATCATTTAATGTGGGGAAGTGCTAGGGGAGAAAACGATAGAATATTGGTTAAGCTAGCAGACCGGCCACAGTAGGGATCCAAAGGAGGGAAAATAGGGATCCAAAGGGGGGCCATCTGCAAAAGAGCCATGTGCAACAATGGGCTAAAAAGACCCTAAGGTTCATCCCATTAAGACTTCCAAAATGCTAAGGTTCCAAAATTCAAAGGTTGTGTCCAAAGGTCAACCCTAGGGGAAATTGGATGCTTTGTGTGTGACTAAAAAGTCTTTGCATATCCCTACATGGGAGGGGGCGATCCCTTCTTCTAGGGGATGAGAGAGAAAGTCACACACACACACACACACAAACACAGAGGCTCCCTTTACACAAAGGGAATTAGGGACACATGTCAGCTCCCTAGCCCAGATGCCCATTAGGTGTACCCAATTCCTATTGGATGGCCTTGGAGGTGGACAATGAGAATTAGGCTAGAGTAAATCTAGTTTAATTAATTTAAAAACACTTAATAAAAGAACCAATGATAATTAAATCTCCTAGAAGACTATTGGACAGTCTCCCAAGAGGGCCAATGAGAATCCAAGAGCCCAATGGCTTGCCTGATTCCTATTGGCCAGGAGGCAAAGGGGTCCAATGAGAGTTTAGTTTAATTATTAAATTACCTAAAGCTTTCACAAACGGGAAAAGGGGGACACATGTCAGAAGGCTATCACTTATGCTGCTTAATTGTGATAGGCTTGACTTGGGGAGGTCCAATGAGGGCTGAGCAAAAGCAAATAGCAAGAGGGCTCGCCCAAGAGAGAGAGGGGGCTGATTTTTGCAAGGCATTATCACACACACACTCACACAATCTCATGTGTGAAGAAAGAGAAGACTATCTCTTCCCAAGCTTTAATGGAGAGCTCATCACCTACTCCAAGCTTGTGAGATAGAAGCCTACATCGACACACTCTTGGCTAGTGGATGCAAATCCAACCAAGAGCCAAGCTTCAATGCATGCTCATCTCCTCTACCAAGCTAATTACTAAGCTAAAGCTATGCTAATATGAGTGATTATGTGAGGAGATGTACATCTTTCTCGTAAGATACTCCTTCTTCCTCTCAATCTACTCTCATACCCTGCTAGCTCTCACCATCTTCGAAGGTGTGTGAGGTCTTGGGTCTGAGAACGGGGATAATTAGAGTTGTGTTTACTAAGTGTTTTGGTTATTGCATGAAGCTTTCATCTTCATTGCACTAGATAGTCTTGAAGGAACACAAAGAATTGTATTGTACAATGTCTCTCTTGATGGGAGAAACCATAATACAAAGCCTGTTGGAGGGGGGACCGGCTCCATGCAAATCGGGTCCTCAACTGTTGTCAATAGCTTAATTTCTCTCTCTTTTGAAAGTATTGTTGATGCTATCTAACTAGTTGTTATGCTTTTTGTTGCTCTCTCCACCCAAGCACTCTTGTAATTCTCATTAGGAATCTATTCTAATGAAATGCCCACTATGTTCATGCTACTTTCCGCTACACCTAAGTTTTTAGACCCTTAAATGTTACATTGGTATCAGAGCACAAGGTTTCTCTTTTCTTGCTCAAGAAGGGAGGTCCTCAAGCTAGCTATAAATGGTTGGTATTATTAATTGCCTGTGAGTAAGTAGAATAGGGATTTTTCAGCCTTGCAGTGCACCTGCCTTTGTGCAGTTAACGAGGCATCACCGTCGAGAGCTATGGTCTTAATAGTGGAGTCCTACGGGGCTTGCCTACGGCTTAACCACCATTGAGCTATTAGAAGCTTGACAGGAGCCGGTGCTGTTTTGGTGTCGAAAGACCCTCTCTTCTATTCCTTGCAATTAATGGTATTCGAGCTACGGGTACAATAGCTTGAGTGCTTTTTCTAAAGGGGTAAAGAGGAGTAGCAACTAGGGCTTGAAGTGCCAAAGAACACCTAAAAAGATTACACCTAAAAGTTGTTAGAATGGCTGACCATAGTAAAGAGAGTGAAATTAATGTTGATAACTTTGATTTTTCTCATGAGCAAGCTACTAATGATGCTTCAATGCTTGTTAACTATCTTGTTTCTAGGCTTCAACAAGCCATGGGCAATCCATCTCTCCAAAGCGAAGTGCAACGGCATCTCCATGCTCACGGGATTCTCCAAGCTCATCACCATGACGAGAGAACACCTAGGAAGCCTCCTTGTGAGACTACCAAAAGAGGTCTCTCTCCGATTCGGGAAGAAGAAGAGAATCCCTACGAAGGGCTCAAGAATTTACTTCTTGATGATGCATCTCCTTCCCAAAGGAGAACTCAAGAGCCTCCATCGAAGGAACGAGAAAGAAGTGAGTCTCCCGCCACCTCAGTAGAGATGGCTCCACGAAGACGGCGGGCTAAACGCTCTCCATCACCACCAAAGCGGAGAAGACCATCACATTCTTCTCCACGCCATAATTCAAAGAGGGATGATAAAAAGAAAGAGAAGAAAAAGGAGAGAAAGAGTACACCCTCTTCTCCATCTTCTTTATCCTCTTCCTCTTATGAAAGCTATGGTGAAGACGACGAAGATCAAGACAAGAAAAAGGCGAGAAAGAGGTTACCCTCTTCTCCACCTTCTTCAAATTCTTCACCTTCTGAAGAAAGTGATGGTGCAACCTTTGAACCATCAAAAAGAAGAGGCCATAGGAAATCCTATGCCGCATGGAAGAGGTCGTCCAAATTGAAGAAATTCAAAGAGGAAAGGAAGAGCATCTCTTTCCTTACCTATGATGGTACCTTTGGTGCTACGGACAAAGTCTTCGCCTTTATCTAGCAATTCCATGCGGCATTTGGAGATGAGGGCTTCACGGAGTCCTCTAAGCTACGCCATGTAGCTATGCACTTTCAAAAGTCTGCCAGACAATGGTGGTCTAGCCTACGAGCCAACGGTGAAGCTCCACGAACATGGAAAGCTTTAAGAGCTTCCATTATGAAGCAGTTTTTGGCCACCGATGCCAAAGACAAAGTACTCACCGAATGGCAAAGCTTAAAGCTCTCTCCCAATGAATCCATCCACAAATATGTAGACAAGTTTTGGGACCTACAACTCAAAGCCATTGTCTTCAAAAAGTTGAATTTTGGAAAGCAAAAGCAACAATTTTGTGCGGGCTTAACCGAAGAAATGGCAGAGTATGTCAACTCCCAAAGGCCACATACCATATCGGCGGTAATACACCATACTATGGTGGCCTCTCAAATCAATTTCCAAACAAGGGCTAAAAGAAATAATAAGCCCCCGGAAAACAAGGGTTCCAATGAGCCTAAGGGGAAGGAAAATGTCCAAAAGTCTCCTAAGGGCAACTCCAACAAATCTAAAGAGAAGGGAGTTTACAAAGGTAAGAATAAACTCTCTCCTGAAGAGCTTGAGCGTTATCGCAAAGATAACCGGTGTTTCAAGTGCGGCGAACAAGGGCATGCGTACCGCGCTTCTCCCCAAAAGAACGACCGTCAAGATCCTCCTAGAGCTTCCTTGGTTGAAATCCAAGAGGAGGAGACTCACCAAACTCATCACAAAGGATCTCCTTTGTGCCATGCTTGGGGAAAGGTAAGAGAACATGATGCTTTTATTCTCTTTGACCCTGGTTCTACTCACAATTTTATATCTATAGAGTTGGCCACCAAGCTAGGCATACAATCCTATGAGATGGGAGATGTCCTACCCACAGACAGTGCCTTCAAGGGGCAAGAAGCTTCAGTCACTCCCTTAATCGGGAAATTGAGGCTTCATGTCCAAGGCTATGTGGACAAAGAGGACTTCTTTATCTCTCCTCTCAAGCATGAGGATGTAATCCTAGGGGCACCATGGTTTGACCGCCTGGCTATCGATGTTAAATTTCCTGAAAGGAGAATCTCCTTTAAGTTCAGGGAAAAAGACATGTATATAGATGCTAAGGAAATGGGTAACACTATTCCCATTGTACATACACTAGCTTTCAACAAGTCAATAAGGAGCTCTATTTCCGTGTACATGATTTTTGTTAAAGATTCTCAAAATGAACCTAATGCTTTAGCAAAATAAAATAAAAGCAACCAAAAGGAATTAGAGTTATCCAATTTTCTCAAGGGGTTTCAAGATGTTTTTATTGACGACATCCCTTGTGAGCTACCTCCTAAACGAGGTAATGATGACCATGCAATTGAACTTCTTCCAGGAAGTTCACCGCCTAACAAACCTCCTTATAGAGTTTCTCAAGCTCAACAAGAGGAGATTATGCGGCAAGTGCATGAGTTAGTTGAGAAGGACATGGTTAGGCCTAGCTCATCTCCATTTTGCTCACCTGTGCTATTAGTGCAAAAGAAAGACGGCACATATCGTATGTGTTTTGACTATAGAGCACTAAATAGGATCACTATCAAGAATAGGTTTCCCGTTCCACGGGTAGAAGACCTATTTGATAAGCTACAAGGATCGACCTACTTCAGTAGGATTGACCTAAAAAGTGGCTATCATCAGATAAGGATAGTTGATCAAGATATAGTAAAGACCGCATTTCGCACAACATTTGGTCTTTACGAATATATTGTCATGCCTTTTGGCTTGACCATGCACCAGCCACATTCAACCACTTGATGGAGAAGCTGTTCCGGCCTCATCGAACCTTCACTGGAGTGTTCTTTGATGATATTATCATCTACTCTAATTCATTAAACGAACACAAGAAACACCTCTAGGTAATATTTCAAGTTTTGAGAGAAAATAAACTTTATGTTAATCGAAAGAAAAGTGAATTTTTCTTGCAAGAGATTCAGTATTTAGGTCACATTATCTCTCAAGATGGCATCCAAATGGATCCATCAAAGTTAGAGGTAATAAAAGGATGGCCTAAACCAAGGAATCTTCATGAACTAAGAAGCTTTATAGGTATGTGTGCATACTATAGACGCTTCATAGAAAAGTTCTCACAAATTGCAGGACCATTACATGACCTAACAAAGAAAAGCGTTAGGTACACATGGTTTACTAAGGAGAACAATGCTTTCGAAAAGCTTAAAGAAAAGCTTATCTCTCAACCTGTGCTTACACTACCAGATCTCTCAAAACCATTTGAGGTCCAATGTGATGCTTGTGGTGATTGCCTTGGAGCTGTTTTGCTCCAAGAAGGGCACGCCATAGGCTATGAGAGTCGAAGGCTCGACCCTGTTGAGCAAGCTCTAGGCATATATGAAAAGGAACTCCTTGCAGTTCTACATGCCTTAGACTCATGGAAGCACTATTTATTGGGAACTCCTTTCATTCTGCGAACGGATCACC
This sequence comes from Adiantum capillus-veneris, assembly GCF_014529385.1. Classification (NCBI taxonomy): domain Eukaryota; kingdom Viridiplantae; phylum Streptophyta; class Polypodiopsida; order Polypodiales; family Pteridaceae; genus Adiantum; species Adiantum capillus-veneris. Next base: position 26,082,019 of record NC_140955.1, on the reverse strand, counting down.
AAAGTCTTAAGTACTTCATGACGCAGACCAAGCTCTCCGACAAACAAATGAGGTGGGCAAATTTCCTTTGAACGCAATTTCATTTTTATATTGCTCACATTGTAGGCAAGCATAATCAAGTAGCTGATGCACTCTCAAGACGGCCGAGAGTGAATGCAGTTTCCATAGCAACTGACAACGATCTATCTTCAATGATAGATGAGTACGCTATTGATCCCGATTTTAGAGATGTGATTTCAGCCCTTGCATTAGGGAAGAAAGAAGAACCATTTACTTTACAAGATGGTTATCTTCTCTATGGCAATAGACTATGCGTTACTAACTCACTACGTGAGAAAGTAATGTATGAATCTCATGCTCCACCTTATGCGGGGCATAGAGGGATTCAGTCTACTTTAAAGGTAATTGAAACATATTTCTACTGGCCTACCATGAAAGTGAACATACAAGAGTATGTTTCTAAATGTGTGGTATGCCAAAAGAAATTTGATAGAGGGAAGAAACTTGGATTGCTTCAACCCTTGCCAATCCGTAATTCACCATAAGAGAGCATATCCATGGATTTTAACTTTGGATTGCCTAAGTCTATCCATGGGAATACGGGAATATGGACAATAGTAGACAGGTTCAGTAAACAAGCTCATTTGATACCTGTCAAAAGACTATCAAAGCCCATCAAATGGCAACCCTCTTCATTTCACAAATTTTCAAGTACCATGGCTTGCCAATGTCCATAGTGTCGGATAGAGATCCTAGAATGACCAGTAATTTCTAGAAGGGTCTCTTTGAGAATTTAGGGACAAGGCTAAACTTCTCTTCGGCATATCATCCACAAACGGATGGCCAAAGTGAAATAGCTAACCTAACCATTCTCGATCTACTAAAAGCCTATGTAACGGAAGTAGATCAAAGATCCCAATGGGAGAAGTACTTACCCTTAGTGGAGTATGCTTACAATAACACTGTAGATACGTCCACGGGAAAAGCACCTTTTGAGGTAATTGAGGGAAGATCAAAAAGTCCCTTGCTACTTAAGGTACATGGGAAGATCTTCGCTGCAGATGAGTATAGCCGAGACCTACAAGAATCTTTTCAAAAGATTAAGGATGCTATCTCTATCTCACAGCAAAGGCAAAAGGCTGCTGCTGACAAGCACAGAAGAGCCCAATCCTTTAAAGAAAACGATTGGGTCTTGTTAAAGTTTCCCAAGGCTCGATTAAGGCACACGACGGGCAAGAATCCTACGGGCCACCAAAAGTACTATGCTAAACTAGCAAAAAGGTACTATGGTCCCTTCTAGATTCTTAGGCCAATCAATGAGATGGCCTATCAACTCAAGTTGCCCAATCATTTGCTCATACACAATGCTTTCCATGTGAGCCTATTAAAGCCTTACAAAGGAGAGCCGCCTCAAGAACCAACTATTGAAGACCCACCGGAGATCGAGGACCAAGACGAGGTGCTGCAGCCCGAGTCCATTCTCCGACATGAAGACAAGGTACTAAGAGGCGGTAAGACTATCCGACAATATCTTATTAAGACTAAGAATTATCCTTTTGAAGATGCTAGATGGATGCAACGCATACAATTAAAGGATAACCTAAACCTTGTCAATGCTTACAATGCTTCCCAAGAGTAAGCAAATGTACAAAATGTTAAAAATGAACAATGTTTTTTTCTTATAAGACTCTCTTTTTCTTTATTGTGCACAAAAATGAAGTAGTATGCATGCTTAGATCAAGTTTGCGGAGACGACGTCTCCCAAACACCAAGTAGAGCTTGTCACTCTACTATGGAAGATTGATAGGACTAATGTGCAGACATGCTTGCGGCAGCCTCGGGCTCTCAAGTGCCAAATGGACTAGTCATCCATTGTGGAATGATGTCGTAGGGTAACATAGGGATCCTCTACCCGCTAAGAAAAGGACTCATGAATATGCTTTATCTTCTCTACACCATAGTCCAGAACGACTATGATTTCAAAAAAAAGGTATGTCATAATAATCAATATCTAATTCTCCTAAATGATTTTCTCATATTAAACTGATCATTTAATGTGGGGAGGTGCTAGGGGACAAAAAGCTATAATATTGGTTAAGCTAGCAGACCGGCCACAGTAGGGATCCAAAGGAGGGAAAATAGGGATCCAAAGGGGGGCCATCTGCAAAAGAGCCATGGGCAACAATGGGCTAAAAAGACCCTAAGGTTCAGCCCATTAAGACTTCCAAAATGCTAAGGTTCCAAAATTCAAAGGTTGTGTCCAAAGGTAGACCCTAGGGGAAATTGGATGCTTTGTGTGGGACTAAAAAGTCTTTACATATCCCTACATGGGAGGGGGCGATCCCTTCTTCTAGGGGATGAGAGAGAAAGTCACACACACACAGGCTCCCTTTACACAAAGGGTATTAGGGACACATGTCAGCTCCCTAGCCCAGATGCCCACAAGGTGTGCCCAATTCCTATTGGATGGCCTTGAAGGTGGACCAATGAGAATTAGGCTAGAGTAAATCTAGTTTAATTAATTTAAAAACACTTAATAAAAGAACCAATGAGAATTAAATCTCCTAGAAGACTATTGGACAGTCTCCCAAGGGGGCCAATGAGCATTCAGGAGCCCAATGGCTTGCCTGATTCCTATTGGCCAGGAGGCAAAGGGGTCCGAAGAGAGTTTAGTTTAATTATTAAATTACCTAAAGCTCTCACAAAAGGGAAAAGGGGGACACATGTCAGAAGGCTATCACTTATGCTGCTTAATTGTGATAGGCTTGACTTGGGGAGGTCCAATGAGGACTGAGCAAGAGAAAATAGCAAGAGGTCTCGCCCAAGAGAGAGAGGGGACTGATTTTTGCAAGGCATTATCACACACACACTCACACAATCTCATGTGTGAAGAAAGAGAAGACTATCTCTTCCCAAGCTTTAATGGAGAGCTCATCACCTACTCCAAGCTTGTGAGATAGAAGCCTACATCGACACACTCTTGGCTAGTGGATGCAAATCCAACCAAGAGCCAAGCTTCAATGCATGCTCATCTCCTCTACCAAGCTAATTACTAAGCTAAAGCTATGCTAATATGAGTGATTATGTGAGGAGATGTACATCTTTCTCGTAAGATACTCCTTCTTCCTCTCAATCTACTCTCATACCCTGCTAGCTCTCACCATCTTCGAAGGTGTGTAAGGTCTTGGGTCTGAGAACGGGGATAATTAAAGTTGTGTTTACTAAGTGTTCTGTTTAGTACATGAAGCTTTCATCTTCCTTGCACTAGCTAGTCTTGAAGGAACACAAAGAATTGTATTGTACAATGTCTCTCTTGATGGGAGAAACCATAATACAAAGCCTGTTGGAGGGGGGACCGGCTCCATGCAAATCGGGTCCTCAACTGTTGTCAATAGCTTAATTTCTCTCTCTTTTGAAAGTATTGTTGATGCTATCTAACTAGTTGTTATGCTTTTTGTTGCTCTCTCCACCCAAGCACTCTTGTAATTCTCATTAGGAATCTATTCTAATGAAATGCCCACTATGTTCATGCTACTTTCCACTACACCTAAGTTTTTAGACCCTTAAATGTTACATTGGTATCAGAGCACAAGGTTTCTCTTTTCTTGCTCAAGAAGGGAGGTCCTCAAGCTAGCTATAAATGGTTGGTATTATTAATTGCCTGTGAGTAAGTAGAATAGGGATTTTTCAGCCTTGCAGTGCGCCTGCCTTTGTGCAGTTAACGAGGCATCACCGTCGAGAGCTATGGTCTTAATAGTGGAGTCCTACGGGGCTTGCCTACGGCTTAACCACCATTGAGCTATTAGAAGCTTGACAGGAGCCGGTGCTGTTTTGGTGTCGAAAGACCCTCTCTTCTATTCCTTGCAATTAATGGTATTCGAGCTACGGGTACAATAGCTTGAGTGCTTTTTCTAAAGGGGTAAAGAGGAGTAGCAACTAGGGCTTGAAGTGCCAAAGAACACCTAAAAAGATTACACCTAAAAGTTGTTAGAATGGCTGACCATAGTAAAGAGAGTGAAATTAATGTTGATAACTTTGATTTTTCTCATGAGCAAGCTACTAATGATGCTTCAATGCTTGTTAACTATCTTGTTTCTAGGCTTCAACAAGCCATGGGCAATCCATCTCTCCAAAGCGAAGTGCAACGGCATCTCCATGCTCACGGGATTCTCCAAGCTCATCACCATGACGAGAGAACACCTAGGAAGCCTCCTTGTGAGACTACCAAAAGAGGTCTCTCTCCGATTCGGGAAGAAGAAGAGAATCCCTACGAAGGGCTCAAGAATTTACTTCTTGATGATGCATCTCCTTCCCAAAGGAGAACTCAAGAGCCTCCATCGAAGGAACGAGAAAGAAGTGAGTCTCCCGCCACCTCAGTAGAGATGGCTCCACGAAGACGGCGGGCTAAACGCTCTCCATCACCACCAAAGCGGAGAAGACCATCACATTCTTCTCCACGCCATAATTCAAAGAGGGATGATAAAAAGAAAGAGAAGAAAAAGGAGAGAAAGAGTACACCCTCTTCTCCATCTTCTTTATCCTCTTCCTCTTATGAAAGCTATGGTGAAGACGACGAAGATCAAGACAAGAAAAAGGCGAGAAAGAGGTTACCCTCTTCTCCACCTTCTTCAAATTCTTCACCTTCTGAAGAAAGTGATGGTGCAACCTTTGAACCATCAAAAAGAAGAGGCCATAGGAAATCCTATGCCGCATGGAAGAGGTCGTCCAAATTGAAGAAATTCAAAGAGGAAAGGAAGAGCATCTCTTTCCTTACCTATGATGGTACCTTTGGTGCTACGGACAAAGTCTTCGCCTTTATCTAGCAATTCCATGCGGCATTTGGAGATGAGGGCTTCACGGAGTCCTCTAAGCTACGCCATGTAGCTATGCACTTTCAAAAGTCTGCCAGACAATGGTGGTCTAGCCTACGAGCCAACGGTGAAGCTCCACGAACATGGAAAGCTTTAAGAGCTTCCATTATGAAGCAGTTTTTGGCCACCGATGCCAAAGACAAAGTACTCACCGAATGGCAAAGCTTAAAGCTCTCTCCCAATGAATCCATCCACAAATATGTAGACAAGTTTTGGGACCTACAACTCAAAGCCATTGTCTTCAAAAAGTTGAATTTTGGAAAGCAAAAGCAACAATTTTGTGCGGGCTTAACCGAAGAAATGGCAGAGTATGTCAACTCCCAAAGGCCACATACCATATCGGCGGTAATACACCATACTATGGTGGCCTCTCAAATCAATTTCCAAACAAGGGCTAAAAGAAATAATAAGCCCCCGGAAAACAAGGGTTCCAATGAGCCTAAGGGGAAGGAAAATGTCCAAAAGTCTCCTAAGGGCAACTCCAACAAATCTAAAGAGAAGGGAGTTTACAAAGGTAAGAATAAACTCTCTCCTGAAGAGCTTGAGCGTTATCGCAAAGATAACCGGTGTTTCAAGTGCGGCGAACAAGGGCATGCGTACCGCGCTTCTCCCCAAAAGAACGACCGTCAAGATCCTCCTAGAGCTTCCTTGGTTGAAATCCAAGAGGAGGAGACTCACCAAACTCATCACAAAGGATCTCCTTTGTGCCATGCTTGGGGAAAGGTAAGAGAACATGATGCTTTTATTCTCTTTGACCCTGGTTCTACTCACAATTTTATATCTATAGAGTTGGCCACCAAGCTAGGCATACAATCCTATGAGATGGGAGATGTCCTACCCACAGACAGTGCCTTCAAGGGGCAAGAAGCTTCAGTCACTCCCTTAATCGGGAAATTGAGGCTTCATGTCCAAGGCTATGTGGACAAAGAGGACTTCTTTATCTCTCCTCTCAAGCATGAGGATGTAATCCTAGGGGCACCATGGTTTGACCGCCTGGCTATCGATGTTAAATTTCCTGAAAGGAGAATCTCCTTTAAGTTCAGGGAAAAAGACATGTATATAGATGCTAAGGAAATGGGTAACACTATTCCCATTGTACATACACTAGCTTTCAACAAGTCAATAAGGAGCTCTATTTCCGTGTACATGATTTTTGTTAAAGATTCTCAAAATGAACCTAATGCTTTAGCAAAATAAAATAAAAGCAACCAAAAGGAATTAGAGTTATCCAATTTTCTCAAGGGGTTTCAAGATGTTTTTATTAACGACATCCCTTGTGAGCTACCTCCTAAATGAGGTAATGATGACCATGCAATTGAACTTCTTCCAGGAAGTTCACCGCCTAACAAACCTCCTTATAGAGTTTCTCAAGCTCAACAAGAGGAGATTATGCGGCAAGTGCATGAGTTAGTTGAGAAGGACATGGTTAGGCCTAGCTCATCTCCATTTTTCTCACCTGTGCTATTAGTGCAAAAGAAAGACGGCACATATCGTATGTGTTTCGACTATAGAGCACTAAATAGGATCACTATCAAGAATAGGTTTCCCGTTCCACGGGTAGAAGACCTATTTGATAAGCTACAAGGATCGACCTACTTCAGTAGGATTGACCTAAAAAGTGGCTATCTTCAGATAAGGATAGTTGATCAAGATATAGTAAAGACCGCATTTCGCACAACATTTGGTCTTTACGAATATATTGTCATGCCTTTTGGCTTGACCATGCAACAGCCACATTCAACCGCTTGATGGAGAAGCTGTTCCGGCCTCATCGAACCTTCACTGGAGTGTTCTTTGATGATATTATCATCTACTCTAATTCATTAAACGAACACAAGCAACACCTCTAGGTAATATTTCAAGTTTTGAGAGAAAATAAACTTTATGTTAATCGAAAGAAAAGTGAATTTTTCTTGCAAGAGATTCAGTATTTAGGTCACATTATCTCTCAAGATGGCATCCAAATGGATCCATCAAAGTTAGAGGTAATAAAAGGATGGCCTAAACCAAGGAATCTTCATGAACTAAGAAGCTTTATAGGTATGTGTGCATACTATAGACGCTTCATAGAAAAGTTCTCACAAATTGCGGGACCATTACATGACCTAACAAAGAAAAGCGTTAGGTACACATGGTTTACTAAGGAGAACAATGCTTTCGAAAAGCTTAAAGAAAAGCTTATCTCTCAACCTGTGCTTACACTACCAGATCTCTCAAAACCATTTGAGGTCCAATGTGATGCTTGTGGTGATGGCCTTGGAGCTGTTTTGCTCCAAGAAGGGCACGCCATAGGCTATGAGAGTCGAAGGCTCGACCCTGTTGAGCAAGCTCTAGGCATATATGAAAAGGAACTCCTTGCAGTTCTACATGCCTTAGACTCATGGAAGCACTATTTATTGGGAACTCCTTTCATTCTGCGAACGGATCACCAAAGTCTTAAGTACTTCATGACGCAGACCAAGCTCTCCGACAAACAAATGAGGTGGGCAAATTTCCTTTGAACGCAATTTCATTTTTATATTGCTCACATTGTAGGCAAGCATAATCAAGTAGCTGATGCACTCTCAAGACGGCCGAGAGTTAATGCGGTTTCCATAGCAACTCACAACGATCTATCTTCAATGATAGATGAGTACGCTATTGATCCCGATTTTAGAGATGTGATTTCAGCCCTTGCATTAGGGAAGAAAGAAGAACCATTTACTTTACAAGATGGTTATCTTCTCTATGGCAATAGACTATGCGTTACTAACTCACTACGTGAGAAAGTAATGTATGAATCTCATGCTCCACCTTATGCGGGGCATAGAGGGATTCAGTCTACTTTAAAGGTAATTGAAACATATTTCTACTGGCCTACCATGAAAGTGAACATACAAGAGTATGTTTCTAAATGTGTGGTATGCCAAAAGAAATTTGATAGAGGGAAGAAACTTGGATTGCTTCAACCCTTGCCAATCCGTAATTCACCATAAGAGAGCATATCCATGGATTTTAACTTTGGATTGCCTAAGTCTATCCATGGGAATACGGGAATATGGACAATAGTAGACAGGTTCAGTAAACAAGCTCATTTTATACCTGTCAAAAGACTATCAAAGCCCATCAAATGGCAACCCTCTTCATTTCACAAATTTTCAAGTACCATGGCTTGCCAATGTCCATAGTGTCGGATAGAGATCCTAGAATGACCAGTAATTTCTAGAAGGGTCTCTTTGAGAATTTAGGGACAAGGCTAAACTTCTCTTCGGCATATCATCCACAAACGGATGGCCAAAGTGAAATAGCTAACCTAACCATTCTCGATCTACTAAAAGCCTATGTAACGGAAGTAGATCAAAGATCCCAATGGGAGAAGTACTTACCCTTAGTGGAGTATGCTTACAATAACACTGTAGATACGTCCACGGGAAAAGCACCTTTTGAGGTAATTGAGGGAAGATCAAAAAGTCCCTTGCTACTTAAGGTACATGGGAAGATCTTCGCTGCAGATGAGTATAGCCGAGACCTACAAGAATCTTTTCAAAAGATTAAGGATGTTATCTCTATCTCACAGCAAAGGCAAAAGGCTACTGCTGACAAGCACAGAAGAGCCCAATCCTTTAAAGAAAACGATTGGGTCTTGTTAAAGTTTCCCAAGGCTCGATTAAGGCACACGACAGGCAAGAATCCTACGGGCCACCAAAAGTACTATGCTAAACTAGCAAAAAGGTACTATGGTCCCTTCTAGATTCTTAGGCCAATCAATGAGATGGCCTATCAACTCAAGTTGCCCAATCATTGGCTCATACACAATGCTTTCCATGTGAGCCTATTAAAGCCTTACCAAGGAGAGCCACCTCAAGAACCAACCATTGAAGACCCACCGGAGATCGAGGACCAAGAGGAGGTGCCGCAGCCCGAGTCCATTCTCCGACATGAAGATAAGGTACTAAGAGGCGGTAAGACTATCCGACGATATCTTATTAAGACTAAGAATTATCCTTTTGAAGATGCTAGATGGATGCAAGGCATACCATTAAAGGATAACCTAAACCTTGTCAATGCTTACAATGCTTCCCAAGAGTAAGCAAATGTACAAAATGTTAAAAATGAACAAAGTTTTTGTCTTATAAGACTCTCTTTTTCTTTATTCTGCACAAAAATGAGGTAGTATGCATGCTTAGATCAAGTTTGCAGAGACGACGTCTCCCAAACACCAAGTAGAGCTTGCCACTCTACTATGGAAGATTGATAGGACTAATGTGCAGACATGCTTGCGGCAGCCTCAGGCTCTCAAGTGCCAAATAGACTAGTCATCCATTGTGGAATGATGTCGTAGGGTAACATAGGGATCATCTACCCGCTAAGAAAAGGACTCATAATTATGCTTTATCTTCTCTACACCATAGTCGAGGACGACTATGATTTCAAAAAAAAGGTCTGTCATAATAATCAATCTTTAATTCTCCTAAATGATTTTCTCATATTAAACTGATCATTTAATGTGGGGAAGTGCTAGGGGACAAAAAGCTATAATATTGGTTAAGCTAGCAGACCGGCCACAGTAGGGATCCAAAGGAGGGAAAATAGGGATCCAAAGGGGGGCCATCTGCTAAAGAGCCATGTGCAACAATGGGCTAAAAAGACCCTAAGGTTCAGCCCATTAAGACTTCCAAAATGCTAAGGTTCCAAAATTCAAAGGTTGTGTCCAAAGGTAGACCCTAGGGGAAATTGGATGCTTTGTGTGGGACTAAAAAGTCTTTACATATCCCTACATGGGAGGGGGCGATCCCTTCTTCTAGGGGATGAGAGAGAAAGTCACACACACACACACACACACACACACACACACACAGGCTCCCTTTACACAAAGGGTATTAGGGACACATGTCAGCTCCCTAGCCCAGATGCCCACAAGGTGTGCCCAATTCCTATTGGATGGCCTTGAAGGTGGACCAATGAGAATTAGGCTAGAGTAAATCTAGTTTAATTAATTTAAAAACACTTAATAAAAGAACCAATGAGAATTAAATCTCCTAGAAGACTATTGGACAGTCTCCCAAGGGGGCCAATGAGCATTCAGGAGCCCAATGGCTTTCCTGATTCCTATTGGCCAGGAGGCAAAGGGGTCCAATGAGAGTTTAGTTTAATTATTAAATTACCTAAAGCTCTCACAAAAGGGGAAAGGGGGACACATGTCAGAAGGCTATCACTTATGCTGCTTAATTGTGATAGGCTTGACTTGGGGAGGTCCAATGAGGGCTGAGCAAGAGCAAATAGCAAGAGGGCTCGCCCGAGAGAGAGAGAGAGAGAGAGAGAGAGAGAGAGAGAGAGAGGGGGCTTATTTTTGCAAGGCATTATCACACACACACTCACACAATCTCATGTGTGAAGAAAGAGAAGACTATCTCTTCCCAAGCTTTAATGGAGAGCTCATCACCTACTCCAAGCTTGTGAGATAGAAGCCTACATCGACACACTCTTGGCTAGTGGATGCAAATCCAACCAAGAGCCAAGCTTCAATGCATGCTCATCTCCTCTACCAAGCTAATTACTAAGCTAAATCTATGCTAATATGAGTGATTATGTGAGGAGATGTACATCTTTCTCGTAAGATACTCCTTCTTCCTCTCAATCTACTCTCATACCCTGCTAACTCTCACCATCTTCGAAGGTGTGTGAGGTCTTTGGTCTGAGAACGGGGATAATTAAAGTTGTGTTTACTAAGTGTTTTGCTTAGTGCATGAAGCTTTCATCTTCATTGCACTAGCTAGTCTTGAAGGAACACAAAGAATTGTATTGTACAATGTCTCTCTTGATGGGAGAAACCATAATACAAAGCCTTTTGGAGGGGGGACCGGCTCCATGCAAATCTGGTCCTCAACTGTTTTCAATAGCTTTATTTCTCTCTCTTTTGAAAGTATTGTTGATGCTATCCAACTAGGTGTTATGCTTTTTGTTGCTCTCTCCACCCAAGCACTCTTGTAATTCTCATTAGGAATCTATTCTAATGAAATGCCCACTATGTTCATGCTAATTTCTGCTACACATAAGTTTTTAGACCATTAAATGTTACAAGGTCCATTCACTTTCGTATATTAGAATGGCTTCTAAGTACCTTGTCACATTAAGGCGCCGGTCCCACCCTCTTTTTGGAGATGGTTGTTAATGTTGTTGTCACACTGGACTTGGAAAGAAAAGTAGGACATTTTTCTCAATGAATGGCAGTATCCCGGGTGGTTAAATCTCTGGCTGAATTGCTCTCTTATAGGATTCAATGCCTCTAAAACTTGCACGTGCAGTTTTTGTAGGTTGGTCGTTGCTTGGAGAACTTGGCCAAGGATACGAGGCCGCCCCTCTGACAAAAGGTAGGGGCCATTTCCTTTTCATTTGCAAATGACTGGCTACCACATGGTTCGCCCTTCCCTGCCCTAGTGTGACATGAGCCTAAGACAAATTGCTCTTTTCATTCAAGAGTACGATGAACTCTGTGTGTGTGTGTGTGTGTGTGTGTGTGTGTGTGTGTGTGTGTGTGTGTGTGTGTGTGTGTGTGTGTGTGTGTGTGTGTGTGTGTGTGTGTGTGTGTGTGTGTGTGTGTGTGTGTGTGTGTTTGTTTTTCTGATGGATTCAAGATTTTACAGTCGGGCCCAAGCCTATTGATGTAGTAGTAGATCATGCCCTTCTCACATTAGAGGGCTCAACAATTAGGCTTCTAACAATTTTAAGAGTCTCAGAGATGAATAGACACCATCTCAAGGAACCTCACCCTTTTGTGAATTTTAAAATTCAATATGGCTTAACAATTATGCTTCTGACACATGGTGCTTCTCAAGACCTCATTCTCCCTCTTCTCAGTGACATAATTGCATATCTCTCTCAATTATAAGTTTTAGATACTATGTATATTATAAAGATTCTCTCCCCCTCATTTTTTGCCTAACTAATGACCCTCACCCACACATACGCCTTGACTCGCTTATGCAGCACTACACCTTGGGACTTGCCCTGCTTCCTTAGTAGCTTCCACCTTAGCCTACATTCACAAGCACATATGATATGAGAGAGAGAGAGAGAGAGAGAGAGAGAGAGAGAGAGCATGTGAGAGAAGACATAGTCTTGTGCAATTTGGTCAACAAGAGAAGAGAGCGCATTTGTAGCAGGAGAGAAAGAGCGAGGGGATACGAGAGGAGAGATAGGGAGCATGCGGCATGTCTGTGCCCTATAGCTCTTGGAGTCAAAGACTCACAAGTCATATCTCTTGAATAAGAATGTGAAGACAATTATCCGCACACATAGATCACTACTCTATTAGAGAGAGAGAGAGAGAGAGAGAGAGAGAGAGAGAGAGAGAGAGAGAGAGAGAGAGAGAGAGAGTGAAAGCTCGACGAAGAGAGAAAGAGTGGATTTTCACTCCAATTTTTTGGAAAAAAAGGTTCTTTTTTTTATTTTCTCTGTTTAGTAATAAAGGAAAGACCCTTGCACCTCCAGGCTTATAAATTTGACCACTCACTTTTAGGACATGCCACATCCACCATTTCAATCCACATGGCAATCTCCCGTTTTCTCATTCCTTAATCTCATTTTTATTCCCATGTCAAATAAAGAGGCCCTCCTACACCCCATTCCCTTCCTAATGGAGCATATTATCAACATAAAGCATCAAGATGATAAGTGAACCATCGTTCAACTTTTGGGTATACAAGCAATGATCTTATTGGCTCTGTATGTAACCTTGGGACTACATGTACTCTCAAATTTCTGGTACTACTTACCTTGAGCCTTGCTTTAGGCCATAAAATGCTTTACACAGTCTACACACAAACTTCGCCCTCATAGGCTTTTCCATGTAGGTGTCTTCTTCTAGATCCTCGTGAAAGAAAGCCATCTTCACATCCATCTGGATAAGTTCCATGTCCTCAATGGTGGCTACTAGTCCAAGGACAAGATTCCATGTAGTCATCTTGACTACTGGAGAGAAAATCTTATCAAAGTCCATGCCGTTCTTTCATTTGAATCCCTTAGCAACCAATCTAGCTTTATACTTAGGCTTGGGATCTTCTGCCTTGTATTTCCTCTTATACACCTATTTGCAAGGCAAGGCTTGCAACTCTGTCAGGTCCTAAGTCTTGTCATAATCGAGTTATACTCCACCCGATTGCATTGTTTGCTCCCACTTTACACTATCTTCCATCTAAATATCCTCATGGTTGCAAGAAGGCTCTCCATAGTCAGTGACCAACAAATAGTCTAACCATGGCTAAAAACGTTCAAGGGCATGAGAGACTCACATAGATCTCCTCACTACTTGACTAGTGGACTCTGCTCTCTCTAGAGCACTACTAGTGTAGGAACCTCATTAGTAGACTGAGCTATTTGTTTGATCTCTCTCAAGACTACATCCTCAAATCTTACCTTGTGATACTCTACCACTTTGACAGGTTGTATATGCATATTTGACTTATTGAAGATAACTTATGAGCTGCAAATGACTTTTCTAGAATCGGGGTGCCGAAGATGATAACTTCTCCATCTACACTATATCCAATGATTATGCATTTGTGTAATTTGGGGTCTAGCTTCTTGTGTAGATTTTTAAAGACATATAAGAACGCCTCACACCCAAATACATATAATGCATCGTAGATTGGCTTCTTGCTAGTCCACATCTCCTTCATCCATTTCTTTGAATTGCGGTTATGAGGTTGCTTTGTGGCTAACTCTTTCTCTGGGATCTTGGAGGCTTCCATTGACAATTGGAGGAGCTCATTGGTGCACCTGATCCATGTGCAAATCTGGTCCCTCCACTAAGTCATTATTCCTTTGAAGTTATGCAAATCCTCATTCAACTCTATCACTGTGGTTTTTTGTTCAATTTCATTTAACACACTCTTCTAAGCCACCTATGCCACTTTACTTTGCTCATACCATTCCCTTGGACGATCCACAATTTGTAGAAACCTTTGCTAGTCTACTCGTTCATTATAATTTGGATACAAAGCAAGATAGAATTTGGGAAACTCATCGTCCTTCATGGGTAAGACGTACATAAGAATTGGAGAGTCAAGAACCAGCTCTATAAAATCTAGCACAACCTAATTCTCCTACATCAGCATCTTCTAGAAATTTCAAACTAGATAAAACAAAAAAATTTAAGTTGTTTCGTGCTCTCTCAAGCTCATTCTTGTCTTGGGTCCCATGTTGCTAGATGCATTATTATCAAGCAATATCTTTATCTTTTGATACAAGATCCTCTAGGAAATCTAAATTTTGGTGAGTAAGTATTGCATCTCCAATAAAATATCCTTCATACACAGATATGAAGGTCGATTCCCTAGCAACATCTCCAGTTGTAGCTCTAAGCTTTGGACATTCATAGTAGATAGTTGTTGTGCTTGAGGGTTAATCAGCACATCATTGGAAGTGAGTATGTACTCAAGCACTCATTCTAGCATTTGAATTGTGTTGGGATGAGTGGAAATCTTGCAAGTGGTCTACTCAAGATAGCCTACCATTTTCCATCAATCAATCATTTCTCTAGCCCCCACATACAACATCTGGAATCTTTCCATATCCGAGTATGCATCATCATCATTCACATACTCCAAAATCTAGAGTGTCTTCTCCTTCAATAATCTTTTATTTAGACTTAAGTATTCAATAAAGTAATCAAGATCTGTGTTTAAATATATATTCACTAGTATAGCTTTTCCCTTATTAAGCCTATTAATAGCCTAAGATTTCTTTTGCCCACATGACCCTTGTTGTGTTTGTTGCTGCTGGTTTGGTCTAGTTTGTTTGTTGTTGGGTATGGTCTATAGACTGGCTACGCACTCTCTTAGCTCCTTATGTACTACCCGTCTTTTGTCCACTTGTGGCGGATACAAGAGCTGAAAGAGGTTGATCATTATCATCTTCATCCCTTCGATCAATTGTTCCGTCTCCATCCTCCTTATTGTGCTCTGGTTCCTCATCCTCATCTTCTTTTTATCCTCTTTGTGCATGAGGTTCTCCATTAATACTTGATTTAACAATATAGCTATAAAATCTTATGTTTTCTCTTCCAGATTAGACTTGATAAATCCTACCAAATTTTGGAGGTCTTAAATGTTCAGTGTCAAATTTTTATCTTGATCTAATATGTCCACTATAGATTGATAAATGTATTTATATAGTATAGAATACTTTAGAGTGTTGTGTATTGCTTTTAGAATACTCAAGGCCACTATCTTTTGATTGATCAAAACCCTTTGAGCATTATTAGCAAGCGGCAAGTTTGGCCTTCTCTTCCTCTAGTGTTGTGTTATGTCCCTTCAATTTATCTAACTTCTTTTGTTGTGGTTGCATTATCTGTTCAACCTTTTCCTGGTCAGTTTGCAATTTGAGCACAACATCTTTGAGGCACATGGTTTCCTGTCTATATTCTTGAGCTTTTCTCTTGGCCTATTGCAGTCCATCTTCCAAATGGTTCAGGTCTGCATGTTGGAAGGAACCTTGGGCTTCCATCATTTGGCTAATTGCATTCACTATTGTGTTCCACCATATCTGAATGGTGGAGAAATAGCCATCTGTAATGGTTTCCTTATTAGTCTTGTAGGTTTTGTATGTAATCATAGGAGTCTGGTATGGTACTAGTAAATTCCCACATGTATTGACAAATATATTTCCAATCATAGGCTTTTTCTGTAGCATCTAATATAGCCTATCCATCATTGTATGCCTAATGGAAGAGCTCAACCACCATGGCCTTTTTAGATGTAGTGGCCTAACCACGTTCCTTTTCTGTTTCTACTGTGGTTTCTAGTGGTGAACGTGGCAGTTCAATAGCCTTGTCTACCAATGTGCCTTGCATCTGTCGAGCATCTAGCTGTGAAATCATTTGAGTAGTGGTTGTTGGCACTATTTTTTGCTTTGCCTTGAACTATTTCAAGAGTTTGAGCTTGTTTTTTTGTTTCTTTGGCATGGATTTTGATGTTCCAAAATTTGAATGTTCTACGTTCCATTTTGCTCCGGCGATGACTAGTGCTAGTTTAGTTGTTTGCCCTTGTTGGTTTTCCTAATCAATGATCTAGTCGGTTGTTGTTGGTGCTCCACCTCTAACTTTTGTGCAAGTAGTAGTGGCATTCACATGTGCTGGTATGCATATTTCCCAATACAAAAACCGTCATCCATACCAAGCCTTGAACAAATTTTATCTTGGAAGTCTGAATCATAACACCGCTGAACAATATTGGGCTAAGATTTATTAGTGCCTGAGTGTTCTTTGTTTTGGCCAGAATCATGCTAAAAATATTTTCCAAAACATAGGTGGGGTTTTTCTTCAAACTAATTGCCTCGGGTGTAAACTTACACGTTGGTCTATATTCCAGTGCAAAAATTGGAATGCCTTGTTCCCCATCCTTTTGTTTCTTGTTAGCATGAGGATTTTCTTTCAAAAAAGCACTACCTTATTCGCTAAACATGGCTGAGGCTTTGAAGAAAAAGGTAATTGCAACACACGGGACAAAGCTACTACAGTCATATGAAATGATCTACCATTGATTACAATTGCAATAGTATTAGAGTTGAAAGTGCCAATTGCACTAGTATCAGAGGTGAAAGTGTCAATCACCTATTGAATGATGCCATCATCAAAGCCATCTACCATTGATTACAATTGCACTAGTATCATAGTGGAAAGTGTCGATGGCACTAGTATCAGAGTTGAAAGTGTCGATTGCACTAGTACCAAAATTGAAAGTGTCGATTACTTGTTGAATAATGTCATCATCAAAAGCAATCTTAGTGGCTTCTACCACCACTTCCATGTCCCAAATCTTAAGCAACTCTCTTGCTCTTTGCTGAAAGACGTATTTCCCAATGTTCTAATGGGGTATAGAACATTGTTGCTCCACGAGTTGAAGGAGCTCTTCAATCTCTGCTTTTACATCCATGGAAGTTTGCATAGCTTGTGAAATTAACTGCCCCTTCCTCACCATGTCTGAGCTTTGGAAGAGACTCTATGTTGAGAAGGAGAAGTCACTTGATGATGATGGTGATGCAAACTAGGAGTAGTTTGGGGTTTTGGGCAATGTAGCAGGCACTAGGGAAGGTGATGGAGAAGGTGATGCACGAGCAACAACATCTAGGATAGTAAGGTGTGGATTTTCCATGCTTGATCAAAAAAAATTCAGTCAAGATCTATATTGTTTCATTGATAAAGTGACCTAGTTTGAAACTATCTCGATCAAATAGCCAAATTTGCAAATAGTGTGCTCATACAAGGACCACTACTGACATAACATGAGGGCACGACAATGTATCTGTTCGTCCTTGGGGTAATTTTCTTGAATAGACCCATGAAGTTCAAACCCCACTTCATAAATACCCCTAATGGTTGGATGATGGTTAGAGGCATCATATCTGCTACTATCGGCCTTCCCATTCTCTGACGAATATCATGTCCTGCAAAAGGCCTGAACATGCTCTGCCACCATAATTTGGCTTGAAAAATATTATTGTTAGTGATATCAGTGGAGAAGTGTCCTCCTACACTCCCAATGTGAGCTTCTGTTATTATGTGCATCCTTTCTTGCACACATCCTTTCTTGCAACATCAAAGAACCCCATAAATTCTCAATTGATACAATGCTCCTCGAATGACGGTGAGCTTCAAACTCTTGATAATTAGTGCCCTTTTACTTGCTTGGGACCAGTCCTCTCTAAATCCCTCAAACTGAAGAAAATTGTAGACATCCTGTCCTTGTGGATCTGGCCCATTTCATGCCATGTTCTGGAACAACTCAACATCCATTGGATCATCCCCTCATTGATGTTGCTGAGACCCCCTCTATAATTCTAGATAGAAAACCTACACCACAATGAGTCTTGCCTGACTTGTGGAAGATCTTGAATTCAAACTCCATGAAGAACATCATTCATCTAATTAGTCTACCCTAAATTATCACCTTGTTAATAAAAAATAGGAGAGCATGATGATCGGCATAGAAGTGAAATAGCTTGGCCAACAAATTGTGTCTAAATTTTGTTGCATTAAAGACCTTTCCTACTACTTCTCTCTCCATTTTTGAGTATCTTTATTCAGTTGTGTTGAAACTGCGACTCGTAAAGTAGAATGGGTAGTCCGTCTTTCCATAAGGCTGGGCCAATATTACTCTCCATTTTTGAGTATCTTTATTCAGTTGTGATGAACCTGCGACTCGCAAAGTAGAATGGGTAGTCCGTCTTCCCATAAGGCTGGGCCAATATTACTCCCATCACCATTCCAGACGCATCCACATGTACATGAAAAATCACCTCTCAGTCTGGTTAATGAAGGATTGGCTTCCTGCTAATCACCTCCTTTATGCACTAGAAACTTGCCTCACATTTCAAGCTTCAGATGAGATTCACTCCCTACTAGGTCAGTTCATACAATGGAAGAGCCTTTGTTGCAAACATATCAATGATGTGCAGTAGAAATTTATGCACCAAGAATGAAGTGAATACAGACACATTCGTTGTCTCTTGGGCTTCCTGCACACATTGGACTTTGTCCTCGGCCATTTCAATGCCATTTCTAGAGATAGTATGACCTAGAAGTTGACCCTTCCAAACCATAAAGACTAACTTAAGGGGTTCATACAAGTCCGCTTTTCCCTGCATCTATAAAATATCATTTCCAAAAATAGGAGATGCATTTCCTCCATTGAAAAGATTGTAAAGTCATCCACAAATATAGCCAATGTTTTTTTTGTAAAAACTCACTACATATCTCCATCTTACAATGTTGGAAGGTAGCTGGAGCATTACACAGTCCTAATGGCATGACTAGGTACATGAATTCTCCCCATTCAGTGATGAAGGTAGTCTTTGCCCTATCTTTTGGTGCAATTCTCAACTGATTATAGCCAATGTAGCCATCCAGGAAGCTATATATTTCATGGCCTGCTATTTTATCCAACATCATATCTAGGCATTGAACTTCCGATAGTCGACACACGCCCTTTGCTTCCCATTCTTCTTTGACACAACCACTATCAGAAATAACCAGTCACACTTGCCAACTTTGTTATGAATCCTACCTTTAGTAGGTTTTCAATCTACTCTTTGACCTTCTTGGAATAACTAGGATTCGTTCTATATCACTAGAGCCTTACTGGTCTTTCAACTGGTTTGAGATGCTAATAGATCTCTAGATCAATGCCTTTCACTGATGTGTGTTCCCAAGCAAACACATTTTGTACTTCTAAAATAGTCGCTTGGTTTTTTCCTTGATCTCTGATTTCAAATGCTTATTGATTTTGACCATTCTAGGATTCTCCTTATAATCAAGATTCCATTCTTCTATTTCTCGTTCATCTAGCAATAACCAACTTGGTATGTAGGAATTAGATTAAGGTGTATGTGTACTCATTGCATTCATGAAAATTAGTGTAATGGAGTTAATTACAAGGTAGATACCAAGTGAACTCGATTGGAATTTGGAGTGTGAATGAAGAGAATAAATAAATAAAATAGATACATAATGAAGTATGTACATAGTGATTTTTTTTGCCAAAGGCTAAAATGCTAAAGGATAGAGATTATGGACCTTCTTAGATGCAACCTTTGTGGACCTCATTTAATGGGGTCTTCATGGATCATGGGTGTATGCATGCATGTATGCCTCATACATTATGTGTCATAGAAAAAAGATGGTTCCATGAGGAGGTTTACCCTAACAAGCTCCCCCTTAAACCTAATCATGGTTCTCTTTAGTGATTTATGATCTAGGATCATTGTGATTCATTGATTCATCATGGCTAGCCCTCTATGGATTCATTAGCTCATGGTTCACAAGGTGATCACTTCTCTCTCCCTAGGATCAGAACTAGAGTACATCATCATCATAATCATAAAAGTGGTGAAGACTGTATTGCTTCATGTGTCATGGTGGTATTCTTCCTCCTTGACTCCAATTTGTGTTCTTCATGATGTTCATTATGTTCTTCATCATCTCCTTGGTTCATGTCTTTGTACAAGTCATAGGTTATATAGAGCATATAATCTCCATATAGTAGAGTGATGCTCATTTTATTGTGCATAGGGTGCAAAATGCTAGGGATTGTACAATATGAAATGGGGGTCTTACCAAATAGAGAGACTCTCTCTATGGCAGATTCTAACCAAATACATTATGATAAAATAAAAACCATACAATCAATCACCCCCTTGAGTGAAAGGCTCCTCAATAAGATTTAAGAACTAATTGAAGCCTTAATGAGAGATGAGCGGCCAAAGTAGTAGCCGAGCAGCTTGGTTGAAACTTGATGGCCAAGTTTAGCAAAGTGTGAGCCCATGCTAGGGTTTTGGATGCTTAAGTCCCTTGGGGTATCTCTCGTCAAGGTTTTGATTGGCTCTTTGAGTGTCTCTGAGGTGGCAAAAACGTTCTCATAAGAGTGATTGTTTTTGAAACCGTGGTGTTTTTCTTCAGCTCAATAGTCAATTATCAAGAAGCCCGACCATGGGAAGGGGCTCTATTGGCAATCAAATTTAATTTACAAAAGGCTCCCATACCATTGACTACAATTAATGAGGTCTAGACTCTGGCATGACGGGACAGTTGTGCAGGGCAACGGTGAGGGCGAGAACAAATTGCGACGAGCTGCATTCAGCGCATGAAAGTTTTAAACAGCAAGATGATGACAATGATGTCATCAATAGAGTACAAATCAATGGATGAGGTCTACATGAGCTATAGTGAGGTAAAGAAAACCAGGATAGTAGCACTAGCGCTATGCAAAGTGTTGGAACTGCGAGGAAACTTTGGGTGTGAGAGATTGCCTATAGGCGGGGCTCTCGACATGGATATGCATGAGGGATCACGCATTGCTGATGGGATATGATTTTACGGTCTACCTTACGTGGCAAGGCTCATGATTGCAGGGAATGAATACAATGGTGAGGCATGGCTGGTGATGACCATCGGTGAGCTCGAGTAGGTGGAGATGAATCCAAGGGTAGTGGATGCACATGCCAGCAACCAAGCCTTGACCTTGGTACGAGAGGATGACAATGATAGACTGCAGCAGATTGTGGATTGGGTAGCACACGAAATCTAGGCTGAGAACAACATAGCCAAGCTGTGGAGGCAGCTTGGCTATGTGCAGCTGTGGAGGCAGCACTTGCAAAAATGGTGACAACGTCTTCAACTCTCAAATGTGGGCAAGTTGGGTGCTACTGTAGTCATTTGAACACTGTAGAAGTTGATTGTGTTTGCGTGAGTGTGAGGAGAAAAGGTGCCTTGGAGTGAGGGGTTCCAAAAGAAGTACTCCACTCCTCGACTTTGCCTTACAAAAAAAGTTTTTCCAATAATTGCATCCATCTCGTCATGACTATCTCTTAACTATATAAGCAAAAGAGAAATACGATAAAACTAAGGGGTTAATATTAAATGAATGAATGCAAGGGATTTTGATTTTGATTTATTTTTTGTGAAAGATGAGATTAATAAGATGCTAAATGCGTGTGACTAATCCTATATGTACATGGATTAATGAAATTTTAATGATGGATCTAGTGTAAGTAGAGACGAGACTACCGACATGCTGGCACTTTGATACCATGTGTATGAAATAGATTAGGGTGGATGGTATTAGTGGCGTTCATGAAAACTAGTGTAATATACTTAATTACAAGGTAGATACCAAGTGAACTCGATTGGAATTTGTGTTGTGAATGAAAAGCAAAAAAAGAAACATTAGATACGCAATGAAGTATGTACATAGTGATTTTATAGGCAAAGGCTAAGATGCTAAAGGATAGAGATCATGGACCTGCTTAAATGTAGTCTTTGTGGACTTCATTTATGGGGTCTTCATGGATCATGGGTCTACGCATGCATGTATGCCTCATACATTATGTGTCATAGGAAAAAGATGGTTCCCATGAGGAGGTTTACCCTAACAAGGTCCACCTCCTTTCCTTTTTGCTAGTGACTCAGCCTCCTTGTCAATAAAAATTCCTATTGCTTATTCCATTGAACGGATTCCCTAATTCAGCTAACCCTGCTTCCATCTGTAGTCGTTCAATGCTTCAATTAGATGATACAAGAGTTCCAACCTACTGCTAGACACACACACACACACACACACACACACACACACACACACACAGATAGGTATACCTCAAAAATGGCAGTAAATGGTCCTATTTATATGTGCCTGTATTGGGTTATGGCCAACTATACAGTTACACAAACTTTGGTAGCTACTAGTAATTCTACAAAGTAACTCATAGGAACGACTTCCGTGTAGACTATCTTCAAGGGTAGGTTCCCACATATAGCTCAAAATTTGGATAAATACATGTATGACCACTACTTTGGGTCGATGATAAGTTTGAGGAAGATAAACTCCAGATAAATAGATACTTCCTTTATATCAATATCTACTCACCAATGGAAGTTCTTACATGGGAAATCATTTTAGCTAAAAACCCACTTATGCTCAACTAGAGATATGGATTTTGTGGGAAAGATGTAAATTGTATATTTTTCACACAGACCCATTAAAGTTGTAAGATAAAAAAATATATTGTATATTTCTCGCATAGACCCCTAGGGAGGGAATCTCTCAATTAATCTCATACCCCTAAAGCAAGGCACTTAAAAGAACCCCATGTGTGTCTACCAAAATCACATTTTTTTCACTAACTTTTTTGCCTTTTGTCATCAAGGTATTTAGACCATAATATAGGATATCCAATAAAATGACTATTTTTAAATTTTGTTTTAACAATAAAGCCAAGCCTCTCCAAGCATTGTGATAGTTGGAGCTCACAAATCACAATGAATTCTTCCCAACTACTCTTCCATAACAAATTTATACCATCTTTATGATGCCAACAACTTTGATTCTAACTCCATTGATAATAGAAATACACAAAGAGATTTCATTAGCAACATTTTCTTCCTAATGGCATCCAATTGCGTATTTACAACATTCATCTTGGCTCGTGTGACAATTTTGAAAATGTGCCAAAGAATGTGCACTCTTTAGGATCGGAGGAAGTAGTGTAATGCTCAAAATGCATGCCAAAGAAGAAAGCTACAAAGTGAAGGTCAGATTGGGGTCAAAAGTTGCAAAAGCGGTCTACAAAAGTCCTCACTGTGTTTATACCCATTTGTAGATTTCCATGATGCGGATTCATGAATGCTTAGTTGGGATTCTCAGGAGTTTTAAGTTATATGAGCATTGCAAGTAGAAATCATAGGTGATTAATTGTGCGATTTAAGGTGCTAATTAGTTTTGGGCAACTGGTCAATTCATACTATAAACTTATGTATAAAAGACATTATAGAATGTGAACTCACCTTATTGGAGGTAAGGATAACTAACGAAGCTTGGCTATGCAATCTCCTTTGTCACTATCTCTCTGTGCATTTCATGTTTGCATTTTTTGTGTTTAAGCATGCTTGTGTTTGCTTGTATACTTGTTTGTTGAGCACTGTTGTTTTGCTTGAATACTACCAATATTGAGCATGATTATTGTTTCCTTGCATAATTGTGTGTTGAGCATGGGTTTTTTGCTTGGATACTACCAATATTGAGCATGATTATTGTTTTCCTATGCATACAGGATGAATTGAGAATGTACCAAATAGGATGGTCAAACCACATAATGTTGGAATCACATGAGGATTTTGGGTCAAGGAATTTGCAAGCACATTTTAAGTAAGGTCAAAAGACATTCCAGATAGATTCAGTGTAGAAGACAAGATTTCTCTTGGCAAACTCCATATTTCCTTTTGTGAGAATATATAGGCGATCATCATACGAGCATTTAGAGTGATCAATAAAATTCAGGTTAAAAGGGGCCTTTATGAGCTCCCCTTTGTCCAAAAACTATCCACCTTTAAGTACTTTGAGTCTACAATCTTCCACAGTAAAAGCACGAAGGCTAGCAAGTTAAACCGAAGTTTCACTTAGGATGGTTGCCAAAAAAGATTTGTTGGGAAGATTCCAAAGCTGATGGTCAACACCAAGACTCAACTTCAATTTTTCTAACTGGTAGGAAAGGGAAGACTTTGGAGACTTTGGGAACCATTTCTAACAGGGTGGAGTCATTGAGGGTGTATAAATTATTCTAAAATTATTTGACAGCTTCTAGAGCAGCATTGTTTTTACAAAAGAGGCCACCACATTGTGGGATAATAGGGGTGGTAGGGGTACTAACAAAAGCAGGATTGAGGCCACATAATTTCTTAAGAAAATTAGCAAGTTCAGCACCAAAAGACAAAAACTGAGCAAGCTCTTGATTGTATTGTAAAGCTAATATGCGTGGTTGGGCGTATTGAGAGATCATGGCTATACCATTCGCAAAATATTTTTCTAAAGTAGCCAAAATTTTGACCCATTCATTACAAGAGAGCATATGTAAGATAGGTCACTTTTTCTTAGATGCAAGGGTAGAGTCATACATAAGTTGTGATGCATCCACGTTGCTTATACATCAAAGACAAGGGAGGTATCCACAAAAATAAGTTTTGAAGCAAGCTCCAGACCTTGGGAGAGGGATAGGGCCTGTAACAAAAGTTTGAATAATTAGAAAGAAACTATTTAGAATAAGAGATTACATAGCTTTTTGCCTTTCTAGCAAGAAGGGCTTGTTCTAGGGGAAAGGGATTTTCTAGGGGGATGATTTCTAAGGTATTGTGCAATTTGTTTCCATTATTCTTGTGTGTTTGAGTGGATCATGGATGACTCTCATGCGAGCAATCACCTTATGTTGAGTGTGTACCTAAAACATTATTTAAAATCAAGGTAAGTATAGATGGATTAACCTCCAAACCTAAAACCAACAAAGTTAAAAGACCATGATAGCCATTAGCAGAAATCTTGAGTTATAGTCTAAGATGGACCACCTAACACCTGTCAACCTAAACAAGATTAAAGAAAGTGGATCAAATCACAGATCTATAGTTGGAGACTCTTTCAGCTCTTTCCCTAAGTTTCATTTTCAACATTCAGATTCAAGTTAATAATTTTTAGCTCTTCAATTTGTTGTTCCAATTGTTTGATGGTTTTCCTTTGTTGTTCATTTCCACTTGCTCATCATCAGAATCTTCTTGAGCTTGATTACTTCAAACTTCCACTTGTCTACATTTTGGGTCTCTTGTTCTAGTTGTTGCTTAATCTGGTTAGTATCAGAATTGTCTCTATAGGCCTACATTTCCATTATTTGGCCCACACCATTGACAATTGTGCTCCATCCTATTTGGATCATGGCTGTGCATAGCCATATGTAATGGTGTCCACATATGTGCTCTCATTTTCATATCTAACCATAGAAAGATTGTATGATACTCGTAGTCAGTGTGTGGTATCAATGAGTAAATCCCCCACCAAGTGGTCCATCTGTAAGGTCTAAAGTCTGTTAGGTAATCTTTGAACTACTATTCCAGTGATTGTGTGGCAGGTGGTTTCATTGTGCTAGTTCTATTAGATTTTTGGGTATTCTTCATTTGGCTAGAGTTTTTTGGGTCTCTTTCTAAATCAAATAGACATCTTGGGGTTAGTTCTTGGAAAGTGGTACTATGGCCTTACCTTCTGATTTTCCTCTTGCGAGTTCAATGGCTCCTTCCACCTTATTTCCTTGAGATGTGCCTCCAATTTTCTTTCCCTTGGCACTAAGTTGATCCCAGTACTCTTTTGATAGTCTTTGTTTCTTTGTAGGCTTCTTAGATACTTCCATGGTATGAGATACTAAGCTATTCTTCTTTGTAGTTATTGAATGTTTAGATGACCTTGCAGCTCTTATTAAAGCTAGTGTCTTATCCTCTAGTTTCCTCGGTTTTAGAGCTAGAAGTGTGGGATGATCTGGCTCTTGCAAATCATCTAGGAGAAAACTTGCCAGACATACCATACTTTGAACATGTGATGGTTCTTTACATTGGCCAACTAGGCCACCACACTATTATACAAGATTGTTCTCGGGCTGATTGGGTACTTGTTATCCATAGCTTGGGCTAAGATCATGCTGAACAGTTTCTCAAATACATATGTAGGTTTGTATTTTAGACTGATGGCTTCAAGTACAAATTTGTATGTGGGGTTACTATTCCAAATTTGAAAGTGGGATTCATTGGCCACCTGATCTCCTCTTTTCCTTGTCTCTGATGTTTCATTCATGACGCTACCGATTTGGTCAATTGTACAATGTTTAGTTTTTTTATCATAAGGTCACCTAAAAATGTGTGAAATTACTATAGCAATCAACTAAATTTTCCTTTCATTGATAGTCACAATAGTAGCATCAGAGTTGAAGCTATCATCGACCTATTCAATCATAGAAATATCAATGGGGATTTTTGATGCTTCTAGCAGAAGTTCCATCCCCCAAATTTGGAGTAATTCCTTCTCATTATCCTTGAAGACCCACTTGCCTATGGCTTGGTAGGAGATAGCTATATGTTGCTCCTCTTCTACTATACTTTGTGCAATGGCTACCAATTCCTACTACTTTTCCTCTAAGAATGCCTTCATCGCTTTAGAAGCCTTTGTCTTGCCCATATATGAAGTCTAGGGAGTGCCTTGATGCGAGAATGAGAATTTTTTTGAGGAGATTGGTGATGGAAACCAAGTGTGAACATGGTTGCTCTTTTGCGCAGTGATCAGCAAGTGAAGGCTCTTGTGTAGAGGGTGTGTGTGCTCAGGGGATAATGAAATGGTCTTAGTTCATGCACTCTCCTCATGGTGATTCTAATTTGAGCCATAACTAACCCCTTAGTTTTGGGACTCGCAAAAAAAATCGTCATTATTGATGTGCCATGCTTGCATTCGTCAATATTTATAATGATTATTATCTAATTCCCCAAAAAGATTTTTCTAATGCCCTACAATGAGACCTGTTATAGTTCATGCTATATGTGGTGAGAATCACAAACAAACCCAAGTGTAAAAAGGGGCCTCTAATTTTTTGCATTGCTCTAGTTTAATAGAAATTATCAAGTACCCAACTTCAAGAGTGTGCCATGGAGTTTGAGGACTAAGATTTTAAGCTATTATTGTGCAAGATTCCCCCCCTCTCTCTCTCTCTCTTTCTTATTCTATGCTACATGTATGCAATCTATCAGCATCTTTGCTCTTACAAGCTGTCACCATCCTTTACTGTGTTTATGTGCATGTGTGTGTAGATTGAGTTAGTTTTGTCTACTTGTATGCATACTTGAGAAAGGAAGATATGATGAGAGGCGTGATATGTGTGTCCATGTTGAGAGATTGTGATTTTGGCTATTGTTCTCTTGGAACTCCAATACTTTGAAAACACGAGTAGTAGCTCTCTATGCTATTCATAAATTAGAAAACCTTTCAAACATTCAAACCTTTGTATTTGTTAAGCTTGAGAAAGAAAGTTGGTTATGAACCCCTAGATATAAAAGATACTCTTGTAAGATGTGAGCTCACCTTTTGGAGAAGAATCATGAATAGAATTTGGATATGGTGTCCCTCCAATTATTCTTTGACACACTAACCTCTTTCATTGTGTTGCTTGCATTTTATGCTTGGGCATGGTTACGTTCTCTTGTAATGCATTCCATGGATACTCTTTCCAAGCATGTTTTTGATTGCATGAGAAATTAGTAATATACGTATTTCTAAACCATTGCATTGCATGATTTTTAGTTGTATTTAAATCATTATCGAGCCTGCAAGCTTAGAACCTTCAATCAGTTAAAGAAGGCTTTCTTATTAGAATGTAGTGAGAAAAACAAGGATGAAAATATCCTTTTCAAATTGGATAAAATTAGGCAAGGTAAGCTTTCAATCAAGAGTTATGTAGAGAAGATTAAAGAGCTAACTAAAAAGCTAAATGAATCGCAATCAGAGAAACAAATGAGAGCTTGGTTCTCAAGCGGGTTCAAGGGTAAGAAACTCAAACAACAGGAGGTACTAGTACCTACCAGAAAATTTAATGATCTCGTTACAAAGAGCTTTGAAACAAGAGCATCAAGCCAAGAAGTAGAAGGGCCCAAGAGGGAAAGCAAGCTCCAATAATGAGTCAACGACTGAAAATTTGTCAACCACCTCCAGCTCTTTAGATGACAGGGAGTTAGAAGACACATCCAATGGAGTAGGAAGATCAAGCGGATGACAAGGAGTTAGTAGACACATCCAAGAGAAAGAAGAAGGGAGCATGGAGAGTAGGAAGATTGAGGAGTTTTCCAAAAAAATCTTTGAGATCTCTAGACCTGACCTTTGGTTGGGAAAGTAGAGACCTAGTGCACAAATTGCAAATTCAAAGAACACTGGTCTAATGAGTGTTGCCAATGTACGCATTGCAAAGCTTTTGGGCACATGTGGAATAACTGTAAGATTCAAATTCATCACTTTGAGGGAAAGGATGTCTCCATCATAGCATTGACCAATCCAGAGCAAGAAACAACATCTAAAAATGCAGAGAATGGAGCTAGTACCAGTGGCATGACTGGCATAGGTAGGTATCAGAATTTAGTCAAGGACATGGTAGGACTGATTTTTGCATACAAAATTTCAGTTGCTACACATGTGAAAAGTACAAACACTTGGCAATACAATTCCCAAACAATGTAAAAGCTGAAGTGACCAAAGGAAGAATAATAGTGCACATGATCACTGAGGCACTGGTGTTGTCAACTAAAGAGATACTAAATGTGCCGATCATTCAAACAAAGAAAATTGAAGAGGCTCAAAAATGGGGAAAAACAAAGAGCTATGTGGAAGGCTAAGGGAAAGTCCCAAGGAAGTGGATGAGCGGCAAGAGCAAAGGGTAATGGAAGCTGAGATCAATCAGGATCTAGAGTGGAGGACTAGAATTACTTGAGGTTGCAAATTTCATAAGGAAGCAAAAATAGAAGAAATTTGAAGTGGTGGCAGCAACATGGTTTGATATTAAGGAAGACAAAGTATTGATCATTGAGATTGACTACAAGGTGAGTAAATAGTGGGAGCAATTGTCAAGAGTCATTTTGGATGGGATGTTGTAGAAAATATATTGGGACAAGCATATCAAACAAAAATTGAGAATCACTGAAAGGAAACCTGATTTTAGAAAAAGGATATCACATTAAAGGATAATCCAATCTAGTGGCTTAAAAGAGAATTTACTGATCAAAGTTGATTGTGAGATATTTAAAACCAACTTACTGTAAAACAGACGTGTAGGGTGCCTACAACATATTTCTAGGGAGACCTTGGCTCATAAGTGCAAGGGCCATACATGACTATGCTGGCCAAACATTGACTATATAAGGACCAAACTAAAGGATTCAAGTCAGGGAAAACATCAACAAAAGCTAGAAAAGAGCCATGCAACCAGAGGAATTATGTAGGAAGTATGAGACCAAGAAGATAGAACAAATGCTAGCCTCAATGAACATCTTCCCGAGTGCAGAAATAGATCTAAACATGGTACGGCTAGATTAGAAAAGGCACAAGAACAAAGAGAACAATACCCAAATAGCTTCATTGAATCAAACCAAGGGGAGAAAACAATAAGTCTGGATAGTAGAGCTTCATGTGAGAATACAATGGGTAAGAACATATGAAATAGAGGCGACATAGAGTTTAGGAATCAAAGTATGGGAATACCAAATGGTGCAGGCTAGATAGTATTTGAAGAGAACAGTCTCTGAGTAGTTTAGATACACACAATATTGAATATTCAATTGGAATTCAAACATTAAAAAAAGGTGAGTCCTTAAGTACAAGAAAAGGGGTTGGGATGCCAACTGGTTATTACCATGTGAGCATGAAGTAGAAGAATGGAACCTAGGCTCAAAGTCATTTATCTCTTAATAAGGTCAACATCCAAGAAACATTAATAAGATGGATGATGCTCCTTCTTGAATTTGAGTTCAAAATCATTCATAAGCCTTGCACGACTCACTATGGTGCAAAATTCCAATCCAAAAGTATGGAACATATCTCATTGACATCTTTAAGAAATGAACTAGTGGATGCCGAATTGTTTTAGACAATGACTATGGAGAAGCCAGATCCAGAGTGGCAGGATGTGTATGAAGTCCTACAATATGGTAGAATGCCAAAGGAATGGTCATAGTC
This sequence comes from Adiantum capillus-veneris, assembly GCF_014529385.1. Classification (NCBI taxonomy): domain Eukaryota; kingdom Viridiplantae; phylum Streptophyta; class Polypodiopsida; order Polypodiales; family Pteridaceae; genus Adiantum; species Adiantum capillus-veneris. Next base: position 26,052,105 of record NC_140955.1, on the reverse strand, counting down.
CAGTAAGAAGGCCCTCATTCTTAGAAGTGTGAAATTTACTATCATAGCAAGATCTTTGTATCGATTGGTATTGACGGAGTTTTGAGAAGGTGTGTTTGATTGCAAGGGGGGGATGCAAGTAATATTGAAGCACACACTAAAAAGTTAGGTGGACACTTCTCTATTGACATCACTTACAAGAAAATTCTTCAAGCTAGTTTATAGGGGCAGAGTATGATCTTAGATACTAGAGATTTTTGCAAAACATATGACATTTGCCAAAGAATGGGCAGGCCGACAACAACAGACATGACACCTCTAATCATTATTTAGCCCACAGAGATATTCATGAAATGGGGTCTTGATTTTATGGGACCTTTTGAGAAGGTCACACCCAAAAAGAATAAATACATAAGCATGGAAACGTGCTATGTTAGCAAGTGGTGGAATATGAGACATTGCCAAATCATACAGCCAATTCCACTACTTGGTTCATCTATGAGCATATCATATATCAGTATGGATATCCTCTTGTGATAGTTTGAGATAAGGGAACTCATTTCCTAAGTGATACTATTTCATAAGGGAACTCGTTTCATAAGTAATAGGTTGAGATAAAGGAACTCGTTTAATTAGTGGCACTGACTAAAATTTTCTCCATTAAGCATTGAAAAAAAAACACCATATTATCCTAGATTCCATGGACAAGCAAAAAGTATTAACAAGACCATCAAGTCTATTTTTACAAGGATTGTTGAGAAAAGACCCCACAATTGGGATGAGAAGCTTCAGACAACTTTATGCATGTATCAAAAAGCATATGAAATTACCACTGGTATGACTCCCTTCGAATGTTGTATGGAACATAGAACCGTTGTACCACTAGAATTTGATGTTCTCAGACTTGCACTAGAACAAGACATGGATTGCAATTTGAATATGAGAAAGAGACAAGAAAGCTAGATGAGACCAGGCAAAGGGAGATGCTAGAATAGGAGGTGGTTTAGCAAAGAAGGAATACTATAAGATAACAAGATGAAGATGCAAGAGTTTGAGGAAGGGGATCTTGTCTTATACCAATCTAAGTTAGGGCCTAAGAATTCAATCTGAGAAAGTATGGTCAAGAACTTATGAGGTTGACTAGGTATTCTCCAATGGCACAATTAGGCTAAAGGATTTATTTGGATTACTGCTGCCAGGTGTGTATAATGGAGCACATATAAAGCTTTACTATACAGCCCACTAAACTATCAAATACATCAAATTTAAAAACAAAATCCATGAATTTATTCCTAATAGGATTTGATCTGAACAAAGCTAACCATGATTTTCAGAGTAGTGGTAATTTAAAACCCATCAGACATGTGGCTTAGAGAGATCGGCTGGAGAGTGGACTAGAAGGTGAAGTAACTAAACCCCCAAAGTCTAAAGTGACTAACGATAAGTGGTGCTTAAAATAAATAGTAAAATGACTTCATTGATTGAATCTTCTCCTCAATTTTTCAATTTACACAACATCAACTCACCAATAGATTAAAAGGAAATACAATGGTAATTAACCATTACACCCCCATCTATCCCAATGGAAATACTAACCGCATACAACAAAAGGGTGCTCAATTACGTCAACACAAAGGGAGATAAAACCTTTACAATACTCCTATTCCTAATTCCTCGGGATTAGATTTAGGGGTAAACTCGACTCTCCCTCCCAATTCCAAGTGATGAAATTTGTATCCTCCAATACACTTGAGATACTTTGGAGTTGACATCTAGTTTGACTACATGCAAAAATAAACCTCATATAATCAGCTGAAATTCCAAAACGATGGCAAGCAAGGCAACTCATCTAGCAATGCATGATGAGTAACTGCACACCTTTCTAATGGGTGAGACTATGCCACAATAGTAAGACCTTTAAATTTTCAAAGAAAAAAAACACGTCTACCTTGCAATCAGATTTTCAAATAAAAGAAACGAAAAGAAAGTTGAGAAGCAAAGAGATGGATATCATATACACAATAATACAATGGCATCATTCAAAAACATTTTGATAAGAACTGCATTTGACTAGGCGCAAGGTTGCAAGGATATTTCAACAAGTGTTTGAATCAAGAGGTCTACCAAAAGATCTACAATAAGCAAGCCACAAGAGAATCTGTACCTTTTAAAATTTCATCAATTTGAGGTCTTTCATAAAACTTTCAAACACAATGAAAGTAACACCTATTGAACTTCCAAATGCAATGAAGTGAAACCTTGACAAATCACATTTTCTCTTTCTATATGTCTATAGTAAAGAGCCACTTTTGAAAACCATAAACTTTATATTTCATTTTTTCACTAATCAATGTATAATCATCTAAAAAAGTGAACAAGTTTAATAGATTGTGTGTAATCATATCAATGAACACCTACCTTTCTCTACCAATAGCATGCTTTTTTCAAGATGAGAAAATAAAATAAGAAATTTAGTGAAGCCAAAAAAAAAGTGATGTGTGCACTTTTCAAATGACCATACATTTGAACCTTACAACAATGTAGCATTGATCCATGAATGCCACAAATGAAGTACCATCTAAGAGGAATGCATAGCTTACTTTACAAGCTGAGTCTTAGAGGAGCCCACACGAGAAGGGGGCAACTAATCTGAGTTACCCCACCTCCCCTCACAAAACTACACCTCAAAGAGATACAATTAGCATACTCACATATTACCCCCTCCCTCTTTGCATGTGGGGGGGTGAGAGAAATCCTGTCATATCAATCAAATCAACACCTAAGGAGATTCAATTTTTGTTCAGTACCCAAGGAAGACTTTCCATTGTGTTCACATGCAAAACGTGAAGCGAGGTAAAGATACAAACATTAACAAAGTAACCAGAGTACACAAAACTCCATTGCAGTTTTGTTCTCTGCTCTAGGGTTCATTGTAGGATGATTATGTGCCGATAATCATACCTCATGCCCAACCCCTGTACCAAAACTCCTTGGTAATGCATGCATGTGTTGTATGCAATAAACGAGGAAAATGATAATTAATTGGATACATCGCCTGCAATGGTTTATATGTTCAAAGCTCCATAACAAAGGTGAACATCTGCATTGAAGTCCTGGATGCACTTGATCTATCTCTTGCATTGGTTAGTGTGCACATCTCTAGCACATCGTCCTCCATAAAATCTCCCTCATTAAGACATAAGCTAAACCATGATTTTGAATGTTAAAAGGCTCATTGACCTGTCCTCTATTTCAGCACTCCATTCCATCCAACAAAGAACGGAAGCATACATAGATAGTGCTCCTGCGACTCAAGGCCTAGGCTTCACACACGCACAGACACACCCTTGATAATTTAAATGTTACTTCCGCCAGTATGGAAGAGATGGACTGTGCCCATTCATCTCATCGCAGACAATGCAGCATGTATGTAATGCAATACCCTTAGTAATGAAAGATGTACTAAAGGGGGAGTGCCTATCTGACTTAGTCACTAACTTTTCTTCCAAAAGTTTGTTGCAGAAAATGAATAACTCTTTCTGTACCCCCCCCCCCCCCCCCCCTAACAGGGTCCGCGGCCCAAAAAACAAAACAAAGAAGGATGCACAGCCTCCATTGTGTTTCTCACATTCACAAATAGAGATAATGAAAGATTTTCCACCTAGAAAAAGCATTTGGGAGGACTCTACACAATGTCTAAAGCTGGATTGAAATAAACATAATGCAAAGGGTTTCCACCTACCAAAAGTGTTTGGGAGGACTCTACACAATGTATAAGAATGCATTCATATCAGCTGTGCGGTACAAAATCGCTTTAATAGCCTCATCCGAGAAACAAGAGTGCTTCCTCTATACAAACTGGTCCATGACCTGCAATTGAGAAAGACAGGTAGGTGGATCCCCATCCCTCATAATGTGCACAGGCAGCAGCCCACATTACCACCATACATCTATCTCCCATAGTAGCATGTGCTAGTACATCACCGCGCGCATCATCAAGGGTCAAATTCAATGCCAGTTTGGCAACCCAAGGCACAAAAATTTATCCTGCCCGGCTGTGCCTTACAAGTGAAAGCTTTTGCCCATCTTGTACATGGGATATTTCAAGGTTTACAAGCGCATAACTCAAGAAGTACCTGCAATTGAAACCACGATGCCTCATGAAAAAACAATCTTTCTGACAGCGAGTTGCACACACAATGGGTAAGTTCTTCAGAAACATTTCAATCAGCAGACACATCACCCATGGACTCGGAGCCTATTGCAAAACCATTCACGTCTATCCATTTGCTGCTGAATGCAGTAGATTCAACGACAATGGCAGATTTACTGCACTTTATAAGCGATACACAAGAACAATGAAAGCATATCACTGAGTCACATCAGCAGATCATGTGCCGTGAGGAAGTTCCCAACAAGCAACAGATGATGTCACCTGGAAGGTTTTCAAGCGCTATTAAATTGGAAGACAATAAAAGAACACGGATACTAGGTCTATCCAAATCACTGGACACAAGAAAGGCAAACCAAATCAGCTGCAAATTGAAGTCAAGCATAAAGATTGGCAATTTCCGCGAGCAGCATCTTATGCTATGGTTCTGCAACCATCACGATGACTACTAAGCACATCCCGGGTAAAGATTGCTATAGCTGAATAAAATGCCGCGTTACCTCAATTTTATAGATGCTGCACATAAACTGGTGTCGAGCATCACCATAGTCATTACAGCGAATTTTATAGAATATGTCATAAACTGCGAAATGCAAGACATTCATACAGAAAAACAAGTATCGCAAGAATGTGAGCTGGCAACATATATCAAAATAAGAGACGCAACTAGCAGTGGTGGACAGGTAAGGTCAGACCAGAGAGGGAAACGCATAAAACCAAACAGAAAACAGAATAAGGAGCAAGAATATCAAACAGAAATAAATATGGAGACTAAAAAAACACAATTGCGATTGTGCTATAGTGTCTGTTCCATTAATCAAAACAACTTTCAGCATCTATGATCCAAAGCAAGCAAAAACACAAAAATGACTATAGTATATCACCACATTCAAACTACAGTGACCGAGTAAAAATCAGTTGTCCATTATAAGCATGCACATCCACAAAATCTAGGTCATTGAATGCCATCTCATGCGAGCGAGTGAGAGAGAGAAACAGAGAGAATTTTTTCATCGTTTGAGGAGAGTACCACACACTGCAACAAACGCTTAAACCATGAAACATACATGGAGAATATTCAAAAACACCCATATGTGAAGTTCTCAGAGCAAACAAGTTGCAAATTTGAGTCCTTCACCAACACTGAAAAAGGATCCCGAACAAATTATACATGAATAATGATATAGGACAAGATATTCTCAATCAAACAGCTCAATTCTTATGCTCTCGCATTCTCTCTACAAAAAAACCCGACACAGTGGCTGTGATAGGCTTGCCATTGCATACGCGCTCGCAAGCTACATAAGGAAGAGACCAAGGTGGATGTTACCTGAAAAAGGGCATTATAACGCAAGCTGCGCCATCTTTGCCATGGGATTCTGCCCAAATGTGAGATTGCCCTCAGAAAATTTCTTCTGGTTGCAGCTCAGCATGCCTTCAAGACTACACTGGACGCCATCCTGCTGCAGCTTTCGGAATCGCGGCGCAATCTTCCTGCTAAGACTATGCGCAAAAAATGCAGGATAAGCAACTGCGTCCTCCATGCTCTTCCCCATACCCTTTATCAAGAAGTCCATCTTGGGTTGCAAAGAGTTTTTAATGCTAGCCAAAAGAACAGGCGGATACCCCGAGATGACCACTGAGACTTGTCGACTGGTGAATCCTAATGTGTAAAGAAAGTCGATATTAGGCTGAAAGGCCTTATCTGCATCGCGACACAAAAGGTGAGGGAATCGAATGGCCACACGGCAAATCTCTTCCTTCTTGAGCCCAAGGCGTTCAAGGAAGGCGACAGTAGGCCGAAGACGGCGCTCAACACTGTATCCAAAGATGTGGGGCCAGCGAGTCAGCAGCTTACCCATCTCTTCTCCGCGTTTAACACCAAGCGTGAGCAGAAAATTGATAGTGGGTTCAAGTTTCGCATCAATGCTGTAGCTTATCAGGCGAGGGCAAGAAAGAAATACCTTGGCAAGGCGTGATTCAGGGACTCCGGCACCCTGGAGGAAGCCGAGTAGGGGGCAGAGCTTTTCTTCCACACTGTAAACGAACAAGTTGGGGAATCGTAAAATGGCCGCAGCAAGGTCCAGCTTCTTTGCACCGAGGCCTGCAAGACAGTCCGCCATGGGGCGAAGCTTCTCATGCAGACCCAGTACAAGGATTTGAGGGCATCGGGACACTATTGCAGGTAGCTTGCGCTTTGGAATCCCCATTTGCTGCTCGAAGAAGGACCAGCTGGACTGCAACTTCTCCTCCGCTCCTGTTTTTCCTAGCCCATTGCACCTCTGCATCATCTTTCTTATGGCAACCTCTGCTACCCCCTTCTCCCTCAAGAAACTCCATGCCACTGGCATACCCGCCTTCGTCTCTGTGTTCTCGCCCATGGCTCCGAAGCCAAAGCTAATTGTGAAGCTCTTCGCGAGAATAGGGATAAGATTGTTAAGTTATTACAGTGAGCTCCTGCTGAAATGAAACCTCTTCACTTCAAGGCCTTCGGTCCCAAGCTCGATCCCGAGGAACGACTTGGTGGCAAGGATTCTGCACAAACATATAATGAAAAAATTCATGCTGATTTTGCTAGAAACGCTTAGTTCTTAACTACTCATGGTATGTCTTGATTCTTGCTAGACGATACAATTAAATAGATATGACAATAGAGTGCCTTGTGTTTATGTCCTTCAAAGGAATGTGAGGCATTGTTTGTACCAATGATCTGCAATGCCTCGTTGCACTTCAAGACAAGTAGTAATAAGCTATTGACCTTATGCAAACTTAGATATAGCCACAAATGCGTATATTGCATGCCACGGTTTAAACAAGGAAGTGTGGCATCAAAGTCCTTGACTTTATAACTACTACCTACCAGTCACATGATTGTTCCGCTAACTTGTGAGAGTTGGATCAAGCAACAGTACTACTTCGAGAGTTAAAGTAGATCTTAAATTATCATAGTATGCGTGGTAGCGTGCATATGCATGCAAGAGATGAGGGAAAAGAAAAAAAAATATTTTCTACAAAGTCAAATTGGCATGCTCTTTAAGAGAGACTCTGCTTGCTTGTTTGGCCTAAAGAGAACAAAACTTGATTTGTTCATTGGGAATGTTTAGAGTATATGCATTGCACTTACTAAAACATGACCATAGCAAATCTTTCAATAAAGATTGAAGACCTAGCAAAAGAGGTTGGGAAGAGTTGGGACAATTTGTGGCTAGGGCATCGAAACATCTCACATTGTGTGAGAGAGCACCTTGGTTGCATGTTGGAAATATGACGACTTGGAGAGGCTAAGGCTATTGGAGACGGCCATGAGAAGGCAACCTTCTACTTCGTCTCAACTTCTTCTCTCAATCTTACACACACACACACAACCTATTTGTCTAACCTTGCTATCTACCTACACACACAAACACGTGGAAGAGCATAGAGTGCATGCACAACCATCGCAAGCAAGCACACACCTCTGCACTACTCGACACACACAGTCTATATGTCTAACCTTGCTATCCACCTACACACACAAACACGTGGAAGAGCATAGAGTTGTTACAATATACATGTGGTAGTGATGTGTGTGAACACACTTAGGACCGCCCGGGCATTTTTTTCCCTCTTTAGAAGGTTTTTTCCCCCGTGCATAGTATATATGCCCATCATTCTAGGGCTATCTATCTTTCCATTGCACACTAAGTAATACACTCTCTGTTGTGTGCCTTGAGCTTCCTTCGTCTTCTCCAAGCTGTGTGTGTTTTCCTGCAACCGTAATTCCAACATTGGTATCAGAGCAGGTTGCGTCCTCCCAGGCTTAGTCGCCAACAGCTCCAGCACACGCCTTCTCACTTTCTCCGATTTTTGTGAGCTCATTTCGGCCTCCGTTTCCACTATAGACAGGCTATTTTGTCATTTTGTGGAGAAATTATGTTGGTGCTGTTTTTTGCATAACAGGTCCTTACGGTCTTCTACGGTTTGTGCTATATAGCACTTGATGTTCTCGCTTTCCTTCTCCTCTTTTTGGGCAATTTTCATATCTGGTGCAGCATTTACCATGGCTGACAACAACATAGATGTGTTCAAGATGTTTGACTGCTGAGGACAGATTGGATGGGGACAATTACCCTATGTGGGCTTATATGATGCAACATGTTCTTGTGTCAAAGGGCGTTTGGGACATTGTGCAGGGCATTGATGTACGTCGTCCTGGTTCTAAGGATATAGGCGATGTTGAGGATGTTGAAGGTTTTGCTGCAAGGATTTCTGTTGTTAGAGTTGCTTTGCCTATGGTTGAGCAAGCTCGTTGGGATGTAAAGGATGCACATGCTCATGCATTGATTGCGTTGTATGTGAAGCGCACCATTACTCCTCACATTCGTTCAACAAAAACTACAAAATAGGCTTGGGACATTCTGGCTGGTCTTTATGCAAGTCGCAATGAGGCTAAAATTGCATTGTTGCGTAAAGAGCTGGAGTCGAAGATTATGCATGAGGAAGATGACATGGACACTTTCCTTGCTGGTGTCAAGGATATCAATGAGCAACTTACTTATGCAGGAGAAGACATTTTAGACAGTTCCCTTGTGCAGACTGTTCTTGATGCCTTGCCAAATTCTTACCAAACTTTTGCTAGTACTTGGAGACTTATGACCCAAGGAAATCTTGAAGTTGCCAAGTTTGATGCATTATGCACATTGCTATTGCAAGAGTCACTTTCTAGAAAAAATAGGAGTAGACAGCGTGCAGTTAAACATTGCAACCACTTCTTATGGTTCTTCTACATGTGGAAAATCATCTGTTTCTAATGCTTCTGCTTGTGGCAGCAATTCGTCTGAAAATTTTGGTGATAAGGGCAAAAAGAAGATGCGTTGCCATTATTGTAAAGCTAATGATCACTTGATCAAGGAGTGTCCTAAGTTGAAGGCCAAAGAGGCTAAGAAGAAAGAGGATGGTTCCATTGCAAATGCTGGTTCCACTACAAATGCAGCTATTGCTGAGTTATCTATGAAAGGAGACTGTGATGCTGATGTTGATGTAGAATGGGCTTTTAGTGCAGAGTGTACCTATAATCCTGTTGTCCATGATGCATGCGTGTCAGTTGCTGCAGATTCACATGTGTGGTATTTTGACAGTGGTGCTACAAAGCACATTACCTCACATCGTGATTTGTTCACCTCTCTTAAGGCTATCCCTCATGGGAATTTAGTTACTTGTGCCAACAATGCCTTTTATCCAGTTCAGGGAGTTGGAAAGATTGTGTTTACTGTTGCAAATGGCACTTCTTTGTTGATGCACTTTATGTACATGGGGTCAAGAAGAATATTTTGTCTGTATCTACACTTGCTAGACTTGGTCTTGTAGCCAAATTTGTGGATGACAGATGTACGGTACATGATCTCAGTTTCGATGATGAAGTTGTTGCATCTGGCATTTTATGTCTTGGGCTGTATAAAGCTCACTTTGTATGACAAGTATGGGAAGAATTTTGCAAATGTTGTTGTGGATTGAAAGGTTGTTTCAGTATGGTTGCTTCTTTGCCGCCTCTTGAATCACTTGTCAAACATATTTGTGAAGGCTATATTTTGGGTAAGATGCAGCGTTCGAAGTTTCCAAAGGATGGTTCAGTTACGGCCACATGCAGGTTGCAGCTTGTGCAAAGTGATGTTTGTGGGCCCATGCAAACTCCGTCCTTGGGCAATTACCTTTACTTCATGACTTTCATTGATGATTACTCCAGGCATGCATGGGTATTTCCACTTAAAGCGAAGTCTGAAGTATTTATGTGCTTCAAACAATTTTTGGTTGTGGCTGAAAATGTCTCAAAATGTACTATAGGCACCCTCCGTTCCGATCGAGGGGGGGAGTATATGTCTCATGAATTTAATGCATTTATGGCTAGTCGTGCGATAAAACAGCAATGTATAGTTCCTCTTATAGGGAGGCTTCATTTACAAAAAAAAAAAACAAAAAGGTGGGTTTCTCTTTGCCCATTCAACTCAAGGGAGCCTCTTTTTTTGAATTGGGGCTCATTGACCCACTTTAGCACATTTGATGGGTATCGACACCTCAACACCTTTCTCTCTTTTCACCACTTGAGAATCCCTCACTTGAGCCAATTTTGGTTGTGACGGCGCTATGGCAACCCTTTTGGTGCAAGCCTTCTCTCCAATAAAAGTCTTTGGCCTTGTGGCTGCGTGAAAACACGCCCCCCACTGGGATCTCCATGTCATCACCCACCTCACAAACCATCGCCACGTAGAGGGCCGTCAAAACACCGTAGAGCGTCACCATGGGCCAACGTGCATGCATACAACGCCCCAATGGCCATCAAAAATGGACGCCATAGTCATGCACTAGGGAGCTCCCCTCTCTCCACGCTTTGTTGCCTATAAGGGGGCATGCCCTAGGCCAAATACCCCACGCTCTTGCTATTGGTCTTTGCATGTGGGATTAAAAAAATGCCACATGGCACCGCCACGGATCTCCAAGCCCCAACCCTCTGAAAATCTCCAAAGTTCACCAACTTTTTCATAAACAAGCTCTTTTTTTCCCATTTTCATAGCATTGCCACATGCTACACAAAACTCTGTCTGTCGAGCCGCAAAAATCAGGTGAAAACTTTCCTTCCCGTCCTTAGTCCCTTGATGCCTTCCAGCTTCTTTGGACCCGCTTTTCAAGGCTACCAAAACGCCAAAACAAAAATTTCATTACCCTGCCGTATTTTGGCCCAAACTTCCAATCACAATATCTCGGCCCTTGTGATTCCATTTGACGAGCCGTCAATTCCGGCTGACCCATTACAGTACACGTGACATTCCAAAACTTGGTTGAGGCCCAAAATCTCTTAGCAAACACACTTCCCAATGGGGGTAAGTTGGCCCATAACTGGCACCTGATAAACATTAAATCAACCATAACTTTGTCTCTAGAGCTCCGATCAACAATCCGAGAAGACTGGCATGCTCCACAACACAAGTCCTTCACGCTTACCTACTAATGCCAGACCTAGCCATTCGTCCCCATCTACCCTTCCTGTGAGGGATCTACAAAGCCTTCTAACTTTGAACTCCCATATCTTCTACACCGGGGCTCCGTTTGACGAGTCGTCTTGACTGGACTCTATAGCATCTCGAACCCTACATTGTTGGGTACTAGCACAACAATTTAGACATTTGGACTCACCTTCCCAATTGGCCTTTCTTAGAGACTTCTTGGCCCAAAAAACCACATTATACATGGATTTCCTCTGGCCTTTGCCTACCCAGGCCTTACATACTAGCTTTAGCATTTGGCCCCACACCTGTAGGCATCCATAGCCTTGTACAACACACTCTCTAGCTAAGGCCAACTTTGGTTGCACCATCGTTGCCCACCCCCTGTTGAACATTCATGTTCAACCAAAAGCAGATTTATTGAACTTGAAACCTGCAACACTTTGCTAGGAGTCAAGCACACAAGAAAAAACTCAACCATATGTGCAGTATGTACAACACTGCATGTCCACAATTCTTGAGCCTCTTCAAGTGGGTTTCCCAACCCCCCTAGCTACAATGTGATTCACATCAGGTACCAAACTCTTGTCAAAGTACAACTTAAGCCACACCCCATTTACCATGTTTCTAAGCAGCTTGCCATTCAACCTCACCAATTGATAGGTCCCATTTGGAAAAGCCTTTGTACCTTGTAGAGACCTGTTCACTTCTTCTTGAACTTCTTTTGGAACGTAAAATCCTAGTAGCTCTCGTATTTCATCATCAGATCTCCTTCTTCTATCTTCTTATTATCTAGCAAACTTTGGTTAAACTTAGCAATCTGTTTCTCTCGCTGCTTTACATAATATTCCGCTGCTACCACTCATCTATAAAGCTTCGAGATTGACAATTCAATCCTACAAAACTTCATGCTATGTGGCATTGACTCGCCACATCCTTTTAAAGCACCTAATGGCAACACTACCTCCTTACCATTTACCAACTTGAATGGAGTAAAGTTGGTTGCCACTTTGTAGGACGTCTTGTACGCCCATAAACATTTCTCAAGATTCGCTTCCCACTCTATTTCTTACTTACAAACATACTTTGTCAGCATCTTTATGATTTGACCATTGTCACTCTCCACTAAACCATTGCATTGAGGATGATAGGGCAAAGAGAATTGGTGCCGGATGCCTAGCTTCTCAACCAAACCCTTCATAAGCGTGCTTCTAAATCCCTGCCCTCTATCAGAAATGAGCACCCATGGTACTCCAAAACGACAACAAATGTTATTAAAAATGAACTGAGCCACAATGTGAGCATCCCTTAATTGCTTTCGTCTCTAACCACCTAGTAAGGTAGTCAATAGCTACCACAATGTATTTCTTCCCACTTTTCAACTTTGGGAGTGGACCAATGACGTCCAAACCCCAGTTTTCAAAAGCATTTTGGGCAATGGTAGCCCCCTATGACTTGCCTACTAGCCTTCTCTCACCCATAGTTTGGCATTCACGACACATTTTGCACCAATAGTCCACATCACGTACTGTTGAAGGCCACCAAAACCCTGCTCTTAAAATTCAAAACAAAACTTCGTCTTTACCATGATGCCCACTTTACTCATGGAATTGTTGCAACACCATTCCAATCTCCTCTTTGTAAAGCACCCTCCACAACACATCTCATCCATAGGTCATTAGATCCTCCCATATCACTGTAAATTTGCAGGCTTTCTACACTAACTTGGCCCAGTAGTTCATTAGAAGGGGAACTCACAAGTCCAGTTTTAGTAGTGATGAGGGCACAAGCCAAGGGAAATATATAGAAAAATACAAGTGGATCGGACATACCCAACAATTCATCCAAAGACTCTAGGAAAGAACGACGCAAATGATATGAACTCAAGAAACAAAAATTACAAAAGGAGGTCAAGGAGAGGATACGAAAGGAGGTAGAGAAAAAGATACAGACGCTGTCATCAGACTTTAAGGAATCATAACCAAAATCGACAGGATCGATATTGGTCAATAAAACTTACGACCCAATCAACGCAGCCTTGGAAGCTTTCCACGCTAGATTGAAAGCTGATAAAACATTGGAAACCAAATGGAAAAACTATCTAGCACCTGATATGGACGTAGCTAAATTAGAAGCGTACAAAAACTTAATGCAAGTTACACAGGCCATGCTGGAAAAACAAAAACCTCATCTAGAAATCATAGGAAAATAAGAAGAAATCCTAACAAAAACCATAAGAGAAGGGAGAATTAAAAATTTTAGAGGACAATGATTTACATTCACCTAAATTGATAGTTCTTGATAGTGAGGAGGGATGGGATGGAGTGCCCATAGTCGAGGAATATTGGCCAAAACACCTATGGGAACGAGTTAGGGAGCAAGAGATGGGAGTCTGACTCTGAAATCGGCTCCAATTGAAGAGGTATGGCTAGACAGACCACCCATGGAATTAGATGAACAGTCCTTGTATGGAGATTGGGAATTCGAGCAGTCATTCTTGACCAAAGCTGTAACTTGGCGGACATGATCTTTGTACCTAGGTGAGAATGAAGAGAAATCAGTGGTATGCAAAATGACAAAACTAAATAGACCAAAACAACCTTGGATGTGGCGAACTTGCAATCCATTATGTCAACTCCAATCCAATGCAAAATCACATTGGGTAAGCTATTAAAGCTAGACCACACCTATGGGGAGAACTTCAAACCACTATGAAAAACATGGGATAAAAAGGAGTATCCCGAACAAAGCTGAAAAATTTGCAAAACAAGGAGATACAAATTAAACTTGTCAATTTTGTGCCAATAAACAGACTATTGTGAGGGAAACAAGGGAAACATTACCCTTCCAGTACAATACAATGATGTAACCACCATGGCTGTTTTGGACGGTGGGGCAAGCATAGCCGTAGCAATGAAAGTCATTTGGGAAGTCTGGGAAACCCAACAACAATTAGACAAACAAGGAGGAAATTGCAACTGGCAGATGGACACATTGAGAAGACGATTGGTTCATTGGAAAACGTGATAGTCAACTCCTGTGGAATTGAATACCAACACACCTTTTCCATTGTAGATTTTGGAAAGAAACTCACCTATGAAATCATCCTGGGAATACCATTCATGAGACAAATACAATTGATCTAGGATTGGAGAAATGATTATCTTTACATGAAACAAGTGGGAGCAGTTAAGTAAATTTGAAAGACCATTCTTACAAGGATGCCTTGAGGACACATATACAAGAATTGGATTCTAAAACCTCAGCAAAGACTAATTTGCTGTCGTGGATACACAAAGACACTCCAATTTGGATGCGTGGGGATTTTGAATCAGATAGTTTACAAAAGGAAGACTGCGTTTTAGATAGAGAAATGAATGATGCAAAATACATACATAAACCATTCCCTGAACATTTATTCAAACCCTTTGAGTGGACTCAGATCCTAGCCACTATGGATGTGTGTACTAATTAATCTACACCTATGTAATGGAATTGGCCTATTAACTTGAGAGTAACGGAAATTAGAGAGAGTACTTTTGTGAAATTACTTCGTGAGCATAGCAGGTGAACATAATTGATGATAGCAACATACACATAGCATTTAGTTAATTTGGCATGAACAATGCTTTTATAAGAGAGAGAATTTAGAGAACATGACAACAGTTGAGGACCGGATATATGTGGAGCCGGTCATCCCTCCAATAGGCATTTGTATTATAGTTTCTCCCATCAAGAGAGACTTGTTACAATACAATCTTTGTGTTCCTTGTGACCTAGGTGATTCAATGAAGATGGAAATCTTCATGCATCACGAGCATAACATAAACATTGTGGAAAGCAATAACTATCCCAAGCCTCAGTCCCAAGACCTTAAACACCTTCGAAGGTGGAGAGAGCTAGTAGGGAATGAGGGTACGGAAGAGGAAGAAGAATCATTTCATAGGAGAAAAAATAAGTTCCTCACGTATCATCACTCTTGTTGCTAGCATACATAATAGCATAGTAATGAAGATGGAGAAGATGGCAAGCTTAAGCATTGAAGCATGGCTCTTGGTTGGATTTGCATTCCATAGCCAAGAGTGTTGGTGTAGGCTCTCAACCTCTACTTGCTTGGAGAAGGAGAGGGAGCTCTTGCACTTTGCACTTTACACAATGAGAGTGTGTGTGAGTGTGCATGGGAGAGTATACCCCCTAAGCAAGCCCCCTACTTGCTTTGGTCGACCCCCCCTTGTAGCTCATGCTTGAAGCTCATTGGACCCCTCCAGGCCTAGCCAATCACAAGCAAGAGTCATACCAAGCAACAAGGGTAGCCTTGGGACAAGTGTCCCCCTTTCCCCTTTGAAAGAGAGGGATTGAAAAATGCTAAAACAATTAATTAATTATGCTAAATTATCATTGGACCCCTTGGAAGGCCAACCAATAGGATTTAGGCACACCATGAGGGTAACCTAGCTAGGGGCTTGACAGGTGTCCTACTTGCCTCTTGGGCAAGGGGTGCCCTTTGGGAGAGAGAGTTGTCAAGCAACCACCCACCCTTCTTGCATGGCTCGCCCCCTCCTTGTAGGGATTCATTTTGACTTTTGTGCCACCTCAAGCCCCTCAACCTTGGGCCTAGTTCTCACAACAAGCTTGGCTCTTAAGCCCCTCAAGCTTGGGATGGGTTCTCACCTCAAGTACAGCCCTAGTATCTCAAGCATGACAAGCATCTCAATCATCTAGCACTTCAAGCACTTCAAGCACCTCAGTCATCAAGCATGACAAGCACCTCAAGCTTGGGCCAAGTTCCCACCTCAAGCACAACCCTAGCTTACCAAAGGTCAAAGGATTTTTGACACTAACTATTGGAGGTCTTCAATGAAGCTAACCCTAAGGTCTTTATGCTCCATTGGTTAGCCTTGCTCTTTGATAGACCATCTCTCATTTGGGCCCCTTTACCATTGGCCTCGTTTTGAGATAGATCTATAAGCACATGTCTGTATCCTAACCCTTGTTCCCGTTTATTCTCCCACATTAAATGATCATTTTATATGAGAAAATCATTTGGATTGGTTAGTTATTAGATTTTATGACGACCTACACACTTTTGTGACGAAGAAGGCTGTGATATAGTCCTGATACATATGGTATTTATTTGAAATGATCGAGGAGAAATAGGTCTTCTCTGATTAGTATTATGATGCCACAAATGGGTTGAAAGAAGAAACAATTACAATAGAGGGAATCGACTCTAAAAAAGAGCAGTAGGACTGCATTTTTCACGAGATCAAACCCTACGACAGTTGACTTGGTTGGGAGTTTATTGTCCTACCATGAAGAAAGACGTTCATGATTATGTGAACAATTGCTCTCAATGTAAATAAAAAGCCGCCATACCCATGCCATGTTATTTTAGATTTTAGTGACACCACAATGGATTATATATCTCGTGTAATATCTGACTAAAAGAATATTCCTGGAAGATATGAGTAAATGAAAACAAAGGGCAATAGAGACTAAAGTCCAACTATGCAATGATTGGAAATCAGCTCGCCCCTATGCTAATCCCCCTTGCCCCTATCCTACTCCCTAACCCTCTCGCCCCTACCCTAATCCCCTTGCCCCTACCATAGTCCCTTGCCCCTCCCTAACCTACCCTAGCCTTGTCCCTCACAACCACCCTCGTCCTTGTGGTCTCACCCTACCCTATTTCTTAGCCAATACATACAGTCTTCTTCAACAGATACGGTTTTTTCTTGCATCGTCCCTATACACCAAGCACCTTTGCTTATTTCTTTACCCTTAGATTGATTGATATGGCAGGTACCAGCAAGCAAGTGAGAAAGGCAGCTTTGCGCAAAAAGCCAATTGTGGTTGCAGATTAGGGAGTGATGACTTAGATAACAGTAGCAAAGGCCTCAACGAATTCACCTCCAATGACCCCAACGATGAAAGCTACAATGCCTCAGAAGTAGATTCAACGTTGGATTGTGAAGCTGACTATGATTTGGATGCTTCCATTGATCACGCGGAACAATAGAAGGGGATTTAGAGCAAAGACAAAATTCAAGTCATCACTCATGCGATACAAAGGTCTTCAACATCTAAAAGCCGCTCAACCTTCTCCTTGGCTTTTTTTTCTATAGCAGCCTCGACCATCTTTGAGCGAGGTTCTTTCCAATGCTGAGCTACAAACTCTAGGTCCAAGGTAAGGGGCCACAGACTCAGTCCTACACGGCTTGGCCATGCCATGGCTATGACTACCTTTCCAACGGTGAAACCTGCCACATGCACTTTTTCTCAGCTGCTGTCAAAGGATGCAACCATTCAAGCATGTCAAGAGCTGCTCAGCACGGATCAGCCCAACTACGAAAGAAACAAGCAGCTCTTGGCCATCTTTAGGTACTATTTTCTAACCAGGGAAGCAAAAGAAGATAAGGAGAAGTGTGACCTACTCACAACATTCTCCCACTCAGACGGCTCTACTGTTTGATAAACACCTTACCCTATGGATTCCACCAGATACTGTTTACATCCTTACAATCTTGGGCCAAACGATTTCAAGCCCAGGTGTAGTCTGTGCATTTGAGCTTCAAATGTTTTGCAGCATCTCTTTTGGCATGGGTAATAAATATTCATGTAACCCCTGCCCAAGTGGATGAAGATACTCAACCAGTGCTGAAAATCCGGAAAATAAAATCTATAACTAGTGAGACTAAGCAGGCAATAAAAAAGAAAAAGAAGATCAAAGCCAAAGTGGTTAAGGGCTCAGTAGAGTCTCTACGATCATTGCCAAGGTCAGGAAGCCAACAGACTAGGGTGACACATCTTTCAGGATGCTCTCCTTCTACATTCATTCCTTGCTCTACTGTGCTAGTGTCTACTTCCACTCCTCGTGAGTCTGGGCTTCTCCCTCACTGCATCCTCTTCCTTCTTCTCCCATTTCCACCCCTCCCCTAGTAAACATATCTCCCACCTCATCAGCACCAGCACCAACCCTCCCAAATGTACCCACTACACCAGTTATAATCACTTCACCCATACCTAATCCCAGCCCACCAGCAGTGCCACCTGCACGCCCTCCAACACCTCATGCACCTGTTGCATCTTCAACGGTGGTGGATTCTACTTCTCTATTTGAGATTTTTGAGAAGATATTATAGGACTCCACGAATTATATCGCCACCATAGAGTTAGGAACAAAGCAATTAGTGGCTACACATCGTCACTCCGCTACTTACGCTGCTATGGAGGGATCTCTACGAGTCACTGAGAGCGCCATCGCCGATCGGGATGCTACTATTTTTGCACTACAACAAGCCTTGAAGTTAAAGTCCCAAATGATTAATGACCTTAAAACTCAGGTACAAGGATTTAGAGAAATGCTTCTACATGAAAATAGGGCTACCAGCCACCTACGATGGGTATGGATGGACGCTATCATGTACACAAATGCGGAATGCAGCCCCAACCTTTGAGATGGCTCACGTGTTTTATTAGGTTTAGTTATTGTGGAAACATTGGAAGAGGGTGTACCTTCAGGCAAAGAGTGAATAGAACTCCATAACGAGGCAAAAATTTGGTAGTGTCCACCACTCCAACAGATCCTCATCTGACCCGTCATGTGGAGTAGGCTATTCCAATTCAAGGCTGGTTGCTAGGGACAAAGAACTATGTTGCACGATGGGATCCATGCCTCCTTCTAGGCGAATGGGTTGCATTGGGGAGCCAAGAGTATGTATCCACATGGCGTCATTTCCCCAATCATGAAGTTCTTTAGTGTGTCGCAACCATGGTCTACCGATGAGCAAGGGAAATTTGCCCTCAACCTGGGGAAGATGAACCACAACAAAATCCAAGTTAAAAGTAAAGTCTTGTTCTTGCAGAGGCACATTGTCCACTATGCCCAATAGGTACATTGTCCGCTAGTCACGGCCAATGTAACTATGAAGGGAGCAGGGCGAGTAGACTGTAGACCTAGAGAAACATGGTGAACTCGGGCATCAAATTGATGCCAGATCCACCATCCACTATCACTCCTGAGAATTTCCTCCCCAAGACGGACACGATGAGACGAAGGCTTCTATAATAAGTGAGGGGAGAAATGGGATGGGATATCATATAGGACTCTGATGGTTGCACTGGGAGGTGCCCGCCACTAGGACTTGCTCAGGGGTAAAGTGACTGAATAACAGCAAGGGTGTCACTTCTAAAACTTGTATCTAGCCGCAGCATGTCATAAAGGGACACTTGTTGCAAGGTGTTCTTCAAGATTGTCTCTACCGTAAGCTTTTCTTTTTCTACCAGTGGTTTCTCTAGTACCTTGTTCTTCTGTAGATCGAAAACTACTTCCAAGAAGGCTTCATCAATATCAGAGAGTAAAGATTTGGACTCTTGCTTGTCAATGGCTGATGGATTGTCAAAATAGCTGAAGGCATGGTATCCATTGTTGTGAGAATGTGTGGGGGAGTTGAACGTGTTGAAAGGCTAATACTGAGAGCGTCTCTTTGGGCCCAAGCGAGGACGCCCACTAGCTCCTCTACCAACTGCAGCTTATCTTGAGGGGTAACACACATGGGTAGAAGGGGGCGGGTGAGGAATGGAGCTAACTGCTATCAAATTGAGCTTGGGAAAGGTAACCTCATATAGCTTTGACTTGGGTTCAAAGTCATGCACAAAGTTTAGGGCAATCCTTACTGTAGTGATCCTTCGTTTCAAGGCAATGACGGCAGGGAGGGGACCCTTTTGTCAAGGGGAATTTGCTTGGTAATGTCCATATTCCCCACATGTGTAGCACAAAATGGGTCGATTCACTGGGTGAGACGAAGGGCGAGGCAGTCCTTGCTCCTGGATCACGGAGTTGGAGGTGGAGGCATAGAAGCTTTGAGGTGATGAGGGAGCATGAGTAGGATAAAAGCTCTGAGAGGGAAAAGTGCTCTGCATACCTTGCATAGGAGGGGTTGTCAGCAAAGGTGGCATGTGGTTTGGAGGCCATAGGGGGAAACCATGTTGGATGCAGGTGGTGGCCCTTATGGAAGAGTAGGACCAAGACTTTGTTGTATTTGTCGCAATCCCTTGAGATAGTAGAAATCCTTGTCCTCGTGTCCAGACTTTTCACATAAGTGGCAGTAAAACCGAAGGGGGCATTCATGTGGAGGGTGCCCTGGAGAGCTGCATGACCTACACCAAACCATAGCCTTAGTGTCCCGCTAATACTTAAGCTCTTCTAGCTTGCACTTTATCTATTCCAATGCTTCATGACCTCTCCTCTTGAAGAGCTCGCTGTACCTTTAGGGCTTCCAGTTCCCTGCGTAAAGAAGTTAAAGGATCGGAAGGACTTTCCAACAATACTGAGGGGGTCTCTACCTGAGGGGAGTCGGTGAACAGCTTCCTTGCCCCCTCTATCCTAGTTGAAACCGCAACGAACTCCTCCAGGGTGGTGTCAAGTCGGAGATTCTCCCTGAGTTTTTGCTGAGAAGTATTCAGAAGAGCCTTCTCTACCCATTTCTTGACCATAAACTCACCTGGTGGCTGAGGAAGCTTAGCGACCAAAGACTTTGTTCAGGTCATGAGTTCTGCAAAATTCTCTTTGGGCTGAAACAGTAGGTTGGACAACTCATCCAGAACCTTTTCTTGGAAACTGCCTGGCCTGAAAGCTTCACAAAATTGTTGTCTTAATGTAGCCCAAGTAGTAAAGTGGTTTTCTGCAAACTGACTATACCACTTGTCTGCTAAGCCATCCAAGGTAGATGGAAAGAGTACTAAGTAGGCACGACTACAGGTCGAGGAGCTAGCTTGTTTAAGCTCTCATCTGTGTTGGTCTACAGCTTGGTATGTCGAGCTCAATACTAGACCAGCTAGTCTAGTCACTCGTCCTGGTCTAGTCCCCTCTTATCCAGGTCTAGCCAGAGTAGGCTGGGTCTAGTCCTCTTTCATCTAGGTCTAGCCAGAGTAGGCTAGGTCTAGTCCTCTCTCTTCTAGGTCTAACCAAGAGTGGTCTAGTCACTCGCCCTGCTCAAGTGGAGTCTGGAGCAGTAAGTGAAGGTCTTCGTGCTCAAGGCTTGGGTGGGCTTGTGGTTATTGCATGACACATAGAAGGTAGTCAAAAGAGAGACAAAGCCCACTACTAAGTCCCTTGATGTACTACCACAGGAAGCGTCAACCCTTCGTGCCAAGCAGAAGTCCACCAACCCCATTACCCCTACTTTCTCCTTCAACCAGTTCTACAACTCCCCAATCACCCCCATCAATAAACTTCTCACCCATTGTGTTACAACAAGCTTCGATGCAACAAATTCCTATGCAGATAGCCATGGAAGAGCTTACAAGTGTTCTAGCTAAGGTAAGTATTAAGTTTTTGACTTTCAAGGGTCTCTCCAGAGAGGATGCTGACACCCATGCCCGGAGGTTTGTTTCTCTATACAGAGGTCATGGCCTCAACCGAGAAGATTTCTACTTAGTACTATTCCCATCTACCCTGGATGGATTAGCAGACAAGTGGTACACTCAGTTCGTCGAGAACCACTTTACTACTCGGGCTACATTAAGAAGACAACTTTGTGAAGCTTTCAGACCAGGCGATTTCCAAGAAAAGGTTCTCGATGAGTTGGCCTGTTAAGTATGGAGCTTGATTTACCCTTGTAGTTTTCTGTGGTAAAACCGCACATTTGTAAGGCCCCCATTATGAGGAGAAGCCATCGTGCGTGAAGGAAAATCACTCACCGGAAACCAAAATTTTCACGGACAAGAATCAGGGGCAACTTTAAAGGCCTCGGGGGCGGAGGCCCCTGAGATTCCTTTTCGCCGGAATATTTATGGCCGGACGGCGGCCGGAAAGTGGTCGGAAAACAAGCGGTCGGTTGGCCGGTGGCCGGTAGCCAATGGCCGATGGCCGGTGGTCGGAAGTCAATGGCCGGTGGCCGGTGGTCAAATTCAATGGCCGGTGGCCAAATTCAAAAGCGGACTTTTCTTCTCAAGGGCGGCCACACATGGGCGGATTGGAGGGTCCGATTTGGACTTATTCGCACAAGGGCGGCTACACATGGCTGTCTCTCATAAGAGAGGGCAGCCCTTTTGGCCTATAAAAGGAGGCCATTTCTACACACATTTCATAGTGTGAAGTTGATGCAACAAGGTGAGTGTGAGGTGGTGAGAGTGAAGCAAGGCGGGAACTCCATTAAGGGTATAATCCCTTTGTAAACTACTTCTTGTTTTGAAGTACTAAAGCCATTGAGTGGCTGTTTTCCCGTGGACGTAGCCCACATTGGGTGAACCACGTATATCGTGTGTACTCTCTCTCTCTCTCTCTACTCTATAATCTCGTGTATATAAATCTGTCTCTCTCCATTAAGTAATCTACTCAATTATCTATTTAGCTACGTCTTATTTCCTAACAACTGGTATCAGAGCAAGGTTTGCTCATAGCTAAATTATCTCAAGGAAAGGATTCCTTGAATTGAGTGGGAGTTATGGCGGAGGAAGGGAAGCTCAAGATTGAGAAGTTCAACGGCAAAAACTACCAACATTGGAAGATGCATATTGAAGACTCTCTGTACCAGAAGGACCTCTATTTGCCACTAGGCGGTCTTGCGAAGAAGCCCGCAACAATGGCAGATGAAGCATGGATTGTCCTTGATCGAAAGGCACTGGGAACAATCCGGTTAAGCTTGGCATCAACGGTGGCCTTCAATGTTTCGGAGATGAAGACCACGGAGGACTTCATGAAGTCACTTGACGACTTCTAAGAGAAACCATCGGCATCCAATAAGGTATTTCTTATGAAGCGCTTGTTCAATCTAAAGATGGCAGAGAATGGTTCATGCAGAACACCTAAATGACTTTAACACAAACATAAGTCAGCTTTGATCGGTGAAAATCAATTTCGATGACGAAGTGCGAGCTCTCCTTATACTATCATCTCTACCGGATAGTTGGGACAGCCTTGTGATGGCTGTAAGTAATTCTATCTCTGGTACAAGTACTCTTAAGTTTGATGATGTTGTGGGTGTTCTCCTAAGCGAGGAAATGCGAAGGAGAAGCACAGGAGAATCATCAAGTGCTGCACTATCAGTGGAAACAAGAGGAAGGGCTAAGGAGAGGTTCAAAAACCAAAAGGGTCGTGATCGCTCAAGGCGGAGCAAGTCATGCACAAAGTCAGTTCTTGAATGTTGGAACTGCGGCAAGAAGGGCCACGTCAAGAAGGATTGCTGGTCCAAGAAGAAGAAGGAGACAGAGTCTCAAGACAACAAGCCAACATCGGAGGCCAATGTGGCAGGTAAAGTAGAGCAAGATGCTCTAATTCTCTCATTAGAGAATGTGTCTAATTCCTGGATAGTAGATTCCGGGGCTTCATTCCATGCGACACCACACAAGCAACATTTCCAAGACTACACCAAAGGTAATTTTGGGTATGTATACTTGGGAGATGATGAAGCTTGTGAGATTGTCGGCAAAGGTACAGTTTCTGTCAAAACTGCTAACGGAAATGAATGGAAGCTTAAAGATGTTAGGCATGTTCCTTCTCTTCGCAAAAATTTGATCTCTACAGGACAATTGGACGATGAAGGTCACAACATTGCATTCTGAAACAAACGGTGGAAGACCTCAAAGGGATCTTTGGTGGTTGCCAAGGGTGAAAAAGTCGGTACACTTTACTTGTGTACTGTTAGCACGCAACCTTCAACTTGTGCAGCAACTACAGAAGTTGACAGTGCGGTGTGGCACTACCGACTTGGGCATATGAGTGCCAAAGGAATGCAAATCCTTCAAACAAAGAAGCTTCTACCAGGTTTGAAAGAAGTGGACTTAGAGTTCTGTGAAGATTGTGTTTATAGTAAACAAAAGAGGGTAAAATTTCAAAAATCAGGAAATGAAAGAAAAAATAAAAAACTTGAGTTGGTTCATTCTAATGTTTGGGGTCCTGCAAGTACACCATCACTTGGTGGCTCATTGTACTATGTAACATTCATAGACGATGCGACTAGAAAAACATGGGTTTATGTCATGAAGAATAAATCCGATGTATTTTCCATATTTCAAAGGTGGAAAGCCTTTGTGGAGAATGAAACAGGTACCAAGGTTAAATGCCTCAGATCCGACAATGGAGGCGAATATTGCAGCCAAGCTTTTGAAAGCTTTTGTGCTAGCAATGGCATTCGGAGGCAAAGGACAACCCCAAGGACACCTCAACAAAATGGGATTTCGAAAAGGATGAACAGGACAATCATGGAACGAGCACGAAGCATGCGGCTACATGCAGGCCTACCGCTTGAGCTTTGGGCGGAAGCTATAAGTACGTCTGTGTACTTAATCAATCGGTCACCCTCAACGGCATTGGATGGGGGAGTTCCAAAAGAGGCATGGACAGGTAAACCGGTGAATTATGCATTTCTCAAAGTGTTTGGGTGTGAGGCTTTCATGCACATAGATAGAAGCCTAAGATCAAAGTTAGATGCAAAGTCCAAAAAGTGTTTCTTCATAGGCTATGGAGAAGGAGACTTTGGGTATCGCCTATGGAATCCTGAAGATGGTAAAATCTTAAGGAGTAGGGATGTAATTTTTAACGAACAAAATATGTACAAAGATTACTTGGAAAGAAAACAAACAAAAGAAACAGGTGATGAGTACATGGAGCTTGAGGACGGTGAAGACTCAAGGACTGCAAAACGGTGACAATGTGCAACAATGTCAACCAAATGAGGAGCCTCAACCTATTCCCCGAAGATCTACAAGAGCAAGTAGACCTCCACAAAGGTTTGTTCCTTCCTTCAACCATCTCTTGATCTCAGATTCTGGAGAGCCGGAATCATACGAAGAAGCTATGCAACATGAATCCAAAGACGAATGGACGAAGAGCATGCAAGTGGAGATGGACTCACTACATCGCAACCAAACATGGGAGTTGGTTGAGTTGCCTAAAGGTAAGCGGACACTTCAAAACAAATGGGTGTACAAGCTGAAGGAAGAAGAAGGTGGGAAGAAAAGGTACAAGTCTAGGCTTGTGGTAAAAGGTTTTTCTCAAAAGAAAGGTATTGACTTCAATGAAATATTTTCTCCTGTTGTAAAAATGAACTCAATTAGGCTTGTCTTAAGCCTTGTGGCTGCTCATGATCTAAATCTCGAGCAAATGGATGTAAATACGGCATTCCCTCACGGTGACTTAGAGGAGGAAATCTACATGCTTCAACCAAAGGGGTATGAAGTAAAAGGTAAGGAGAAAATGGTTTGCAGATTAAAGAAGAGCTTGTATGGTTTAAAGCAAGCATCAAGACAATGGTACTTGAAGTTTGATCGATGGATGTTGGATCATGGATTCACAAGATGCAACTCGGATCACTGCGTCTACACGGAGAATTTGGGAGATGGGAAATTCATCATCCTAATGTTGTATGTTGATGACATGTTGATTGCAAGTGCTAACATGCAGGACATCAAAGACCTAAAAGAGGAGCTGTCCAAATCTTTTTCAATGAAAGATTTAGGTGCTGCAAAGAGGATACTTGGTATGAAAATATCAAGGGACAGGACGAAGAAGACAATAAAGCTATCTCAAGAAGATTACATCAAGAAGGTAGTAGAAAGGTTTGCAATGCAAAATGAAAAACCAGTTTCTACACCTTTGGCTGGTCATTTTAAACTAACGAAGGATATGTGTCCAAAGACACAAGAGGAGATAACCTATATGTCTAAAGTTCCATATGCTGCAGCGGTATGTTCTCTAATGTATGCTATGGTCTGGACAAGGCCAGACATTGCACATGCAGTGGGAGTTGTGAGTAGGTTCATGGACAACCCAGGTAAAGAGCATTGGTAAGCTGTGAAGTGGATACTTAGGTATCTAAAAGGGACAACAACAAATGCTTTGTATTTTGGAGGAACTGATATTTTTCTAGAAGGGTATGCTGATGCAGATATGGCAGGTGACAAAGATACTCGAAGGAGCACTACTGGCTATGTGTTCACGGTTGGAGGCACATCAGTAAGCTAGGCTTCAAAGCTGTAGAAAGTGGTTTCCCTTTCTACCACGGAAGCAGAGTATGTAGCAATGACGGAGGCAAGCAAAGAAATTCTGTGGCTTCACAGATTCTTAGAAGAGCTTGGATTCAAACAAGACAATTGTGTCTTGTACAGTGATAGACAAAGCGCTATCCATCTTGCGAAGAACTCAGCCTTTCATTCAAGGACAAAGCACATTGAGGTGAGATATCACTTCATACGCACTGTTTTGGAAGAGGGACAACTAAAGCTAGGAAAGGTGCATACAAGGGAAAATCCTGCAGACATGTTTACAAAGGTGGTCAACAAGGAGAAGTTGAGCTTTTGCTCATCTTCAATCGGCATTCAAGGATAAGAAGCCAGAATGGAAAGCAGTCACAGGTTTGGTTTGGAGATCAGTCTCCAAGTGGGAGATTGTTAAGTATGGAGCCTGATTTACCCTTGTAATTTTCTGTGGTAAAAGCGCACATTTGTAAGGCCCCCATTATGAGGAGAAGCCATCGTGCGTGAAGGAAAATCACTCACCGAAAACCAAAATTTTCACGGACAAGAATCAGGGGCAACTTTAAAGGCCTCGGGGGCGGAGGCCCCTGAGATTCCTTTTCGCCGGAATATTATGGCCGGACAGCGGCCGGAAAGTGGTCGGAAAACAACCGGTCGGTTGGCCGGTGGCCGGTAGTCAATGGCCGATGGCCGGTGGTCGGAAGTCAATGGCCGGTGGCCGGTGGCCGAATTCAATAGCGGACTTGTCTTCTCAAGGGCGGCCACACATGGGTGGATTGGAGGGTCCGATTTGGACTTATTCACACAAGGGCGGCTACACATGGCTGTCTCTCATAAGAGAGGGCAGCCCTTTTGGCCTATAAAAGGAGGCCATTTGTACACACATTTCATAGTGTGAAGTTGATGCAACAAGGTGAGTGTGAGGTGGTGAGAGTGAAGCAAGGCGGGAGCTCCATTAAGGGTATAATCCCTTTGTAAACTACTTCTTGTTTTGAAGTACTAAAGCCATTGAGTGGCTGTTTTCCCGTGGACGTAGCCCACATTGGGTGAACCACGTATATCATGTGTACTCTCTCTCTCTCTCTACTCTATAATCTCGTGTATATAAATCTGTCTCTCTCCATTAAGTAATCTACTCAATTATCTATTTAGCTACGTCTTATTTCCTAACAGTTGCAGCCTACCCACCCTGCTCCATTCACTGTTACACTGGTCGACCAGAGGACAGTTATCCAATGGGCAAAGGCAACAAGGTGCCTCTGAAGGTACAAGACTTCACCTTTAGCTTGGAGTTTGTGGTGGTCAGTCTTCCCCAGGTGGAGGGGGCATTTCCCTTGCTTATTGGTAGACCATGGTTGCAATATACTAAGGCACTTCATGATTGGGGAAATGACGCCATGTGGATACATACTCCTGGCTCCCCCATGCAACCAATTCAACTCGAAGGAGGTATGGATCAAGTAGTTCATCACAGCTCGTTTGTCAGTATATCCAAACCCGACCTTGAGCAGCAAACCTCACCTGACGGGTGTGGCGAAGACTTGCTGAAGAGGTTGGGAGCTACCACATTGATGCCGTGCTATGTGGTCTCTAATCAAGCCTCACTTGTGGATACACTCTCTCTCCCGGATCCTCAGGTTGACACCAGTAACCCAAGTCGTGCAACAAAAAGTATGCCAGTCCCATAAGCAAGTGTGTTAGTCCCTGATGACCATGATTCAAGTGTTCCTCTGATGAAATTTGTTGGCCTTGGTGAACCTATAACACATCACGAAGGGGAAAAAATCCTCCACTACAGGATTTTGCCAACATTCCACCTCTTCCTTTAACATCCCCCAGGTCTGACGCCCCTCCCACTCAAAAGCACTCTGTGTGTCTGAAGAATTACCCTTCGAGGAGCTTCCAATAGGATGGTTACAAGAGGAGTATGCGGAGTTTCCAATCGATCAAACACCATCCCATGATGTCTTGAAGCTCCAAGAGGTAGCTCACTCTTCATCTTCTGAGGCGCCCTCTCTAGCTACACCTTCTGACCCGATCAAAGAAGTCAACATGGGCGACCACACAACCCTTAGCACATCCTCTTAGCAGCTTGGTTATGGGAGCATCCCATGCTACTTGATTAGGTAGTCTCTTTCATGCACTCTTTCTAAGATGTTTTGGCTTGGTCCTACAAGGATTTGGAAGGGATCCCACCAGAATTGGGTGTCCATACTATCCCTCTGGTTGAAGGGGCTAAGCCTGTCAGAGGCCAAGCTTACAAGATCAACCAAAAGTATGCAGAAGCTGTCAAGACAGAGCTAGAAAAAATGCAAGAGGCAGGGATCATTATACCTGTGGAGCACTCTGAGTGGTTATCACCCATGGTGATAGTGCCTAAGAAGCAGTCCAATAAAATCCATGTGTGCGTAGATTACTGCACCTGAACAAGGTAACTATCCAAGATGGTTTTCCACACCTTTCACTGAGCGTGTGCTAGAAGATGTAGCAGGGCATGTATTGTACAGTTTCATGGATGGGTTCAGTGGATACAAATAGTTGGGCATCCATCCAGGTGATCAAATTAAAACGACTTTTGTGATTCCCTTGGGTATTTTTATCTACACTAGAATGTTGTTTGGGTTTGAAAATGCTCCACCTTCCTTCAATTGCACAGTATATGTCATATTCTGACCCTTGCTTACAAATCATCTTCACATCTTCATGGATGATTTTTCAACCTTCTCGGGTGCTCGGTGTTCAACCCCAGTGGAGAATCTACAGGAGCACCTCGCTCAGGTGCAAAGAGGCACGCCTGAAGCTCAATCCGAACAAATGACATTTTTTGGTCACTAAGGGTACACTTCTAGGCCATGTAGTGTTTGCTAAAGGTTTAGCACCCGGCCCAGAGAAGATAGCACCAATCTTGAAGTTACCACCTCTAACCAACCCTAAAGGTGTTCAGAGCTTTGTAGGCAAGTTTATACGCATGTATGCACAGGTGGCTCAACCACTGACCCGACTCACCAGTGCTACTGTACCCTTCCAATGGTCCAAACCTGAGGCTGAATCATTTGCTTACCTTAAAAAACGCCTCACTGAAGCACTTATTCTAGTGGCTCCTGACTGGTCTATTCCATTTCATGTGCATACTGATGCTAGCCAACTAGCTGTGGGTGTTGTGCTAACTCAACCTAGTAAGGAGTACAACTTGGATCGCCCTGTTCACTATGCAAGTCGCATGCTCACCAAAGCAAAGCAAAACTATAGCACCACAGAAAGGGAAGGTTTGGCTATTGTGTTTTCTTTACAAAAAATTTTCATATTTATTAGGAGTCCACTTCACAGTTATTACTGATCACCATGCCCTGCGCTATCTGCTTAATAAGCCACAAGTTGCAAGTCGAGTATGGCGATGGCTACTCTTATTTCAAGAGCTTGATTTTGAAGTGGTACTCAGACCCGTCAAACATCATGTCCTTTCTGATCACCTCTCTCGCATTCACAGAGGTGAAGAAGCAACAAGGGTTCCAGGATAGCAGTCTCTTTAAGGTGGATACCACTTCGGAATGGTATGACGATGTCTTGCATTTGCTATTTGCTGGCCTGTATCTTGAGAATGCGTCTCCATTGCAGAAGAGAAGATTGCTTTTAAACTCTAGACCATTGACTCTAATTGGAGGCCAGCTCTACAAGTCAGGACCAGATGGTGTCCTAAGACGGTGTGTCTCCCCTCATGAATTTGAGAATATTATGGAGGATGCCCACAGTGGTCCCCTGGTCACATCACCGCCCAAAAGATTCAACAGATTGGTCTATGGTGGCCCTATGTTGATTGGGATGCAATTGCCTATGTAAAGTATGTGATGTGTGTCAGCGTTGTGGACCTAAACCAAGCAAGCAGTCCAACCGTACTTTCCAGGTCTCTATGGCATGGCTGACCTTTGAGCAATGGGGCATGGATTTTGTGGGTTTGATTGCTCCTCCGACCCAATCAGGTAACCGAAAGTATCTGTTGGTGGCTACAGATTATGCAACCGAGTGGGCAGAGGTACTGGCGACAATTGATTGCATTGGCAGTACTATAGCCAAGTTTCTGTATGAAAATATATTGTGCATGTTTGGATGTCCCCTGGACATCACCAGTGATAGGGGCAATCACTTTGTTGATGAAATGATTTCAATCTTGCTAGCCAACTACGAGATTTTTCATCGTAAGTCTTGTTCCTATTACCCTAGAGAAAATGGGCAGGCCGAGAGCACCAACAAGGTTCTGATAGCCCTCTTGAGGAAAGCATGTCATCTTCATCTGGAATCTTGGGCTCAAGCTATCCGTGGCACCCTTTGGGCATGCCGAACTTCCTTCAAAGCCACAACCAATCACACCCCATTTCAGTTAGCCTTCAGTTTGGAAGCAATAGCACCCTTTAATTCAACTCATGATCTCTGCGAGTAGGGAGTATACGTGCCCATGGGGGCTTGAGGTACCGGCGACAACTGATTGCATTGGCAATACTGTAGCCAAGTTTCTGTATGAAAATATATTGTGCATGTTTGGATGTCCCCTGGAGATCACCAGTGATAGGGGCAATCACTTTGTTAATGAAATGATTTCAACCTTGCTAGCCAAATACAAGATTTTTCATCGTAAGTCTTGATCCTATTACCCTAGAGAAAATGGGCAGGCCGAGAGCACCAACAAGGTTCTGATAGCCCTCCTGAGGAAAGCATGTCATCTCCATCTGGCATCTTGGGCTTAAGCTGTCCGTGGCACCCTTTGGGCATGCCAAACTTCCTTCAAAGCCACAACCAATCACACCCCATTTCAGTTAGACTTCGGTTTGGAAGCAATAGCACCCTTTGAATTCAACTCATGATCACTGCGAGTAGGGAGTCTACGTGCCCATGGGGGCTTGGGGTCTGCCTCTATCTCTCGTCTCACCCTATTAGAAGAAAGCCGCAATTTAGCTTCTCAAGCTCTTGAAGGAGAGAAACTTCATCGCAAGGCTTGGCGTGATCACCATCTCCAAAAGCCAAAATTTTTGCAAGGCTCATTGGTGCTAATGTATCAAGCTAGATACCAGAAAAAAGCAAAGAAGTTGGTCCCAGCTTGGCAAGGCCCATTCATGGTGCAGGAAATTTTACCACAAGGAGCAATCCAGAGTAGTAACTTTGGAAGGTGTTCCATTGTCGCTGGTAAATGGCTCCAGAATCAAATGCTATTATCCCTCTGAGTAAGCCGTCTGCAGCTATTTTGATATCTCTAGTTGTTCTGCCTATAGTATAGTACAGGTTCTGCACCACCCTTCTCTCTTCTTTCACTTAACTTCCCACCAGAGCCGGTGTTATGATAATGTCCTTGCACACTCTCAGTTTGTATCAGTCTCTACTATGCTGGTAAGTGTCTCCACATGTCTACCCTCAATATACCTTCTCTACTTCTGTGTAATTAGGGAGTTTGTTTCGTCCTGAACTTCTTGTAACCAGCTCATTCTTTCCAGGTCTATTGTTCTTTGTTTTCCGTGTTTTCATTTGGTGGAGTGAGATATCACGCACATTGCACTGAGGAGCACCCACTATAGAGGGCACGACACATTATCTCCACTACATGTGCTCTCATTTTTGGCACACCAGAACCCACAATACCTTGATTAGAAGTCTCATTTTTGGCACTCCCGGTGGGACCTCAACTGAAGTTTCACTCCACGGTGCCTACACATCGAGGAGCTAGCTCGTTTAAGCTCTCGCCCATGTTGGTATGGACTAGCTTAGTCTAGCTTGGTCTATCGAGCTTAATACAAGACCAGCTAGTCTAGTTAGTCGTCCTGGTCTAGTCCCCTCTCGTCTACTCTCATCCAGATCTAGCAAGAGTAGGTTGGGTCTAGTCCTCTCTCGTCCAGGTCTAGCCAAAGTAGGCTAGGTCTACTCCTCTCTCGTCCAGGTCCAACCAGGAGGTGGTCTAGTCACTCGCGCTAGTCTAGTGGAGTCTGGTGTAGTAAGTGAAGGTCTCCGTGCTAAAGGCTTGGGTGGGCTTGTGGTTACTGCATGACACATACAAGGAAGTCAAAAGAGCGACAAATACCACTACTAAGTCCATTGAAGTACTACCACAAGAAGCGTCAACCCTTCGTACCAGGCAATAGTCCACCAGCTCCATTACCCCTACCTTCCCCCTCAAACAATTCTACACCTCCCTCATCACCCCCATTAATTAACTTCTCATCCATTGTGTTACAACAAGCTCCTGCACAAACAACTATGGAGGAGCTCACAAGTAGTCTAGCTAAGGTGAATATTAAGTTTTTGACTTTCAAGGGTTTCTCCACAGAAGATGCTTACAACCATGCCCGAAGGTTTGTTTCTCTTTGCAGAGGTCGTGGGCTCAATCGAGAAGATGCCTACTTAGTATTCTTCCCATCCACCTTGAATGGCTTAGCAGAAAAGTGGTATAGTCAGTTTGCAGAGAACCGCTTTACTACTTGGGCTACATTAAGACAACAATTTTGTGAAGCTTTGAGGCCAGACAATTTCCAAGAAAAGGTTCTGGATGAGTTGGCCAATCTACAGCTTCAACCCAAAGAGACTTTTGCAGAACTCATCACCCGAAAAAAGTCTTTGGTCACCAAGCTTCCTCAGCCACCATGTAAGTTTATGGTCAAGAAATGGGTAGATAAGTCTTCCAAAGACTTCTCAACAAAAACTCAGGGAGAATCTCTGATCTGACGCCACCCTAGAGGAGTTCATTGCAGCTGCGACTAGGATAGAGGGGGCAAGGAAGCTGTTCACTGACTCCCCTCAAGTAGAGACCCCCTCAATGTTGTTGGAAAGTCCTTCTAACTTCTTTACGCAGGGAACTGGAAGCCCTAAAGTTAGAGCTAGCTCTTCAAGAGGAGAGGTCCTTCTCTTAGAGAGGAGAAGCCTCCTCATCACGAAGCATTGGAACAGATCAAGCGCGAGCTAGAAGAGCTTAAGTCTCAGCAAGAGACTAAGGCTATAGTTTGGTGTAGCTCATGCCACTCTCCAGGGCAGCCTCCACAAGAATGCTGCCTTTGGGTTTACTGCCACTTCTGTGAAAAGTTTGGGCACGAGGACAAGGATTGCTACTATCTCAAGGGATTGCGACAAATACATCAAATTCTTGGTCCTACTCTTCAACAAGGGCCACCCACCACCTACATCCAATATGGTTTCCCCCTATGGCCCCCGGGGGATTCACCATGGAAAACTTACCACACCACGTAAGTGCAGGGGAGGGGATTTTTTCACAAGTTACATAAGCGTATAAGTTAGGGCCAGGTCCCCATTAATTTCTCCCAACCTTAAAAATAAGAGAGGGGGTATCATATTTATGGTTGAGAAAAGGAGAGGAAGTTTTTGTGTTCCAAAATTATGGCTTTTCAAAATATTCTGTCCTCAAACTTGTGAGTCAAAAGCTACAAAGATACATGCAAGAACTAGCAGTGATTTGTATCAATTGCTTGTTTTGTGATTATAGTTCATTTCTTGAGGGATGAAAGCCATAAAGAGTTTGTATAGATGCAAATTTACACGGAGAACCTAACACAACATTATAACTATGTTTTTTGAGTAATTTAGATGGGTCAGAATTGGACGAGTAGCTAGAGTGTGGGCTAAACGGGCGTGAAAGTCAAACTAAGACACATTGAGGGTACATCTAGTTATCAGCACAAGTGGTTCATTAGTACGTTGCCAGTCACTATGCTACACGCTCTTTGACTATTTTACTCAGCTAGATCATGTGAGGCATAAATTTTATATGTAAGATAGGGGTATGATAGTTTTTTGCAATGATTACCGCATAAGCGTAGAAAGGGGGGTCATATTCCCTAATATGAGTCGTATATAGGGGTTTTATCAAAGTCGTCTGCTCGCAGGTGGCATCCCATTTTGTATATAGAGTGAATCCCCCAGGCTATGGCCATCCAAACCACATGCCACCTTTGCTGACAACCCCTCCTATGCAAGGTATGCAAAGCACTTTTCCCTCTCAGAGATTTTATCATACTCATGCTCCCTCATCACCTCAGCATCTTTCAGGATGCTCTCTGTCTACATCCAGTCCTTCCTCTACTGTGCCAATGTCTACTTTCACTCCTCGTGAGTCCGTCGCTTCTCCCTCATTTCCACCCCTCCCCTAGTAAACATATTTCCCACCCCATGAGCACCAGCACCAAACCTCCCATATGTACCCACTACACCAGTTGTAATCACTTCACCCATACCTAATCGCAACCCACTAGCAGTGCCACCTGCACGCCCTTCAGCAACCTCATGCACCTGTTGCGTCTTCAATGGTGGCAGATTCTACTTCTCTATTTGAGCTTTGTGAGAAGATATTACAGGACTCCAGGAATGCTATCGCCACCATAGAGTTAGGAACAGAGTAGTTAGCGGCTACATATCAACGTCACTGCGCTACTTACGCTGCTATGGAGGGATCTCTGCGAGTTGCTGAGAGCGCCATCGTCGATCGGGATGCTACTATTTTTGCACTATAGTAAGACTTAAAGTAATAGTCCCAAATGATTAATGACCTTAAAGCTCAGGTACAAGGATTTAGAGAAATGCTTCTACATGAAAATAGGGCTACACTTTCGCCTACGACGATGAGCGTGGGGTATGGATGGACAGGATTAGGCACACCAATGTAGAATGCAACAACAGGTCCTTCTCAATAATTTATGGGACTCTACACACAACGTCCAATGCAGTACTACAATCAACAGTATCCTCAGGGGTTGCAGTCGTCGACATTGCCTCAGATGCAAAACGTTCCTTGCTACGATGGTGTTGCTCGTGCACACCGCGTGCACACCGCCATGGCTGTGTTACTCGATGGCTCAGTACACTACAGGACATGTGCTACCCTCTGCCCTGCAGTGGTTGCTCCCTTTGTAGGCAGCCCTACTCCATTTTCAGGCGGTCTAGTTATGGACAACAGAGCCCACCCACAACAAGGTTCCACCATTGATTTGATAGCTCCAACTCCAGAGGCTGATGCTTCGGGTGGTGTGGCGACTAATTTTTCTCTTGGGTGACTGCATTAAAGTCTTTTCACCATGGCAGTGCACTGTAGTAGTTATTTATTTTGCACTCTTACGATCTTTTAGCAGGTTCAGTTTTTCTCTCACCGAGACGATGAGTGGTTTTGTGGCGGGCAACCTAGCAGGGCTATAGTGTCACTGGCACAGATAGACAGTTAGTCACAGTTGGTCAAGTTTCACACTGGACGGGGACTCTCTTGTCGGGTCGGTGACACGTGGTAGGATACTGGGTGGTCCAATCGACATCGTGTCCAACGCAGCATTACTACAATTTAGAGATAGGCTTAGTTGGATTAGATATTGGTGAGTCGTTAGTGGCTCTTTATGGTTGTATATATCCTAGTTGTTTGGGTTTTCATGTATTATCTACTTTTGTATGGTCCATCATCTAGAGTCTCTCATCAAAGTTGTACACATCACGTCTGCACTCGACACCCCCACTGTACCTATGAGATCTAGGGAGCCGAGTGTGCTACCATGCCAGGGTCTGTATCAGTTTCTTTGAGTTTGTTGGTGTTCGTGTCATTCCTCTGCTGAGTTGTACTGTTGTTGCTATGTTGTTCTTTGTCTTCTGTGTTTTCATTCTGTGGAGTGAGATATCACGCACATTGCACTGAGGAGCACCTACTGTCGAGGGCACGACACATTATCTCCGGTACACCAAGTCATCTCTTTGAAGCTTGAAGCTCTCTTGGTACATTAAGAACTATGAACCCTAATCTTTTCACAGCTCCACTCTTAAATATGAAAAGTTTTATGAATACATAGTGTAGCAATTACGGGCCTTAATCTTTAAGAACTTTCCGCCTATACCTTGGTAGCTTTTTTGCCAACCCTAGCTAGAGCAAGGGAAAGAAAAAATCCTTTCTACTATATATGAGGTAATGATGTGCACTACTACCATGTCTCTCTCACAAGAAAGATGCAAGTAAGAGAGTGGAGCAGAGACATTGAATCCAATTGTGTTTCCATTGTTAAAACCAATTTTAGAACCAAATCCATTTTCAAACCAAGTTTTATGATTACATCGACTTCCCATAGCTTTCATCCCTTCACACCATGTTAACTTATTTGATGATCTGCATTATCAAACTTGGTAGCATTGCTAGACTAAGATAGACTAAAAGGGACTCTCTCTCTCTCTCTCTCTCTCTCTCTCTCTCTCTCTCTCTCTCTCTCTCTCTCTCTCTCTCCGCCCCAATAGAAGTAGAGCAATCCTAAGTTTGTTGAACAAGGGATAACATCTCATGAAAATATAATGTCTATGAGAAGCTCCCAAGTTTGGTATCTAAGAATGCTTTGTAGCATCTTACATATTTAATACTTGTTAGAATCTGCCAAGTGGTTGCGTCATGTGTCATTTTAGAAATGCAATAGACTATACATGTAGGAAGAGAGTATTGATAGTGTTTCACTTGAAAGGGACGACAATCCTACGAGAATCGATGCGATGTTTCTTTGGACGAACAACAATGCAGAAGTCACATACTAGTAGCATTTAAGAGAACACGATTTCTTTCTCTTGAAGACTTTTCAGGCCCTCTTAAGGGACTCTAACAATTAAAATTGAACGACCTTCACCATATGGGTACTAAGACCTTTAGCACACAAAAAACACAATGTTTTATTGTGATAACAAATGTTTTAAAATAGTAGTATTACTTTTTTGTTTTCTCTCTGACAAAAAAGCCTCTTATTATTAAATTTCTCTCAATAGCCATATGTAGCCATAGGGAAGTTTTTTTTATCCATGAAATGGGGATACATTTGTTTTCTCTCTCACAAAAAATTATTGTTATTATTAAATTCTTCTCAATAACCTTATGTAGGCCATAGGGGACGTTCAACTTATTTTCTTTGATCCATAAAATGTGGGTACATTTCATGTTGCTTCTGAAGCCAAAAGTGTGGATTTGGCAATTGTATATTTCATGTTGATTTTGGCTTAAGAGTGTGCATTAACTGAGTCAACGTCGATTAACAGAAGCTGCTGAAGACCGGTGCACATCGAAGTTGAATTTGAAGAAACGATAAAGATTGGAGTTATTCCAAGCTGTAAAGAACAGGCTAGTTAGTGTGCTTAGGTAGAAGATTTAGTAAGTGGTGGAGCCCTAAAGGCCTTGAGCGACCGGACATCGCATATTTTTACCCTAAGTATATAAGACAGTGTAAAAGAAATTAGGGTTCTCAAGCTCATATGTTGAGAGCACTTTTTGGTGAGAGCTTTTGAAATGTGTGGCTA
Organism: Adiantum capillus-veneris; assembly: GCF_014529385.1. NCBI lineage: Eukaryota > Viridiplantae > Streptophyta > Polypodiopsida > Polypodiales > Pteridaceae > Adiantum > Adiantum capillus-veneris. The sequence continues at coordinate 26,014,716 of NC_140955.1, read as the reverse complement.
TGCAGTCCTTGAACTTCTCCTTGCTCATGAAACTTGATTAAAACTAATCAATGATTCATTCTCTTTCACTATGCCTCCTTCATGCTTCTTATGATTGCCTATGATGCTTAGATTTACTAAATCTTCACTAATTAGTGGTTAACTCCTCTCTAATCTTATGGATTGCCCTCTTTTACTTGTGTGTGCATGTAAGTTTAATTGGAGTGTGATACTCGATAGATTTATGTGCGTGTGCTTGCGATTAGTGTTGCATGATGGCATTAGTGTTGTGTGCGTCTTGCAATCGTCAGTGTGTGTGGTTGGGTTGATTAGAGGTGAAGAGAAGTGGATGTGGAGAATGCCCTTCATTGTGGCTTAGCTCTTCCATAGATTGAGCAGCTCACCTCGTAGAGTTGAAATGTGGGTACATTTCATGTTGCTTTCAAAGCCAAGAGTGTGGATTTGACGATTGTATATTTCATGTTGATTTTGGCTCAAGAGTGTGGGTACAAAAAAAATGTAAATATCATCTCAAGGAAAAATTTATGAAAGTGACCATCTCCCCATGCCATGCATATCACCCTTTCTTACCAATTAAATGCTTCAATCCTTTAAAGGGTGTAGCAATTAGATTGAAATTTGCATTTTCCCAACTCCATTATGTACATGGTTTGTAGTTGCAAAATAGAAGTCTCTCTCTCTCTCTCTCTCTCTCTCTCTCTCTCTCTCTCACACACACACACACACACACATAGGTAAATTTTTTTGAATTTCTTTAAGACGAGCTTCAAATCTAGTTGTGATTTATTATTATAGTCAACCAAAACTAACCCACTTAATAACTTTTTTTGCAAACTGGCACTCGATTGTGTTGATGTCTCCATTTTTTAATGGATTTTCTTTGTTTTTGATGCACACTACTTCAACAAAGCCATCACGGCGTAGTTTCAACCCATTGTTCCATTCACTTATTTGTTATCTTCCTTGGTTTAGAGTGAGAGTTTTGTCATAAATCCATTGTCAAATTTGCTAGTATATATTAACTCTGACCATTGAAGTCAAGATAGTCATTCAAGTCTAGATGTTAGTATTTTTGGATTTCAAGGCGCACGCACGTGCGCGCAAGCAATTTTTAACAACGTAAGAACAATCTATCAAAGGTGGCAATGTGGGAGCATAGAGTTAGGGAGAGAATGCACAAGAGAGATTGATTTGAACTAGCCAACTTGGAAACAAATTAGATAGCTATACAATGGGGACAAAGGTGCTGCAATATGAGGTCCTTAAGTACCCCTCCTCAAGAATTTCCCTACCTAGAATCATGTCAAATAAGTAACATAAATACCTAAATGACAAAACAAATAATGGAACCACCCCCTGGGCATTCACTTGAGATGCATACACTTGAACACCCCCTCTCTAGCTCATAGTGGAAATATATAGGAAGACCCAAGTTGTTGAAGAAGCAACCATGGACACTCTCGCAGCAAGTGACTACTAGATTTGCAACCACCAACCTATCATCTGAAAATAATTCCATTAAGAGCACTGATAGAAAGTTGAATACTAAACCACACTACACCCAAGAATCCCCATCACATCAGGTCCAATTTTTACAAGATAATGAACTTTGGAACATATCTTCTCCATGATCCGATTAACAACAATGGTTACTCTACATCACATCCATATTGTTTGGGATATGTCATGGTGATTTCTTGCTACATGCGATGTGCCTTAAACTTCACACATGGGCTTAAACAACGATGACTTGATTTCCAACACACGAGTCTAAATTATGTATTGGGACCCTCAAAATTACCATGCTCTCTATCGCTCATGTGCCTCTCTCTCTCTCTCTCTCTCTCTCTCTCTCTCTCTCTCTCTCTCTCTGACTGAAGCATGTTGTAGCAACCTCCACTAGGCTAGGAAGCTCGAACTAAAACTACTATGGCAAACACCACATGAACCTTATCAATGCCTCGAGTAGAATCATTCCCACCATTGTCCTTGCCAAGTATGCCTTTGTGTTTGTCCTTTTTCAAAACTCGAACCTTGCCTTGGGAGAGTAAGAAGGCTTCTTGCTCAATGAGAAAATACTATCTAACATCACTGAAACCCCCCTTTTCCCTCCTGATTTGCAAGCATAATGTTCTAGCCACCATCGCATACTCCTCTCACAACTTCGTCAGTGCCAACTAACGTCACTAAGTACTAGCCAATGCACTTTCCATAACCAAGAGTTGGTTATAACTAGGTTGGGAGTCACATTGGTAGAGTGGTTAAAGCGCGTGCTTGCTAGTACATGGGGTTTGCCCTCGTGAGTTTGAATCTCAGGTAACCCGGTAACCCGAGCTGGTTGACACCCTTTTGCCTAGCTGCAAACACTGCCTTAAGAGATGGGCAAAACATCATAGCGCATAAAAGATGCAGTTGCAGTGTTGAAACCTCCATGGATTCTATCTGATCAAACATTTGTCCTAGGCGAAAACCACTATGTAGCGAGCTCAAATCAGTCTAGAGATGCCGCACTCAGACAAGGCGCTTGTAGATAATCCAGTCCACCACGATAGCTTGCGTGGATTGCAACGGCCTCCATGTTAAAATAAACAATCACCTACCTGCTGTGTTGGCGATCTTCGATCGTCTGCGTTCAAGGCCACTTGCCAACTCCTACGTGCCCTGCGCGACATGTGTCAATCAGTGCCTCTTTTTATTACAAAGGGGACATCTCGTAAGGTACCCCCAATTAACCTAATTAAATTCTAAAAGCAACATCTGACAATAATACCATACCAAGTATAACGTAGGGGGTACCCGGCTGGGTTAAATTGAAAAAAGGATACGCGAACGGCGGCTGAGCCTGCATCCAAAATATTAGCATCTGGTACGGTGCCCCCAGCCTGCTCGTCTTCTCATCAGAGGCTGCCCGCAACCCCATCGCCACCTAAATTGCTAGGAAGGCAGGTGGGAAGTCGAGAGGCAGGTGGAGGGGGAAAGGGTGTCGGGTGCAGCAAACCAGGCAGGTACGTGCAGAGGCAATGGAATGAGACGCTGGGGCGAAGCTAAAATATTTTCTTGTAATAATTGGGAAGAGCAGCAGCGTCGTGCGCTTGCTGGAGCCAACTTCTCAAACGTGTATTTTGTGAACAAAGGTGGTCAATCCTTCAAAGGAAAGAGAGGCAATCTTTAAGAATCTATGAGAGTAATTGAATAAACTGAGTGCGAGCAAGTAGTATGTCGTAGTATGTCTGGCTCATTTCAAAAAAATCATGTTGTATTAGACTGTCGCAGTTTTTTTTAAAAATAAAGTGACACAAAAAAATGAAAGGGGGGGGGCGTTGTAAAAAGTAGTGAATGAAGCAGAATACAAACATGTACAGTTTTCTCAACAGTTGGGTCATGTCACTTGTGTTTTACTATGGTATCGGAGCCAACTTCAGGACAATTAACTGTAGGACCAAATAGACGGAAATTTGTCTTATACTGTTTCCTTCTTCCAGCAGGATTGCTCATTTTAAATCAAAAGCCATCTCGTGTCAAGCTCGGCCAACATCCGACTTAATGTTGGCTTTGTTTTGGACTTCGGCCAAATATTGGCTCCTTTCACCGCCGGCCCCCCCACCGGGCCGGTGATCCCATGCCCCCAATCGTACTTGGCTAGGTATGCGGTGCCTCCCTCACAGAAGCTCATGATGTTGAGGTAAGTCGCAATGTGGGAATTATTGAGAGAATTTGTCCAAAACTTCTTGTATTTACCGCAAGGGGTGAGGCAATCATGAAAAGAGGGAAGCTTGGGCAAAAAACAAATTAGGCAAAGGGTAGTTTAGATGTTAGAGAGAGACTTGAGATGTGCTTTAAAACCGGAAAACTCTAGTAGCAAATGAGTTAACAATAGCAACTTCCTGCAAAGGTGTCGTAAGTCTCCCATTATTTATTGCATGTGGAAGTCAACACAATGCACTAACTTTCTGATTTGAAAATCAAATAGAAGCAATCAACCCCCAGAGAGGCCGGCTCACTCTCCCTGTGCTAATTCAGGGCAATAAGACCCTCGTAGTCCTCGCTCGAAAATGTCGACATGATTAATCATAGAATGATGCCAAGCTAAAAGCATCAAAGCTTGCAACAAGTAGGGCATTGACCATGTATACCACTCTCCAACATCTGCCCGTGTAGACAGAGGTTACCAAAAGTTGCAATCCATTCACAAGTTACACAACACGCCAAAATAAAAAATTTGTTGTGGAGTGACCTCGTGGATTATGCTGCTGACAGCCACGGAAATTCACCCCCAATTGCCACTCATATTTTGTCACTCCTGGGCATAGCCTTCTCTGATGATGATGGTTCCAAGGCTTTATTTCACGAGGGTCAGCCTCTATCTATATCCTACTCCACCAACTAATCCACAATTTCTCTTGCCATACCATTTGCAAATGAGAAGCATTATGTTAAATATGTAGACAAATTCTCTCAATATAAGAAGTTTAATGACAAGAATACATACAGTACTCTTTAATGGCCACTTTATGCAAGTCTTGAAGTTGCCTGCTTTCTATCACAGCCATAGACTACAAATTTTTTATCATGTTTGTACATGTCAGTGAACAGCGCCTCCTCCTTGGGTTCTGGAGCCTCTCGTGCCTTCGAGAGAGCATCCTCCACATCTTTCTTGACTTGTTTATCGATTGTTGCTAGCTCTTCTTCTGTGGCAGCTCCTTCCTGCAATCAAGTGAACCAATGCAAGGGAAAAATGATTGCAGCATATGATCAAGAAGGAAGAAACCAATAAATTCTAACCTTTAATATAATCTGCTTCACAAACTGAATAGGATCTCGTGCTTGGCGTATCTGCTTTATTTCATCCCAAGTTCGGTAAGTGCTACCTGGATCAGACATGCTGTGACCGTGGTAACGGTAGGTATCACACTCTATCACAATAGGCCCCTGTTCACAATCAATCACAAATCAGGAAAGAACATGCAAAGGACAAAACGTACATAATGCAATGGATCTTGAAGGAGAAGAAAGGTAAAGGAAATAAACATGCTCGCTCAACCCCCTCTTTATATAGAGGATACAAGGTCCTTCGACTTTCCAATTTCATGAGACTTTCCACTTCCTATACTATCATCGCCCTTCACTTTCATGATCGACGCTCGACCTTCCAATTTGGACCTCTTCAGTTCATCCTACCCTTATAGAAAGATTTTTCCTTTCTCCAAAATTGTGAGCACACAAAAGGAAATTTTTTTTGATTCATTTCTCCTAAGATCAGAAACCCCTACACTTTCACACCATTAAAATGCAAAGAACACATAGAAGAGGAACAAGAAAAGAGCAGAATCGAGCATATGCATGCGAGGCATCCCCTTGTATGAGCCATGGGTCCTTTGACTTTCAGAGTACCACACTCTTGGCCTTTCATATCGCACTCTATGACCTTCACAGTCACATTCGATGTGCCTTGTTTAGACTATTGAAAAGGATTTTCGAAAGAGGTCACAATGCACGATAAGATCTTGGCGCCTCTTTGAAGCTTGGAGGCTGTACCGCGGAGCTTGTACGAAAATGTAACAAAGCGGCTGCTATACCCTAGACTGGGGGTAGAAGTTTAGATACTTTAGGGGCTCTTCCTTCCAGTGGTCCCCTTGGCTCCAAACTTGGAAGGGGTTCCTTGAACCCTTTTTGGAGGGAGGTAAGCAATAAAGGGATTTCTAAACTATATCACCTTTGGGATGATAGAAACCTCTGCTAGAAGGATATTGAACTCTTAGTATCTCAAGAAAATCTCGGATTGTATGAAAGGCTTCTAGTCAGTAACCTCTTGGAAATGCTATCCTCATCTCCTTCACCCGTCTGCGGGTCTAAGTTACAAGGGAAAGGACCCTTGGAACTGCTATGGAGAACCCTCCTCCCTACTGCCCTTTATATAGCCCTTCGACTTCTAGGTTTCCTTGCCCACCTTAGCAGTCAGCCCTTGGCCGAGGTCTTTGACCCCCCAGGGTTGCCCTTGGCATGACATTACTCCCCCCTTGGAGAAGTGTTTTCGTCCTCGAAAACAAAAGTAGGAAACTTCTTCTTAAGAAGACCAATGGTTTCCCAAGTGGGACCTTCTTCGGGTCGATCTTTCCACTTGACTAAAGCTTGTCGACGTACATGATGACGCGTATGTAAGTCATGTAGTCTAAGATTCGCTCAGGTTCATGCGGTTGGGTAGGAGGTTCAACGAAATCAACCAGAATCTGTTGGTCAATGACATTGTCGTCCCCATGCAAACGTTTACGTAAACAACTTACATGAAATACCAAATGAATACGAGTGTACAGGTAACGAGAGTTTATAGGCTTGGTCACCAACTCGCTTGAATATCTAGAGAGGCCCACAGTATCGTGAAGATAATTGTCACGTGCGCATCTAACCCTATGTGTACGTGGACAAGCTACTTCATGACTAGGGTTCAATTCAGTTCAGTTAGCTTAGGAAGTGTTCTGGCACTTTTGTGAGTCTATTCGCAAACCGTGCATGTCCAGACACTAGAGTAGATGCATATCCTCTGGTTGTACACAGCATGACCATCAGATTTCAGTCAGAACCCATCAGGAGCGTTTTTACGATGCATAGACCTATTTTCCCTATTTTAGCCGTTTTTCACTTATTATTAGTAAGTGACTTTTGTTGGGAAACTGGGTAGGGCAATTTGACCAAGGATGTATATAAGAAACCTAGCGCTAGCAATATCTGTCAGAAGAGGCAGGAGGGACCTATGTCCAACAGTGCACTTTCTCAGCAAGACCCCCCCCCCCCCCCCCCCCCCCCCCCCCCGACATAGCGTTTTCAGCAATTGCAGACCGGCCAGCGTTTTGCAACTTGCATGTCAACCCTGGGACAAGAGACTCAACAGATATCTAGCGTTTCTGCAGCAAACCCCCAAATCAGACCTAGCGTTTTTGGAGCAGCACATCAACCCAACGTTTTGCAATTCCTTCGCGACAGAACCCCCAGAAGCATCAACGTTTTCAGTTTGCAACAGTCAGATCCCGCAGTAGAAGTCCCAAACCTCGCAGATCCTCGCCGCACGGTCAGATCAACCAACGTTTGCAGATTCAGCCCGGAAAATGCAGATTTCAACATCTGCATTTTCAACACGTCGGCGTTGCATCGCCGTCGTCATCGACATAGAGTCAAAATTCAGCAGATACAAGATTTGCAAATTTCAGCCATTAGCGTTTTCAGATTTCAGCCAGCCTCGTCGTCGACATCGTCGACAAGTCCATTGCATTGTAGAGATTTGTGCAATCAATAGTAGACCGCTCTCGCCATAAAGAGTGGGGCCTTCAGAGAAGGGTTTGACAACATTCTAGTGTCGTATTCTTCTCTCTCTATCTCTCAGTCTCAGCACCTTCTTTCACAGTGTTCACCACTTTGTTTGTGTTCATTGCACTCTCTCACTAAAGGAACCGAAGGCTCTCCCTTCCGTAAGTAAAAGGAACCCTTGAGCACAATTCGAAGCACTCACCTTGAGCAAAGTTCAACATTCACATCCGCTGCACCTTACATTGGTATCAAAGCTTTGACAGTGTTCTGTATCATTCAAGAAAAGAACCACATAATTTTTTTTTGCTTGTTGCGGTCACACGTAACCCAAGTCCTCTTGGGCGTGTCGATTCCTAATCGTGTTTTTGAAGAGTGACAAGAAGAAAAGTGACAAGAATCCAAGAAAGAAGGGCTTGTCCAACCTCCCCTTGTTTCTCTTTTCACTCATTGAAAGCGGACTGCATACTTAGCGGCCGGCCAATCGACGTGAGGTGGGAAAAAGCAACCTTGGTGTGAGCGCAAAGCCGCCAAGGGGTGCGTCCGCAGGAAAGAGAAGAGCTCGGGTAAGAGAAGATCCTTCTCTAACACAGATTGCAAGCTAAAGAAGAACCTCAAGAACTCAAGAACTCAAGACACTCAAGAACCTGAGAACCCAAGACTACAAGAACCCAAGTTCCTCGAGAACTTGAGAACCCAAGACTTCAGTGTATGGTCATCACCCGAAGCAGAATGGATACTTTGCATGAAGGTGATGAGCATGAGGGTGGTGAAGAAGAATTTTCCCCACTAGGAGGTTTTTTCGACCCTCCCCCTTCCCCATCTACGCCAAGGATTGTACCAAATCCGATGGAGACTTCGGTCAAGTCGATGATGGACAGGATGTCACAACAAGAAACGAATCGCGTTGCCTTGGAGCGCGAGCACAAAGTGCGCAAAGAAAGAAAGGCAATCTTGGATCGCGCCGCGAAGAAAGAAGAGCGGCCTTGGAGTTAGAGCGTGACGCGCTGAGAGACCAGCGCATGCAAGAGTTGGTCCGACAGGTACTCACCTCGAAGTCCAAGCGGTCAAAGAAGTTGGTAGTTCTTCAACTAGCACAAACAGAGATTCGGACTCCAACAACCCCATCAGAGAGAAGTTGACATTCAATAAGTATGACGGTAAGATGGATTCTACTATTATTCATTCTTGGTTGCATCAATTTGATGCTTACTTTGCCACAACTAAGAAGCAGGAAATAGCAAGGTTTTGACAGCAACTATGTACCTTGCTGGTGATGCCATTGATTCGTACCACGCATGGCAAGAGGCACAGTTGACCGTGCATCTAGAGGACGCCGAGGAAGGCGTGGCCCTTTCTTTCAATTGGGCCGACTTCCAAGACAAGCTCAAGGCGCAGTTTATGCCACCCCAATACCTCGCACAGTTGAAGGACGATTGGCGCGGTCTCAAGCAAAATGGTATGCCCGTTATGTCTTTCTCTAATCGTGTTTTGCAACTCGGCACCCAATTACGCAAATCGGATGATGAGCGCAAGGAGGCATTCCTTTATGGATTGGACGAGTATATCAAGTATGATGTCTAAGTACTCGATCGATCCAATCGTCTCAACAAGGCGGTAGCGATTGCTCTCGCACAGGAGATGAAGCACAAGGGAAAGCCTAAGGAAAACAAGACTTCTCCAAATAGCACTCAGACTTCTCAGAACTCCTAGAACGGTAAAGAACGGTAAGATTGGTAACTCTTCTAACCAATCTTCCTCTAGTCTCTCAGAAAAGAATACTCAAAATGAACCTAAGGGTAAAGCAAACACAATTGCTAAACCTAAGCTCACTCCAGATTAAAAGGAGAACAAGGAATTTTAGGAGGATACATCCCGTCGGAAGAGCAAAGCATTTATTCTAAGGAAGGTCGTTGTTATCATTGTCACATCAAGGGTCACATAAAAAGAACATGTCCTAAGCTCAATTCGAATGAATCTACAGAACCCACTTTCTCTGTCAATGCAATAAATATGAACACGTGTGACCCAAGTTTCTCATGATCCTCTATAACGGGCCTGTACAATGTAGAGGGCTGTACTATTTCAATTACCTGTTAGGATCGTTTTCAGCGGAGCGAACACACCTATACGTGTCCCAAGGGCTCCCGCACTCAATGGGACAGTTCCCCTGTGAATTGGACGAGTTTTCACGCGAGAAAACTCTCCAAACTCGCAATCTTCCGCAATGGAACTGTGCGTACTTGTGGGGGATTAGCAATTAGCTAATCCGGTCCTGTTCAAAAGGCTATTGCCTTGGCAAACACGCATAAACCCCCAGAACTGTACATATTCATTTGAGTAGCCCAACTAGTGGGGCATATTACCATATGTGTCAAAGGGGAGAGAGAGATGCACGAGACAAGTCATCGCGCTACATGAGACAGAGGAGAAGGCAAGCTGTCCATGAAAGTTGTAGACCTGCACCCACTACTCACACACACACACTATAGGTCACTTCCATGAGTAAAAATCAGCCCCCAGCCTCAAATAGGCGTCTCTCCTTGCTGAGGTGTCCTGCAGGTTGCTCTCCTCCTGCCAAGTGTCCAGTTTGCCCCTTTGATGAGTTAATTCCCTAGTTCCCACTCACTCATAAAGTTGTGACTTGCCATGTGGCCCAAATTTCTTCTGGCGCACACATGCTTCTATACTCATCAGAATTCAGTGCTACTTGGCCCCACCAGTGCTAGACTGACCAACCTAGACTCCCGTGTGAGAAACCTGTTTGGCCGTAGCCGTTTCACACTGGCCATGCAATGTCCACTTGCACCCTTTCAAGGATTTTGGAGAAAACAAGTAAAAATAAAATAAATAAAAATATATAGTACTTATTTACGGAAGGCAGCAGGAAAAATACACCTCCTGGTGACATGCCCCACCGTTGAAATACTGCAAGCAACCTCGCTTGCATGCCAATAATACATGTGGATATCTCCTGGTATCACATATATTCTATGATGGGAATCCAAGATATACATGCTTCCGGAAATGTAGCGTTGGACGATTAAACAATCGCACCAACCTGGCTACCACACATATATCAAGCATAGAAGTCTTCTAGTATACTCTCAAGCACAAACTTCTCTAGCTAAATTCTGTATGGAAAGAGTAGATACAATTGTTTAACTACTCTCTTGAGCATCGTGAACCATGCTCTTGCCTTGCTCCAAAAAGGCTAAATCAAGTCACTATGGGTTCCATTTGAAAGGCTTCAATATACAATTGCAATAGCTGAGGTGAATCAACCAAATCAAACTCTTGCATCCACTTGGCATCCAACGATGGATAGTTCTTGAACTTCACCAAATAGCATTTTGCAACCTTTCCTCTAACCTTCTTGTCTTTATGTGCCAATATTGATCACGAACAAGGATCTCATCCAATTCTTCCACTTCGGGTTGTTCCTCATCAAGCATATTCTCTTGCACATCACCAACAAAGGGTTTTAGAAGGCTGACATGAAAAGCAATATGTATTTTCCAGCATTCTGGTAGCTTCAACTTGTAAGCTACATCGCTGATCTTTTCTGAAATCTAGAAAGGACTATAATATCGCATACTGAGCTTAGGAAACAAACGTTCCTTGCCTTTCCTTTTCCTTAACCTGGCCTTTTCAAAGCGCAAAAGCACCCAATCACCAAGTGAAAATACAAATTCACGCCAGTGACGATCAACAGCTTTCTTTTGCTTAGCCTGATTCTTCTCAAGAGAAATCTTTATCTTCCTGTATGTTTCATCCATATCTTGCACATACTTGTCTGCCTCAAATATCTTGTCATTAGTCTGCAAAATGGGTGGGACTTTCTTCCCTCCTTCCACTATCTCAAATGGTGCCTTACCTATTGACGTATGCACAATGTTATTGTAAGCATATTCAACCGATGGGAGATGGTGTTCCCAAGTTGCCTTGTGCTCTGAGACATAACATTTGAGCAGAACCAGGACTGTAGAAGAGGCAACTGTAGCATTTGCCTCTTCTGACTGTCCATCAGTTTGCGGATGAAACGAAGATGAGAATTGTAGTGTAATGCCCATATTCTCAAACAATGCCTTTCAGAAAGGACTCGTCATACGTGGATCCCTGTCATTGACCATTGACTAAGGCATCCCGTGATATTTAAAGATATTGCTCATGAATATCTTGACCATGTGTTCAAGCTTTATCTTCTTCCTAAGAGGAATGAAATGGGCCTGCTTACTGTACCTACAAATGATAGTCCAAATCCCATCATTGCCTATTTCCGTCCTGGAAGATCAAAGATAAAGTGCATCACTATGCTCTCCCATGGCCTATCAGGGATCTGCCATTTTCGTTTGCCGTCGTGTGGGTATCTCCTGGGATTTGTCTCTAAATAACTTTATGCAAAATCATAGGGACATACATACTGGGCCATCTTCGATTTTATTAGTTGGAATCTTAGTACTTGCCTTTGTTGAGCCTTCCCTCTGAGCACTACTCGACGGTAAAATGTCCACAGTGGGCATTGACCTCAGATACAGTCGAGCACTGCTTTCCTACTACTTTGTCAGCCATCATTATTGCGAGCTTTTGTTGTCTTTGGCAAAGAGCCTTTATTAAAAAACAAACACTCTAGCTCTTGCCGCCTGCCCCAAGAGTTGCCGTGTGCGCTCGCAGGCCCCCTGCTGCTGGTTGACTGCACTTTGGCTGAGATATTCATCACGCCAAAGAGCCACAGCTACAGCCCAGCACTGGCAGCCGTCCTCGATCGCCTCATGCGCGCAGCCTCCCCCCCACCTTTTTGTGTGTCCTCCTCCGTTTTCATCGGGGTATCTGTACTAGATACCCGCTAATAAAACGATTTCCAAAACGTATGAGATACTACATTAACAAAAATACCTAACAATCATTGTCCCCAAACAAAAGAAACTTAGTTTTTACAAACTTAAATTCACATTAGCAGTATACCACTCTGGATTGCTGAAATATGATTGCTCAATACAATTACCTTGCCTGCTAAACAATGCTCCTTACAAAACAGCAAAGCTTCCTTTACCGCAAATACATCCATGCCGTCCGCCTGAACAAAGTTAATACTCGTTAGATAATCAGTTCTACATAGAATTGATTATGTACCCATCTTATCTTGGTTATATGCTGCAAAAGATGATAACACAGTTTTTTAGCAAAAACTTGCCTTTATTCCCGGAAGGTAAGACACTCTGTCAAAGTAAGAGGCCTTTTTAGATGCCCTCCATTCTGCGGTTCCCATCCCAAACTGATATATTCAAAATTCAGTAGCCTACAAACACAACAAACAGTACTCGAGCAAAGCACATTCACATTCTGAATTGCAAAGCTTACGTGGTTGTTCTCGATCAACAAAATCAAAGGGAGGTCCCACAAGGCTGCCATATTCTTTGCTTCATATACTTGACCCTGCACATCTCTCTCTCTCTCTCTCTCTCTCTCTCTCTCTCTCTCTCTCTCTCTCTCTCTCTCTCTCTCTCTCTCTCTCTCTAAAAAAAGGGGGCTGTATTTTCAGTACTTGAAGATCCTCTTAAGGTCACCCAAATGGTACAGATCCTCGAGATGCACAAGTACAAGGCTGGCCTGTAAACAAAGAGCTCTAACAACTGATACAAAGTGAGCGGCCAACTGGAAAACTGGAAAAAATGGCAAGGGAAAAACCTGTCACAAGGTGGTGATATGGCGAGCCCAACCCAAGAGGACTAGGCCAAGAGGACGAGGGGTTAACTCCAAAAGCACTACAGAAGTTGCGGCCGAGGGGCCTAAAAAGGGGTTAGAATTTTTAAAAACCTACCCCACCAACTTGAAGAATTTATGGAGCACTGGCGAACGGGCCTAAACCCTAAATTATCAAAAGCTTGAGGTCTGGGGCAGATTTTTGCAATTTGCGCTGAGGGTGACACATGGCACTGCTGTACAAACTTTCGCCCTTTGCACTAGCTGTTATGGGTAGTTTTGAGCACTAGCTTTTGAGTGCATTTGCTTTTTGGTACCAAGTGCTTTTGGAGCCCTTGTAAAGTTTATAAGTTCCCAGAGGGCCAGTCTTCTGAGAGTTTTTAAGTGCAATTGCTTTTGGTACCAAGTGCTTTTGGACCATAGCTTTTGGGGCTCTGTTTTTGGGCATATCCCTTGTAGAGTTTACAAGTGCCCAGAGGGCCAGTCTTCTGAGAGAATCTGGATGCAAAGCCTCAGAGAGAACTGGACTAAAACCAACCCGTAGGGCGGTAGACGTAGGCTTTCACCCAAAACTTTAGACTTTAGGACACAGAGAAACTTTGCAAAAGGAAACCTGTGTAACGGAAATTGATACTTCAAACACACACGACTTGGAAGTTAGAGCGCTAACAAGCAGATGCCGACACCTGTTGGCCCCAAGACTGGCGCCTCTTTTCTTTATTGTATTCAAAGAGGGAATAAAACCTGTGATTTCCTACAAGCTGTCCCGCATAATCCGAGCTGAAAATGACTTGTTCTAGCCCAACATAATTATACTAGGATGCTTCGCAGACAGTATCCCCACGCAATAGATGACTTTCTCGACGCATACAGACACTTTGAAAAACCTGGCGAGAATCTACAACACGTTGAACTCTCTGTTTTCTACCCTGAAAATGCGCCAAATCACCTGTACAACGGTCCTCTCGCGTCCCCGGATCTCCTCGGGGTATTAGGGACCGTTTTAAGGCCGAACCCTAAACCTGCAAAAATACACAGCAGGCTGTATTTCCTTGTTTTGGGCGAGCCGGTCGCATCCGTAGCAAGTTCTCGAGCTCCTCCACTTGTAGGGATACTTGCCCTTTGTCGGCAATCGCGCAGGAACCCACACAACTGTAGATAGGTCAAATGAAGAGCCCTCTTGTGGAGCATCACATAATTGCACGGAGAGGGGAGAGAGAGAGAGAGAGCAGTGAACGCTATGCAAGGCTTCAGTTCTTGCACTTCACTGTACATAGAGGGTAGGCAAGCACACAGTAGCTTTGGTACCTCCAACAATGCAAAAATCCACCATATGGTTGAAAAACGCAACCCACGTTTTATTTTAATGCTTCTCTCTCTTAAGTTAGAAAATGGCCAAAAATGTGCCAAGTGGCACTCATGCATTAATTCCCCGCTTTGGACCTTCTAGTTAAAAATATCTCAACCAGTTGCTCAGTTGAATTAGTGACAGAATAATAAAATGTTCCTTGACGCGAATAGATTTCATTGCCCAAATAGCAGTTCCCTAAATTTTAGGAGATGCTTCCATTGGACTCTCACTAGTCATCTAGCCATCTTTCACCATCGGTACCGCATCCAAAAATGCAATGTAGCCCAGTTCTCGGGTGATTTTCTCTGGGTGACCCCACCTTGTCGAGGCTAGGGGCTAATCTTATGGTGTCGTAAGTGTTGAAAACTGAAAACGCTGATGCTAGGGACTGATCTGACACCGGGAAACTGCAAAACGCTGCTACTATCTGCAAGGTGCAAAAACGCCAAGCTGAATCTGGAATCTGCTAATGCCAGGGCTGATCTAGTGTTGCTGAAAACGCTAGGCTGAAACTGCTGATGAAAAACGTGAGGTTGAATATGCTAAAGCAAATGCTAGGCTGATTCTGCTAGTGAAAAACGCCAGAGGGTCTTGTTGGCTAAAAATGCTAGGGTATTCTGCCGGTCTTGCTGAGAAGGTGCACTACAAGTTGTGGGAACTTCTGCTGCCTATTCTGTCAGATAGTGCTAGCGCTAGGTTTCTTTTATAGAACTTAGCAAATTTGCCCTACCGAGTTTCCGAACTGTCACCTATTAATAATAAGTGAAAAATAAATTAATAGGGAAAATAAGTTTTGTGCATTGTAAAATGCTTATGATGGGTACTAACTGTCATGCTGATGATCATGCTGTGTGCAACCAGAGGATATGCAACTACTTTTAAGTGCCTGGACATGCATGACCTCCACATAGGCTCACCAAGGTGCCAAAACACTTCCTAAGTTGACCCGAACCCTAGACCTGAAGTAGCTTGTCCACATGCACATAGGGTTAGATGTGCACGTGACATTGTGGTAGATGCGTTATCAAGAAAGCCACAAATTTCATCTGTGTCAATCCCTTATCATCACGAGCTTGATGACATGAAGGAACAATATGCTACAGATAAAGATTTCGCAAGGATTTGCAAGAAGGAAAATACCATGAGCACTACCTCCTCAGAGAAGGTTTGATGATGATGCATGGCAGACTATGTGTCACTAGGACGTTGTGACATCAGGTCATGGTAGAAAGTCATGTCCCACAGTATGCAAGGCATCATGGAATTGATGCGACAGTGAAAGTGGTAGAACCAATTCTTTTATTGGTCTGCTTTGAGGAGAGATGTGGATGCCTTTGTGCGAGCATGCTTGATTTGCCAAAATGTCAAATTTGACACGCAAAAGGCACCATGGTTATTACAGCCACTACCTATTCTAGATAAGCCATGGGAAAGCATTGCTATGGATTTTATCTTCGATCCTCCAAGAACACCGATAGGGAATGATGGTATATGGACCATTAATTGCAAGTTCAACAAGCAGGACCATTTTATTCCTGTCAGGAAGAAGATCAAAAGCTGACCACATGGCACGATTGTTTAGGTACAATGTTTTTAAGTACCATGGTATGCCACAGTCTATTGTCAGTGATCGTGATCCTCCTATGACGAGCTTGTTTTGGAGAGGCTTGTTTGAAAACATGGGTACCATGCTCAAGTTTTCATCCTCATTTCATCCACAAACTGATGGACAGTTAGAAGAGGCTAATTCTACCGTCTTAGATCTACTGAAATGTTGTGTGTCAGATAATAAGGACAAGTGGGAACAGTATTTGCCTATACTTGAGTATGCGTACAACAATACGGTGCATTCGTCCACAAGCAAGGCACCTTTTGAGATTGTTGAAGGTGGCCAAAAGGTTCCCCCCATTTTGCATACAAAGGACAAGATCTTTGAAGCAGATTTATATGTTGAGAACATGGATGAAATGTATAAGAAAATTAGAGTTGCCTTGGAGAAGACTCGGGCAAAGAATAAAAGAGCTTTTGGTAGTCACCGACGTGAACTGTCGTTTGCACCTAGTGATTGGGTTCTATTGAGGATTGAAAAGGGAAGGTTAAAGAAGATAAACTTTCTTGTGGGTATATGCGATGATAAAAGGGTGCTAACAACACAAGATCATCAATGGCATGTATATATGGCATGTAATCAAGGACGTTTGCGATTTCAAGAGTGGAGTATGTCACGAGGACGTGGAAACTGCTAACCTTAGTTGTTGGTTTTTTTCTGATGATTTTTATTTGATTTTTGGGACTCTTTTTTAAGTCACAAATGGCCGGACATTGCATGGCCAGGCCGACACACGAGAGTGTCACCCGCAGTCGAGAAGGGCAAGTCGCCATGAGATGGTCGGGATAGTCGACACTGGAATTCAAGCAGTAAAAGGTTGTCTAGGCTCAGTTCAAAGTCATTTAGGCCGTTCAAAGTCATATAGGCCCCTTGCTACACGTTATAAGTCAGCGGGTACTAGGAAATATGTACAAGACGGGCACCACATGCCAATAGAAAAGAACAGACTGAACAGACTTTTAGCACTTCATTAACAACTGAACTGAGAGAGAGAGAGAGAGAGAGAGAGAGAGAGAGAGAGAGAGAGAACACGCGACACGAAGTGGCGGAATTCCATCCCACAGAGTATTGGCCCCAAGCCTTGGGGCCCCTTTCAATATTTCTTTATATTGCATCAACACAATAAAAGCCGGTACTCGAGACTCTACACCTTTGCTAGGAAGCATGCCAGAGAATGAGCCCTAACCTCATATTTTAAAGGCCCTAGGCCCCAAAAGCACTTACAGTGAAAAGCCTTCAAAACTCAAAAGCTTCTAGTCCAAAAAGCAAAGCCCAAAGCTGCCAGCATAAATCACGAAAAGCAGTACAGTTGCCATGTCATCAACCAACCCAAAACGCGGAAATCCGTACAACCTACCACGTCATCATGCAAGCGCAATTTTCAAAAATCTACCACGTCATCAGTTTGTGTGTGTGTGTGCGGGTCCTGCTTTATTTTGATCCTTTATGTCACTTGGGCCCCCATCGGACGGGGTCTCCATAAGTTGGTAGGACTTCTTCTTTTGTTACTTGTTCTTCTTAGGGTTTAAGCCCTCGGCCGGCATCTGCAAGTTGGCTCCCTTCTTCAGGTCTTTGACACGTCAGCAGTTTGTGACATCTCCCCTTCTTGAAAGAGAGTAATCGTCTGCGATTACAACATATCTGCAAAACAACTCAAGTTAGCTCAAAAATTTCGGAGGATCGTCCCGAGGGACAAACAATTTGCTCTTTTTGTTAAGGAGTTTGCTTCTCCTTTCGGTTCTTTTGTTGAAAGAGTTAGCTTCTCCTTTTAGCTCTTTTGATCAAGGAGTTAGCTTCTCCTTTCGTCCAAATCAAAACTCTTGATATTCCGGCGTAGTAAAATTAGCCATCACACCCAAACCGTACTAATCTTCCACGGTGTCTTGATGCACTAAAATTACATACCCAGGCAATCTCATCCAATTAGGAATATTCAGTGGTTGGCACTTCACAATGCAACACAAATGCTCACATATGTATGTTACAAGATATAGAAACAGCCGCCGACGAACACTCCCCCCGCAAATAACCATCCAGGTCCGGGCCATGAGCTGTTCAATGACTCCCTCATCACTCCTCCCGCAAATAACCTAAAAAGGTCCGGGCCATGAGATATAGAAGACTTTTACAACCAAATGCCCGTCAGACCATAGCCTACGTCGTTTGGAGGTGCTGAGAGTAACCACTGCTCAAGACTTCTTAATACACCTCCTGCATAACCATCCAAGTCCGGGCCATGAGTAACTACAACAATACTCCCCCCGTAAATAACCACAAGGGTCTGGGCCATGAGTAAAAACAACAGTTTTCAATCATTCAATACACCCCCCACAAATAACCACAGGGGTCCGGGCCATGAGTATGAACAAGCATTCTCAAACATCATTTCTCACTACTCCACCCGGGAGTAAAATCACCAATCATTGAAACCAGTATTAAAACCAGAGTAACAATTCAAATCGGCACAAAGACAGGTTCAAAACAAATACCATCCATTTCAAACAAATTCCACACAGGATCACCAAACAAGTTCTCAAACAGATTTCAAACTTAAAAGGCAATCTCGACACTTGTCAAGCTTGAAAAGTCGACTGACTTTCCATCTTGAAACCTGCACCAAAAATTAATGTTAGGTTCGTTCCATAAGGTCGTAGCCGAGCACAGCATGGTCCATCAGCTCCTGGACAGACAATGTCTCTTTAGCGGCGATGGTAGTCCCAAGATAGCAATCGCACTAAACCTCCAAGGTCATCTGCTCGTGAAGAGACATCTACTGGGAGATATTGAGAAATTTCAAGTTATAATTTGCTAGAGTTTCCATGGCAAGCATTTCAGGATACCGCACTCTGTCAGAAGTTGCACTCCGAAGAAAGATGTCAGAAAACATATAACTTCGGGCAAAAATTTTCTTGAAAGCTTTCCAAGTACTTGGAGTATGCTGCTTGGTAGCTATCAACATCTGCATAGCACTGCCTCTGAGAAAAGCACTGCCTCAAAACAAATCTTGAATCCTTCTCTTGTAAGTGATCTTTATGGCTTATGCCCTGTAAGACATGAGCGGTGAAGACGAGAGCGCGCTCGATGCGCGATGAAGTAAGGGTGGGAGTGGCTAATAAGTCTGAGTTGGAGGGCGAAGATACCTCAAATAAAATTCCAATAGCTTTGTCTGGGTTGATAAGTCCAGGTTGGAGGGCGAAGATACCTCAAATAAAATTCCAATAGCTCTGTTTGCTCTTTTGTAGGACCGGTATGCTTTCAGAAAAGCACACGCCTGATGCTTTGATACCACTGTCACAAGACGGGCACCACGTGCCAATAGAAAAGAGCAAACTGAACAGACTTTTAGCACTTTATTAACAACTACTGAGAGAGAGAGAGAGAGAGAGAGAGAGAGAGAGAGAGAGAGAGAGAGAAAACACGCGACACGGAGTGGCGAAATTCCACCCCAAAGAGTATTGGCCCCAAACCTTGGCGCCCCTTTCGGTATTTCTTTATATTGCATCAACAAAGTACAAGCCGATACTCGAGACTCTGCACCTTCGCCAGAAAGCATGCCAAAGAATGAGCCCTAACCTCATATTTAAAGGCCCTAGGCCCCAAGAGCACATACAATGAAAAGCCTTAAAAACTCAAAAGCTTCTGGTCCAAAAAGCAAATCCAAAAGCTACCAACGTAAATCACAGAAATCTGTACAGCTGCCACGTCATCAGCTAGCGCGAAACACGAAAATCCGTACAACCTGCCACGTCATCATGCCAACGCAATTTTCAAAAATCTGCCACGTCATCAGTTTGTGTGTGCGGGTCCTGCTTTATTTTGATCCTTTGTCACTTGTCACAAAGTGATGACGTAATTCTGAAAATCCTAATTTTTGCCAAAAACCCTAATCTGCAAAAACCCTAATTCCAAAAATCCTAACTACTGAAACCCTAAATACTGCCAGAAACCCTAACCCTAATTTTGGGCATGACACGTGGTAGCAGTACGGACGCCCGCAGATTGCGACGAAAATTGCGAAGGCTGATTTTCTACGACAGATTTGCTTTTTTTGACAGTTTTTGGATACGGTTTTTTCCTATGCAAAGGATGGGAAAGAGAGAGAGAGAGAGAGAGAGAGAGAGAGAGAGAGAGAGAGAGAGAGAGAGAGAGAGAGAGAGAGAGAGAGAAATGAAATGATATATTAACGTCTACAAAAGGCCAAAATGACCTATGAGACCAAACTGATTACAATGGTGAGTCTAGTACCAAGTCTGGGTACAAACAAAGAAAACTACAAACTAGAAACTGAGATAGGAGTGCTACCGACTCCTATGATAGCCCAGCACTCCTGAATCACCAAAAATTGAGAGAGAGAAAGAGAGAGCATGATCTTTTCTTCGGTGACACTACTTATACAGGGTGGGTACTCAGTTCAGGCTTGCGAAATTTTGGCTGAGGTTAATGCATTAAGCGAAGAGAGTCAGTTCAAGCTTTGTGCGATTTGGCTGAGGTTCCACAACTTGAATATGAACATGTACTGTAGCCAGCACACTGTATACTTTCTTGCCATCTCTTGTGGAGACCTTCTGCTGCTCTTCATCAACTACCCAGTCAATAACATCCTTTTTGGGTGGTGGTTGACCTTTTTTCTCTCTTTCTTTCAGGTAAACTGGGCCCTCAATACCAAACTTTGGTACGAAGACAATAAACCCATTTGATCGAATTTTGACTATCCTTGCCTCTGCATCTGTCGGGCGATTGCGGAAGAAAATTAAAGTGTGCAGCTCTACAGAGGCTCGACTTGCCATTTGTGCATTCCTATGGCGGAAGTTCAGAGAGAGAGAGAGAGAGAGAGAGAGAGAGAGAGAGAGAGAGAGAGAATCTTTTGCTTTATTTTTTATTGGCACAAGAGAGCTTGTGAGAGAAAAGAGCCTTTGCTTTTTTTTCAGGCTTTTGATTTTCAGTTTTTGGGGCTCTGCTTTTGGCAGCCCTTGTAAACAAATAAATAAGTGGTTTGGACTCCCACTCTGCAGAGCATCTGGACGTAGAGTCTGAGAGTGAGACCCAACCACTCTTGTACTTTGAACTCAGATTAATACAAAAAGAAATACCGAAAGGGGCGCCAGTCTTTGGGGCCAATATCTCTAGGCGCGGAGCTCCACCGGGCCAGTGTAAATCAATTGTGAATTGTGAACTGTTTTGAAGTGGTTATTTGGTGTTGTCGGGGTCGATTCTTGACTTGGAGTGTCCAAGTCTGTTACAGTGGTATCAGAGCACAGCCGATTTCTCTTCTACGGGAAATCCGATCCCAATTTTTGTTTTCCGCAGCACCTATGGCTTCACGCAAGGATCAATCGACTCCCTCTGCATCCGGAGATGCGGGAAGGGATCACAATGAAGATTCCGGCAAGGAGTAGGGCCCGCCTCCGGCTACACAGGTGGAGCGTCGAGAGATGGAGTGTTGACAATTGATCGGCGATGCAATAAAGATGATGCTGAATTTTGCGAAGGACCCAAAATTTACAAAATATATGAGCGAGACTTCTTTTCAGGAAGTGCACGAGCAGTGGCAGAAAACCACAGCACCACCCTCGAAACCCGCTCTCAAGAAACCTTCTGCTCACAAGAAATATTCAGAGAAGGAATTAGAGGAGGTGGTTGATGCGCGGTTGCTCAGCTTTTTGACGCGCAGAACAAAGCTAAAAAGCACGGCAAAAAGCATAAGAAAGGCATTGACTTCCCGGGTATTTGGGTCGTCAGTCGACATTTGATAAGGCAAAGAAACAGAAGAAGCGTGTTCGATTTGAAGAAGTACCCAATCCTTCTTCTTCTTCTTCTTCTGACAGTTCTTCTAGCTCATCTGACTCGAGGGAAGAAGACAGAAAAGGCAAAAAGCGAAGCAAGAAACAACACTTCCAAAAGGGCAAGAAAAAGGCAAAGAAGTCTAAATCTCGCCCAGTGAGTGACAGTTCTACAGAGGACTCGTCCACAGACAGTTCAGTCTCTGACCACAGCAACTTTTATGCAAAGAAGAAGAATTTTTATAAAGCCAACCAATATGACTTTCTAGAAGATAAAAGCAAGGAAGTCCAAGAGTTTAAAAAAGGTGGACAGTCATTTAAATTTGACACGATTTCGGGATATAGAGATTCTTCTAAGGCTTTGTCTTTTGTACAACAGTTTGACATCGCTTTCGCGGGAGGACGCTACACAGAGCACTCTAAGATTCGGAGAGCTGCCTCTTACTTTAAGGGGAATGCTCGAACTTGGTGGTCCATGCTTCTTTTAAACAAGACTCCGCCAGTTAAATGGCTGAAATTTAAGAAGCTTTTTATTTCTTCTTGGCTGACTCAAGAGTATGAACGCGATATACGAGCTGCTTGGAACCATCTTCGGATAACCAAGAAAGATACAGTGGACGCTTCTTGCGAGAGATTCTAGAGCTCTTTTCTGTCCGCCTCTTCATTCAAGAAGCTCTCGTTCAGAGAACGGATTAAGCGGTTTACCATGGGTCTACCTACAGAGATCCGAGATCACTGCTTGGAACAAAAGTCAACTTCTATTCAGGAGTTGATGAGTCATGCGAAACGGGGTTTTGCCATTCACTCTGGCAATCTGACCTACCCAAAGGATGAGGTCATAACACAAGATCTGAACAGACTTCTACAAATGAAAGTAGAAAGAGAAAGAGCAACTCAGAAAAGAAAGATGCACGACCCAAGCTTACTCCTCAAGAGAGAGCTCGCTTCATTAGGAAGGGGAAGACGTCTACAAGACAGCTTTTCGAACGACTTTTGGGTTATTTGAGTTTTTGGTGATGCCTTTTGGCTTAACCAATGCGCCTGCGACATTTAACCGGATGATGGACAAGATTTTTCGAAAGTACAGGCTATTGTTGGCACTTTCTTTGATGATATCATTGTTTTCTCCAAGAATGAGGCAGAACATAGAGATCATCTGCTTCAGGTCTTTCAGGCATTACATGTTCACAAGTTAGTGATTAATGCAAAGAAAAGTAAACTTTTCCTACCAGAGATACACTTTTTGGGACACATTGTGTCAGTAGCAGGAGTGCAAATGGATCCGGCCAAGATAGAGACTATCGGGGCCCGATCTGAAGAATGTCCATGAAGTTAGAAGCTTCTTGGGACTGTGTTCGTACTACAGGCGGTTCATTCGAAAGTCTGCTTCGTATATCTTGACACAGAAAGAAGTCCCTTTCTTGTGGGGACCCACAGAGGTGACTTCCTTTTAGACTTTGCAAGAGAAATTGACTACGGGACCAGTTTTGACTCTGCCAAACTTACAGAAGTCTTTTCAAGTATATTGTGATGCTTGTGGTCGTAGTCTGGGTGCGGTCTTAATGCAAGAAGGCCATGTCATTGCTTACGAGAGCCGATTGTTCTCAAGGCAGAGATGACAGCACAGATTTATGAGAAAGAGCTTTTGGCAATTTCCATGCTCTTCCTCAGTGGCAGCATTACCTACTCAGAGCGGATTTTTCTGTCTTTACAGACCATCAGTGTTTGCGCTACTTCTTGTCACAAAAGCAGCTATCGGAAAAGCAGATGCGGTGGGCGAACATCTTGTCACAATTTCACTTCCCGATTGTCCATGTTCAGGGACAGAAGAATGTGGTGACAGATGCTTTGTCTCGGAAGCCGTTGGTTCTGGCTATTTCCGCGATATATCATAGGAGCTTCGAGGATATGGTCGATCAGTATACCACAGATACAAATTTTGCAGACGTTTTCACACGGATACGAGATGGGGAGACAGTAGCGGGATATTCCATTGCGGGATGTTCCATTCGGGATGGCTACTTGATGAGAAAAACCATGTTATGCATTACACAGCCGTTGAGGGAAAAGGTTATGACTGAATGCCACTGTCCACCTTTTACGGGTCACCGCGGCATCGGTACCACCATGGAAGGGGTAGAGAGATACTTCTTTTGGCCGAGACTCAAGAAGGATGTGGAAGAGTTTGTGCACAGTTGCTTGGTATGCAAGAAGGTCAAGTTTGACAGGCATAAAGCACAAAGATTGTTACAGCCTTTGCCCATACCCACCCACCAACCCTTGGGAAAGTATTGCAATGGATTTCATTTTTAATCTCCCGAGAAAACAAAGTGGTCACGATGGTATCTGGACCGTTATTGACAGATTTAGCAAACTGGCTCATTTCATTCCAGTGAAGAAAACAGTCAAGCCAAATCACTTAGCCAGACTGTTTGTGGCCCAGATTTTCCGATTACATGGCATGCCTGAGACGATTATCTCAGGCAGGGACCCCAGATTTACAAGTTTATTTTGGAAGGCAATTTGGGAGAACATTGGCACGTGGTTGTAGTTCTCGTCATCGTTTCACTCGCAAACACTGACGGGCAATCTAAGATTGCCAATTCAATGGTTTTAGATTTATTGAAGTCTTATATCTCGGATCAGAAGACTTAATGGGAAAAGTACTTACCTTTGGTGGAATTTGCCTACAATAACACGATACACTCTTCGACGGGGAAGGCGCCATTTGAGATTGTTGAAGGTGCTGCGAAGGTTCCACCCTTCCTAAGCACAAAAGATAAGATTTTTGAAGCGGATGAGTATACGCACGACTTAGACACGGCTTTTGCCAAGGTACGCGAGGCTTTGCAGAAATCTCAAGAACAACAAAAAAAGGCAGCGGATCACCATCGTCGCAATTTGAAATTGAAGGAGGATGATTGGGTGCTCTTACGTTTTGAGAAGGCACGCCTAAGAAAGAAGGGAAAGGAGAGGCTTTTTCCAAAGCTTAGTATGCGATACTACGGACCTTTCCAGATCTCTGAAAAGATCAATGATGTCTCCTTCGGATTGAAACTGCCCGACACTTGGAGGATTCACAATGCATTCCATGTGAGTCTCTTGAAACCTTTTAAAGGTGATGTGTTTGATGATAGGGAGCCTGATGAGCAACTTGAAGTGGAAGAAAAAGAGGAGATCCTTGTTCCTGAACAGATTTTGGCACATAAGGATACGAAGAATAAAGGTAAAGTCTGAAGGCGGTTCTTGGTTAAGTTCAAGAACTACCCTGCATTGGATGCGAAGTGGATGGAGGAGGAGGACCTAGCAGATACTCCTCAAATTGTGAAACTTTACCTCGAAGCTTTTGGTTTCGCATAGTCTACTCCAAATGGAACCCAAAATTCAGCTTGGCCGGAGATATGGTGCAGTGGGATGCACAAGAGGGGAGTTACTCCGCTCCTTTATCAACAGATGCCTCGATTTTGATACTGGTCACTGATGTCTCTTTGGGCTTCAGGGATTCTGAGAGCTGACAGTATTCTCCTATATGACTTTATAAAATGGAATTCCTGAATATCAAACTGATTTGTTCTTGACTTGTTTAAGTGCAGGAACTGATAGACGAAATGACTGCAGCAATATTGGTCTATTTGATCTCGAATAGACATGGTTGCAATAGGGGTTAGTCAATCGGACATCGATGAGGTCCCGACTAGATCTAGATGCGATTGCTAGCTACATTGCCGATAAATCATGGTCTAAGATCCGAATGAATGTTGAATGTCATGTGATGTCATATGATGTGACTGTCGATTGGTACATGTGCTAGATTTGTGTTCCTAGTACGTAGGTACTAACAGTCAGTGTCTCCTATTTTTGACAGTTTTTGGATACTGCTTTTTCCTACGCAAAGGATGGGGGGGAGAGAGAGAGAGAGAAGCTTTTGCTTTTTTTTTTATTGGCTCAAGAGAGCTTGTGAGAGAAATAGCCTTTGCTTTATTTTTAGGCTTTTGATTTTCAGTTTTTGGGGCTCTGCTTTTGGCATCCCTTGTAAACAAATAAATAAGTGGTTTGGGCTCCCACTCTGCAGAGCATCTGGACGCAGAGTCTTGAGAGAGACCCAACCACTCTTGTACTTTGAACTCAGATTAATACAAAAAGAAATACCGAAAGGGGCGCCAGTCTTTGGGGCCAATATCTCTATGCATGGAACTCCGCCGTGCCAGTGTAAATCAATTGTGAATTGTGAACTATTTCGAAGAGGTTATTTGGTGCTGTCGCAGTCGATTCTTGACTTGCAATGTCCACTCCTGTTACATCACTTGGGGCCCCATCGAACGGGGTCTCCATAAGTTGGTAGGACTTCTTCTTTTGTTACTTGTTCTTCTTAGGGTTTAGGCCCATCGGCCAGCATCTGCACGTTGGCTCCCTTCTTCAGGTCTTTTGACACATAAGCAGTTTGTGACAAAATAACTCAAAAGAGGCAAGCTGGACACATGGCGGCTCTAGGGCTGTTTGCCGGATCCATCAACAAGAGGGGATGCCCAAATTTGAGAAGGGGGCTGATTTTTACTCATTATGACCTACAGAGTGTGTGTGCGTAGTTGGTGCAGGTGATGAAGCTTTAATGGAAAGCTTGCCTTCTCCCTTACACTATGTAGCGCGATAATTCTGCTCTCGCGCACCTCTCCCCCCTTTTGAATACAGAATCGTGATGCCCCGCTCAAGGGCTACTCATCTGTATGTACAAATATGTGGGTTCATGCACGTATGCCGAGGCAAGAGCCTCTTGTCCAGGTATTGGATTAGCTAATTGCTAATCCCTCACAGGTAAAGGTAAATTCGGAGAGAAATCCGATTCAGAGGGCAAGTAGCCTAACAGGTGCGGGAGTACAAGGGCTCTCTACGGATGCGTTCGGCTCGCGAAACGGAGCCCAAAACAGGAAATTACAGCCTGCTGTGTAAATTTGCAGGTTTACGGTTTTGGCTCTAATCAATCCCTAATAGCCCCGGAGGTCCGGAGAAGTGAGGGGATTGCTGTACATGTGATCTAGTGCATTTTCGGGGCCAAAAACAGAGAATTCAGCATGCTGCAGATTCTCGCCAGGTTTGGGAAAGAGTGCATATAGGTTTGGGAAAGTACCCGTATGCGTTGGGAAAGTCATCCATTGCATGGGGATTTTGTCTGTGAAGTTTCCTAGTGCAGCTATGCTGCCAAATTCGGGCTAGAACAGGTCTTTTTCAGCCTAGATTATGCGGGACCGCTCGTAGGAAATTGCAGGTTTTACTCCCTTTTTTATAAGAGTAAAGAAATACCAAAGGGTGCCACTCTTTGGGGCCAAGGGGTTGTCGGTGTTTGCTTGGAGCGCTCTAGCTTCCAAGCCGTGTGTGTTCGAATGTTAATTCCAATTACAGGTTTTATTTGCAAAATTTATCTGTGTCCTAAAGTCTAAATAAAAGTTTCGGGTGATAGCCAAAGTCTACCGCCCTACGGGACGGTTTCACAATTGGTAGCCAATTTCTTACACGATATGCAAGAAATGCTCCAGATCGCAAAAGAGAGCATACAAAATCCTGCCACTTTTTACACTAAGCAACATTAAAAAACCTGCGAACTCAAGGAGTGCATGTTGGTGTACCTTAAGAGTACCAAAGGATTCCTAAATGATTCGAACTGGTCCATACTTTGACATTATCTTCTCACTATTGTGGTCCATTTTAGATCACAAAGAAGATAAGTGGATTTTCTTACAAGTTGGATTTGCCTCAAGGCATCACTGTTCATCCCATGTTTCATATACGTTGTCTAAACGGACAATTGGGGCAGGATGATTTAGTGATTCCTCCTAAGAAAGTCCCAAACTTGCAAGATACCATCTGTTATGTTCCACTTGAACCGGAATTGGTTCTGGATCAAAGGGGCCGCAAGTCTCGCAAGTCTTCCTACCCTGAATATTTGATCAAGTGGAAGCATCGCCCTGAATCTCAAGCTACTTGGGAATCAGTTACTTCGTGAAGGAATCGCTTTCCCGATATTATAGCAGAGATATTGTTGAGGACAACAATCAACAATAAGGAGGGAAGTGTTACGTCCCCAGAAATCCGGATGGGCGGCTGTAATATGTCCGATCAATGTGAAGGTTATGAAGTCCTATAAATAGGACTCGAGTCTCATTTGTGAGACATCTTGTGTGATCACCACACTTGTGGACTCTAGGCCCTTGGCTGCACACCCATACCAGTGTAGGCTTGGTGGTATGGGACACCAGCCCTTGTGGGGGAGGCTAGCCCGTTTGGCTACATGCTCCAATGCTCTTGAGGTGAGCCCATACTAACTCTATGGAGGTGAGCCTAATGTCCGCTCATGTGTGTCTAGGTGTGAGTTCGGCTTGCGTCATGTCATGTGTGCAAGATGGATCCGGCGTAGGACTAACCCACACCTACAATGAAGAGGACTCTCGATAAAGACCTGAAAGATAGGCACCTTAGGCAGCAACACCATATACTCGATACTCTCCAAAGGTAGCAATGACTTAGTAATAGGGGACGCCCAGTTTTGAACTTCCCATCACCTTTGTCATCTCAATCCCCCTATCCCTTAACGCTCAAGGACAATGTCATGGGTTTGCACGACCTTATGGGCCACTTTTAAATTCAACAGAGAATGGACGGAGATTTTTTAAGAGTTCGACCTTCATCTACATTACCAACATTATAAATATGCTGTTGGTAACGTAGATGAAGGTCGAACTGTTAAAGGATCTGTCAAATGTTTTGTGTGTCGGATGTTTTAAGTTGCGTGCCAGCCACAAATGAGTTTCAAGATACTCGAGAATGATTTCTCAAGAATCCATGTGGGGGTTATGTGAGCTATCACTAAGATCCCGCATGCTTTTCTCAATGCACATTATTTTTACAATGGGATTCTCTTATTGGCGCGGATTGCTACTTTGGAGCAACTTGCCAAAGTCCCAATAAAAATGGGCCAAGCTTTGGTATGGAGCGGGTAGATGAGTCTCTAGAGTGCTACAATGGCATAGAGAGCTTAGTGGTAGACCATTCACATCCCATGGACGGTGCATAAGAGGGGTGTAAAACTTCATCCAAGGAGAGATTTTCTAGCTACTCCTTGTATAATGGGTATCTTTTTTACAAGGGTAGATTTTCTGACCCTTCCATCACTGATCCGAGGAAACCACGGTCATGCTAAAAGTAACGATGAGTAAGTGCAGGTCATCTCAAGACTCAAGGACTTATAGATGGAAGTTTGTCGCAAAACATCTAGAACTTAGTGTTTCAATGCAAAAAGTGTCATGTCAATGATGTGAGCACCTCAAGGTTGGAGGCTTGCTACCCGTGTTGGATATTTCTCAAGGAAAATGGAAAAGCATTTTCATTGAATTTGATAACAGAGTTGCGCAAAAAGAATTGAAGAAATTTCAACAAGCATTATCGGAGGAACATCTTCCAAAAATAGACACTACAAATAAGCCTCAAGATGACCATCCACAGCCTAATGGTCAGACATAGAGGCTATCAAATTTCAGAAAACATGTTGCTTTCATATGGGAGCGAGAAAATATTCAACTCGGTGGATAATTTACCTCACACAAAGGTTTCTAACAACAGCTCCAAATATTCAGCTACAAAATTGGAAATGACTTGAAATGTTGTCCTAGTGCAAGGCACAGGCAAGTTTGCTAGCATATATTGTACAGCGTCCTTAAATTCTTTGGCAGCATAGAGCTTCCTGACGTCACAAACTAAGAAATGCAAGACTCCTACATAGCTTTTTCCAGACGCGTCCATTTGGGCAACCATACTCCCGGACGCGCCGGTTGATGTATGATTGGGGTTTTTTGGACTTTAATGTCTTAGGGCTCCATTTTTTGTCCTCCTCACTTTGTTCTTTGCCTAAATTCTAAAAATTTCTATGGTGTTTCACTCCATTGTATGGTTTTGTGCGCCGTTGTGTTTTTCAAGTCCGGGTCAACAAAACTATAAATCATAGAGCTCTGGTAGCTCCGAGATCAACCTTTACTCTTTCCACGAGTAATTCAAAGAGCTACATGTAAGACCAGACAAAAGTAACAAAAAATTGCTTGCCTGATTGTCTGCGCCATCGCCATGGATAGCAACAGCTACATTATTCTTTTTGCAGTATTTTAAGGCCAAAGCTAAACCAGCTCCCAGAGGTGATGTCGTGCCAACAATGCCCCAACCACCAAAAAAATTGTTCTCCCTTTTATAAAGATGCATTGAACCCCCTTTTCCTGCAGCGCATCCTGTGACCCTACCCGTCAACTCAGAAAAAACTTCCTGCAAAAGACATATCAGATCAAACTCGACCATTACTTTTATGCCTTTACATTTAGCAGGAAAACCAAAATAGATTCAAAACCTACAAAGGGAGTGCCACCTTTGGCCAGAAAAATTCCATGATCTCTGTAGGCAGTGATGACTGCATCCTCCTTGGAAATTGCTTCCTTTAATCCAATTGCCACTGCTTCTTGTCCATCATACAAGTGGCAAAATCCCCGGACCTGCTGGGACTTGAAGAGCTGCAAGACTCAAAAATTGAAATACTCAGTAGGAGCAGATGCTGCAAAGCAGTCGACACAAGGGAGAAACATTATTAAATGGCCATCTTCCCTCTGAGCTTAAAGAATGTGTGTGTGTGTGTGTGTGTGTGTGTGTGTGGGGGGGGGGGGGGGGGGGGGGGGGGGGGGGGGGGGGGGGGGGGGGGGGGGGGGGGTGGGGGGGGGGGGGGGGAGGGCGCATGCGTCTGTATGCATGCACCGTTATGGACATGTACTTAAAACATTCAGGGTGAATTCTGCCATTTGCATGAGAGGCATTAGCCGTTGTTCAGTCACACTATTTCATACCTAATTCGACACTACACCAGAAAAAAAAGGTATCAAAACATAGCAAAACAAATCAATCTGAACATATCCATAGAAAAGGGCCCCTGTAGATGTAACTTCAAAGGCACATGTTCAGAAATGCCCAGCACAAACACCCCCCCCCCCAAATATACTTGCAGAGGGGACATGCACAAAATCCTCACGTACACAACTTCCAATCGCTGGAATAACATGGCAAGAGAGAACATATGCAATAAAGTGATGAAATGGATCTTCTCTAATCTGGGATCATGCATAAGACATTCCAGTGTAGCTTCATTCACCGTCAAGGCCCACAGTAAGGGGGCATGAGATCTCAAACCTACATCTACTAGACTGTACTACGAGTAATC
Organism: Adiantum capillus-veneris; assembly: GCF_014529385.1. Taxonomy (NCBI): domain Eukaryota; kingdom Viridiplantae; phylum Streptophyta; class Polypodiopsida; order Polypodiales; family Pteridaceae; genus Adiantum; species Adiantum capillus-veneris. Next base: position 25,983,736 of record NC_140955.1, on the reverse strand, counting down.
TCCTCTATAGTAGCTCAGATCACTGCCAAGTCAGCAACAGTAAACTTGGCAGACGTACAGCTCCTCAATTTGCATCACATCAGCTGCCACAACGAATGATGGTGACAACAAAACCTGTGCAGGGCTGACAAGCATACCCGGAAAAAATGATTGCCTCCTATCCCTTTGCCAATGTGTGCTCGACAAGTCAGCCCAAGGAACAAAAAATTTGCCCCCCTCCCCTGGACTCTTGATGGCCGGTCCTTTCCTCATAATAACTGCTCCCTCCATGGCTCCTAGCCTCTGCCGGTCACCATGTGGTTGCAGAGTTCCTTTCCCTACACCTTCAAAATCTCTACAGGAATATTCACAACAATGTACTCACCCCATATTTATTGACAACAAGCCAAAACAATGACAAAGGGCTCATACTCATACCATATCAGCGCTTATCTCCATCCGCCGGATGGTGAGCATGTCCATATACATGGCAAGTAGTTCCTTCTTGCCGGTGCGTGATTCCACTGGTGGGCCCTCTGCGAGGTTGTGAAGAGAGAAAGGAACCTGTATCTGAACAGTAATGCAACCCTTACTCTCCTTTGCTCTTCTTTCAGCAAATGCATTTGAGGAGAAGGCTCTTCCACTGAATGAATCATGCACAGGCTGTCGTTTCCAAAGCCTCAGCAGGACAGCTGCACTACGGCCCATGAGATTGTGCGCGTGTGTAACGGCTGGGGGAGTCGAGCAAAATTGCGAAAACCTGTGTGGTGTGCGCGCGCGGGTTTTTGTGTGTGTGTGTGTGTGTATAGGGAGGGAGGGAGAGAGAGAGAGAGAGAGAGAAAGAGCGCTCGAGAGGGGGAACTATTTTGCAAGCTGTGCGCGCGCGCCTTGGCGTAGCGCAGCAGCAACGACACTTGTCACGGTCATTTTCAAAATTGATTGACACGTGTGCATCTGCTCCTTTCAGCATGGCAGCCACGTATAAAACAATTTTTTGGAGCATCGCGATTATAAATGCCTTATCACAAACTGACACCTCAATTTTAGAGGGGATTAGTTGAAAATCGACATCGCTTGTTAGTGAAGATCACAACATTGATTTCAAATGAGAGCCTGATATAAACTAAGTGTAAACTCGAACTCGCTATGAACTTGCATGTGAACTAAGTGTGAACTCTACAAGATATGTGCACTTCATTTTGGTGGTGTGAACTAGATGTGAACTTGGTGTAAAGCCAAAGTGAATTCAGTATGAACTAGGATCGCGAGCGTACTGAAAATACTTAATATAATGCTAACTTTCTCATTGCATAACAAAACGCGTGTGCCAGCACGGTGCTAAAACATTCGCTCGATAATGGGGATGTCCTGAAGTCAAACCTCACCCAATCCATCTTTTTCCTCCAAATGGCTCAAACGCTCCATGATGTTGATCTAGGATTGTAGATCCCTTCCAAAAAAAAGGAGGTGTCAATTAGTGTCGTGGGGTTGCCATGACAGAATGTGAAGGTCTAGCCGAAAATCGGTCCCCTTTCATGACTCTTGAGTGGACTTTGGATTCATATAAGCTGCACCATTTGCAACAAGGTTTGCATGTGGGCTCACTATATATTGAGACTATGTATTTCAAGAGTAAATATCTATGGAGACTACACTCAACATGATATCTTATTGTTGATATAATGATGATTAGAGATCGCAAAAGGCATGCTAGACTATGGTAATAAGGTCCAAAGTATCATAGTAAACAATACCCTTTTATTCATCTAAGCCAGTAGAGTGGAGCACACTCTCAAACCCAGGCTCCAACCTTTTTATGCGTGCAAGATGCATCATTATCAAGCACAACTATGGTGGATCTCTTGCTCTCCAATGCACTATATAGCACCAATGTGACATCATCCCGATTTTCCTCAATAGAAACTAGGTGCAAATGGAATGTATGCTTCTCAACTGCCATCATCCTCACATACAATGACTCCACCAGATTTTGTCACCATATTCTTGTATAATGCAACATGCTTTCAAGATGTAAGCATAGGTGTTTGCATCTAAAGAAAATCCCTCACTTCACATTCATTGAAAACATCCTGAAGTTTCCTTGCCCTTGCTAGAAATATCGTTCAATCAATGCATTCCAAGAGACATTATCATGGATAAGGAGCCCATCAAAATTTTAGGTGCTTCCAAAACTTTGTCTATGCCAAAAAAAATTCAACCTTTAATAAGATGCATACATAAGTGTTTGCATCAAGAGTGAAGCTTACATCCAAGGAAAATAGATCATAGCTTCCTCACCCTTACCTTGTTGGTGGACGATGGAGAAGATGAACCAATCAATGCAAGTTGAAGGGACAACATCCCAAATTTTAAAAGTTTTGTGCTTTCAAAACTATGCCATAGTTGTCATACATGCTAACCAAATTAACTTCTATAAGTGGAGTTCAATTGACTAAATCTCCATGTTTGCAGCCAAAGAGGCCGATGGGTCCAAGGCACTAATTGAGCAACCTAACATTTAATTCTCACTTTTAATGGCACACAAAACTGATAGATGGAGCGATTGAATTTTTAGGTTACTGTAGCATCTCTAGGAGGTGTGTGTGTGTGTGTGTGTGTGTGTGTGTGTGTGTGTGTGAGAGAGAGAGAGAGAGAGAGAGAGAGAGAGAGAACACCTTTGCACTGCCACTTTGTCATGTCTACATGCTACCTTGTCTTCCACAAGCCACAATTAGCTACCCCCTCTCCCATCTCTTGAAGCAATTTTTTTTGAATTTTTAGGTAAACATAAATACATAATGAAGGAATTTTCGACTCTTGCCACATGGCACCTCCCTAGATCCTCAATAAAAGACATCTCCCTATTATATATGTTATAGATAGGGATGTTTCCTTCTTGGCATGGCATCACTATTTAGGGAATTGTATGTTGACAAATGTTAGGATCCACTCCCTTAATATCTTTGCATGCCCAAGAAAAATCATATGTGTACTTAGCATTGCTATCAAAATTTCCTCTTCTTTAAGGGATAGCAATATAAGTAGGTATTGGTTCTTCTCTAGGATTTGCTAAGGAATTCCTTTTTTCTTTCTTGGGTGCATCATAAGATATTTCCAATTCTTTAAACTCTCTCATTGGTTATTTTATCACAATTCTTTGATTTTAGATTGTGTATTTTTTGTAGTGGGTTGGAAACATTAATCTGATTGGACTTCAAATCTTTCTTGATTTTCATCTTCAAATATTCTTTAAATTTGTTTAAGTTCTTTATATTTATTTTTTTGTTCAACTTTGTCTTCTTTTTTTTTGTCAACTATCTTTTGTTTTAGTCTCTTTGGGTTTGGTTTTTCCTCTTTTTTGTTCCCTTTGCTTGCTCATCGATGAACTTGAAATTATCTTAGTGATCTTGTCTTTCACAAAATTTGTAGCCCTCACAAGCATCAAATTGTGCATCTTACCTTTAAGTTTTGGCATCGGATATTTCCTTTTGTTACCCAAATTTTTAATGCATTTGGCTTTGTATTTCCCTTGTCATTTCAAATTTTTATTAGAAAAGTTATAAAAACTATCCTCTTTTTCTATGACTTTGTTTTAGTGCTTTTGAAGCACAAGAATTATTGTCAGCTACGTCCTCAGGCAATAGCACATCTTGATCGAAATCATAAAAGACTTCCTCTAGTTCAGAGATTCTCTTATAGAGATCTCATCAATGGTTCACATACATGGTACCTCATTTTTTTTGCTCACTGTCTCTTTTTTATCGTCACTCTCATGAATCATTCCAACCGTTTGAAAGGAAATAAGTTCATAACCCTCTTCTTGCAAAATTTTGTTGAGATGACTTCAATCACACACACATCCATGGAGGCTAGTATTAAACTTCATTCTAAAGGTTGAAAGAGATCCTCTGGAAAAGGTTTTGGCATGTAAACATCATCTTCTAGTGATCTTTTTCACTTACAGTCTTCTTTAAGGAGACTATCACAATCTGAAGCTCCACCCATCCAAATATGAGCTTTGAACTCAATCCCATAGGATGTGGTTATTATCTATTCTAGCATTCCCATAGGCTTTTTTCCACCTACTAATTGCAGTTTCATGTGTGTCTTACGGAGAGTTGTTGTTCCCCCTTGTGTTTCCTCCCTCACCTTGACAATAATCTTTCACTTTCTTCACAAGTATTGGCTCTGTGTTTTGCCCAGTGTGTTTTATTTCCTTTGTCTTTAACTCCATATCCTTAAATAAAAATCTAATATCCAAAATTTTCAAGTTTTTGCCCACTTCATCCCACATTCGTGGCCTAGTAACTCTACTAAGGTTATCATACATGAAATTGGAGCAGACAATAACTCTTGTAAACTCATTGCGGCAATCATTTCTCGCATTTGTCTTCCATTGTGAAGGTAGAATTCTCACTTTTGGTTTTTCTTCATTCTTTCTTGCATATAGAGTTAGGGTTTTTATATGTATGCATTTTTCTCTTTGTGGAAGTTTTAAATCTAATGTTGTTACGAGACTGGGCACCCTCCTGTTGTAGTGGTTAGCTGAATCCGACATCGGAGGAATTAGAAGGAAGTTTGGACGGCTAAAGCTTGGAATAGACTAAATATCAAGAAGAAGAAAGGCTTGGAGGGTCGGAAGATTCTTGGTTTCGAAAACTATTTGCAATCGAGCAATTGCTTTGTCATGAAGGACGATATCGGAAAGCTTAATTAAAGAGGAAGAAGGATGATGCATGGTGTGGGTGCGACATCTCGCATGAGATTCTGTGGTATGTGACCCATGCCGCATACAATGCCCGGTGCCGAACTTCACCAAAGTAACTACTCCTACTCGCAAGCTATTCGACTATTTGCCCGCGGGAATGAGGCCCCGCCTGTACTCAGTCCGAGCTGCAAACATCGCCCAGGGCACTGGAAACTGTCCACAAACAGGTTGCCCAGGACCGTTGGGTAAAGGCATGCACTTCCCATCACTGTTCTCCTCTCGCTCTGCACGGCTCTGAGCTCGCCCGTCGGCATCACGCTGCCCGCAGCAAGTCTGCACGCCATGCAAGGCTTTAATAAGCCTTTACACACCTTTTTTTTTTAAAAAGGGGTGTGGCTTAAATTCTTTGGCCGGCCGCCCACTCAAGCCTTCAAGTCAAAAAAAAAATTCCCTAAAAAAAAAAAAAATCCATTCTCTCCCTCTTCTCCACTCGCCTTCTCTCAACTTGATCGGGCCTCATTCACTTCCAAGGGGAAATTGTTTTTCCAGAAAGCTCGGCTTTCCATTTCTTGCAAGAAGTCGACGCGCCGACATTGGCACCACAAATTCCCACAATTGCCACAAATTTTGGAACGGAAATAGTCGAATTTTCCAACTTAATTCCTCCTTGACATCGACTAACTCAATGGAGCTGCCAAATTACTTGCCAAGAATCCGAACATCATCAAACTAATCAAAAAAATTTATCACTTATTTGAATAACCTACGGACTCTCTTCTACAATTGATATTGTTGTCTTCTTTTGGGAGGATAAGGGAGACCGGACGCTATTCAACTGGCTCGGTGACGCACCATCAGATCGTCCACTTCTCTGGCAATTTCCTAGCGCATCGCCATTCCGGACTGGACGCCACCGCTATTTCTCAGCTAAGTACATTACATTTGTGTTATTTATTTTACTCTTTTATTCCGCATATTGCATCTGTGAATATCACCAAATAGCCTTTTGAAGCATTGCCATTTAAATATTTATTACAATATATATTTTTTAAAATTAAAAAAAGGGAGAAATAAATTTTTTTTAAAAAAAATTATAAACCACGCAATCATGGCACATCTTCCTCAGGCACCCACGATTGCGAAACAACTTCAAAATCTGCAACAATCACTCACATATGAACGCATGCGAAGGCAAGAACTTGAAGATAAATTATTGCATTCTGCACGCACCGAATCTGCACCGGCACCCAAGAAAAACAAAATTAGCAGAAAAGCCTATATCTCCTCACACTTTGTTTAAAGTGCAAGGCACTGTTAAGGGTGAAAATGTCACCAGTCTGTTAGATGATGGTAGTAGCCATGATTTCTTTTCCACACGATTGGAACAGCAACTATCACTCTCTGAAATTTCATCACCTCACAAGGTCAAAACTATTTTTAATAATCAACGTTTCAATTGTAAAACTCAAGTCACTGTTGAAGTTTGCAGAGTCCTACCGAATGGCGAGCGAATATTTCCGAGCAAGGCAATAACCGAGCAAGTTCCTCCAAACAAGCTCAAGGGATTTAGTTGCAAGAAATTAGCCATACAATAGGAATTTTTACATTACATGCTATGAGAACTACAGTGCCAAGATTTGCCATAGCCACTTTTAGATCTCTGGTGGCAACTTATGCACCATACTTGCTGCCTTGCAATGAGGTGAAATTGCACAGAGCTATGTTCAAATTCCTTACGAACGTGATGCTACTAAGCGCGGTGGTGGTATTGCACATGTAGTGGACATCTTGTTGCCATCTATCGGCTTTGGTCCAGGACATCCGCGTGAAACCGTGCAAAGCTGGATTTTTGGGGGGTCATCTATGTAAAATTTGGGTTATTTGGGTATTGCACATGTAGTGGATGTAGAGGACATCTTGTTTATTTGGTCAAGAAAGCCGAGAAAATGGTGTTGTGGCCCATGTAGTGGATGTAGAGGACATCTTAAATTAGTGTTTATTTCTTTTGTTTGGGTTTTAACCGCAGTGGTGGTATTGCACATGTAGTGGATGTAGAGGACATCTTGTTTCACGCGGATGTCCTGGACTAAAGCCGATAGATGGCCATGGGCCATTGTATTCAACTGTTAGTTGAGTTTTGTCGTTTGGGCAACCATGCATAAATTCCATTCTTTCTTACCTCTATGAGCATGGCACCTAGTTTGGTAGCCATGACATGACTGAGGGGCATAAGCTCCTTATCAATCTCATTAGTAGCATAACCAAACATATGCCCTTGATCTCTTGCACCAATCTCCTCGGCCTTATTTTTGTGAAATGTCCATGCACACCTTGAGCAATGTCTGGGCTCTACTGTTTGATGTTAACCAAAACCTTGCAATGATCAGCATCAATACCCACATCATCTGACACAAACCAATTTCCCAACGATTGTCCCGAAACTTCTCGTAGTTTATATCTACCATAATTGGTGGTAATCTCCCCAAAGATCATCACCATGTTATTCTTGGTGCACATCTCACAAGCCACCTTACTCTCTTGATCCTGTTGTAGGTATGCATCCAGCACTGCATTAGACACTTGATCCCACAGCTTGTCTAGATGTCCCTAACTCACTGACTTCGAGGTGAAGAGAAAAGGCGACATCTTTTAGGGTTTCTATGCGTCAAGGGCCTCGAAGTAGCCACTAAACAATCTTGGAAAGCTGAAGCTGCTTCTCACATTCGGTGAGGCCCTCTCTCTCTCTCTCTCTCTCTCTCTCTCTCTCTCTCTCTCTCTCTCTCTCTCTCTCTCTCTCTCTCTCTCTCTCTCTCTCTCTCTCTCTCTCTCTCTCTCTCTCTCTCTCTCTCTCTCTCTCTCTCTCTCTCTCTCTCTCTCTCTCTCTCTCTCTCCAGGGTTGGCGATTGTCAACACCCTCTTTCCTCATCTGTCGGGATTCCCATGCTGCCTCCATTAGCTGATGAACCCACAGCCCTCATCGGGTGCAAAACACCTTTCCCTCCCTGCACAATACATGCCTCCATGACCGCATGCCATTGTGCATGGGGGGGCGCGTACGAATCCCAAATAATGCACTTGCCATCGCACTTCTCACAAAGTCGCCCTATAGCTATGCCCGACTGCTTGCGACACATTATAGATCAGGATGATGCTTCACCATGGCTGCGCGTGAGTGCCCGTTTGCTGCGCGTGTGCTGAGTCTCTCTCTCTCTCTCTCTCTCTCTCTCTCTCTCTCTCTCTCTCTCTCTCTCTCACACACACACACACACACACACACACACACACACACACAAAACTGAACTCTCTCAAAGAGCGCACGCCGGCGCGCGCTCTTTGAGAGGGATTAGTTTTTTGTGAGAGAGAGAGAGTCAGCGTGCTTGTCAGCGCCCAACAAAATCGACTGTGTTCGTGATTGCAAGGTAGCAGCCCAGAAGAGAGAGAAGCAACTACAATCTAGCACCGTGAGCTTGTGGCTATGGCGTCCGCAATGTGCTCCTCTAGCAGCCTCACAGCTGTGGCGTGCTCCATGAATGCATCATCCAGCTTCTTTGCAGTGGACACTTCCATGGTGCCACCTAGAAGCTCTTCCCACAGGCTCTGAGAGTGACCGAGTCTGCAATGGGCCGGCATGATGATGAGCTCCTGACGGAAGCCCCTTTTGCACGAAATTACGAATGCCCTCGCCATGAGCAAGAGCTCCTTTGTGTCCGGACGGGCATTGCGAGCCCTCACCGATGAAGATGTAATGTGCACATATGGAGAGTCGTTTAAAAGAGGTTGAGTGTGTGTATGTGTGTGTGGAAGTGCGTGTGCACTGTGGCTCGTCTGTGTATGAGTGTGAGAGAGAGTGAGTGTTTGCGTTAAGTTAGTGATTTTGGTGGTTCAATGTACCTTCAATTCACCCACCAGAAGACGCAAGCATTTGTGCTGCTCATAACGAACTGTCGCCAAGGGGATGAGAAGGTCACAAGCCAAAATTTGAAATTTGGAAAAGGGGAAGAAGTACACACGACACACAAAGTCTTTCGACAAAAAGGAAAGCAATGTGGAGTGAAGACTTGATTGAAAGTTTGGGTACGGGGAAGGGGAAGGAAGGAGGCAATTATCATGACATGGTCCACAAGATCATGACACTAGGTAATCCATCGCCATCACCGTAGTTGCTTGACTATGGCCAAAAGGTTAAGAATTCATGTAGCGAGCTTAATCAAGTGTTTAAATGCTAAACTCTTTGATACAAAAATGGTTAACAATGTTCACTAATTTGTCAAGTATAGGGCTTAATGCAGTGAGCTAAATGGGACAATTCGATGCTAATCTCTTTGATACAGAAATGATTAACCATGTTAACTAGTATGTCAAGATTGATTACCTACATGCATGCTATCAAGTGGAGTTTGTCCCATGAAATTTTGAGCTCGTTGCATCCACCCACTCCATCCAAAACTCCAAGTTTCCACAGTTAAGCTCAATGCTTAGCACTCGGCTCCTGGCTTGATTACATGTAATTGCTACCACTACCCTCGTCGTTTCGGCGCAGCAGCCGACAGGCCTTTGTGGTTCCTTGGCAGCACTCCTCCGGAATGGCTTGATGGAAGCCTACTTGGGGACTTTGGCTTTGATCCCCTTGGTATTGGATCCGAGCCCAAGCTTCTCATGTGGTTTGCGCAATCAGAGATAGTGAAGTGCAAGTGGGCTATGTAAGCAGGAATTTTGAACACCCAATCCTGGTACTCAGCTGGAGAGGCCGATTATTTCATACATACGAATACCCTCTTTGTAGTGGAGCTTATATTCTTAGGTTAGGTTGAGGGCCGAAGATGGGCAGACATCATTACTCCAGGATCAGTGAATATTGACCCCATCTTCACCAACAACAGGCTAACAGGCACAGATGTTGGATATCCCGATGGCTTCTGGTTCGACCCTCTTGGATGGGGCTTTGGTTCTCCTGAGAAGATCATGGAGCTTAGGACTAAGGAGATAAAGAATGGCAGACTCGCTATATTGGCCCTTATGGATGCTTGGTTCCAAGCAATCTACACGAGCACTGGCCCCATTGACAACCTTATCGCCCATCTTTTCGACCCTGGCCACAACACCATTTTCTCGGCTTTCTTGACCAAGTGAGTGATGATCTTTGTACCTTCATCACTTGGAGAAAATATTGACACTTGCTTCCTTTGTATGCCAATTGAGACGTTTGTAAAAACCTTTTATTTGGTTGGAAGGTCCTATTTGACGTGTAAACTGTGCCTGCTCTTGTTTTGTCAATTTACTTGTGTCATGTTTCATTGCATTAACTTGAGGGTATGAGTCAGTTTCGATAACCGAACATGCATGTTCTGGTTGTTATCTACTTTTGTCAATTTACTTGCGTCATGTTTCGTTGCATTAACTTGAGGGTATGAGTCAGTTTCGATTACAGAACATGCCTATTCTGGTTGTTGTCTACTTTTGTCAATTTACTTGCGTCATGTTTCATTGTATTAACTTGATGGTATGAGTCAGTTTCGATTACAAAACATGCCTGTTCTGGTTGTTATCTACATCGGAAGTTTGTCACTGTTCTCTCACCAAATTCCTCTCAATTGAGCCCTTCATCTCTCCCAGTTAATAAAGATAATGAAGTCTGGCTTAAATGTTCAAAAAAACAGAGAGAGAGAGAGAGAGAGAGAGAGAGAGAGAGAGAGAGAGAGAGAGAGAGAGAGAGAGAGAGATAGATTATGGTCCACGGAGGTCAGATATGACCCATGGGACCAAAACAAAACATTACATCTGTTCTTTCGGGGTGTAAGCGTTAGATACATATCAATTAGGGACTCTTTTGTTCGAGACTATTTTAATGTGTGTAAACACATTAAAGGAAGAGTATGGCTCTTTTGTTTGAGACTATTTGAGATGCAACATGCTTATTTTGCTACACTATACTCTATAGAGTAACTTTTGAGATCTTGATCTAATCTTTTTCATTGCTTATGCTTGCTCGGTTTCTTGTCTGCTCGGAAGTACTCGCTCGAGGATTGGGATTCCTCAAGTTTGCATTGGTGAATTCACACAAGCACGTACATTTTTGGTAGCACCATTGTATGGTCTTGATATGATTTTGGGAATGCCATTTCGTCATGAATTTGACCGTTGATTAATTATAAAACACGTACAATGTCTCTCATTCATAATACTAAAAATTTCTCCATCCAAGCAACACTGGCACATAAAAAATTTCCACTCCTCTCTCACACTCAAGCCAAACGAGAAATTCGAAAACAGGGGAAAACATATTTAGTATTGGTAAATCAAATTTCTGCTGAAATTGAAACTTCACGTAACTCCACACACGATGAATTTCTCTCACAATTTAAAGATTGTTTCATGCATGATCTACCACCTAGAATTCCACCATCACGCCCAGAAGACCACAAAATTGACATTATACCAAGTAGTGAACCTCCTTGTAGAGCACTTTATCGTGTAAATCCAACCGTCACACAGGGAGATACAAACTCAAATCACTAATTTACTTGACCGAGGCCTAATCCGACCTAGTAGTTCACCATATGGAGCTCCAATACTTCTTGTCAAGAAGAAAAATTGGAACCTTTCGTATGTGTATGACTATAGGGCTTTAAACAAGATCACCATTAAGAATAGGTTTCCTATTCCTAGAGTGGATGATCTATTAGACAAACTGAAAGGGGCAAACATCTTTAGCAAAATTGACCTCAAATCAGGGTACCATCAAGTTAAAATATTTGAACATGATGTTTACAAAACTGCTTTTAGAACACAAACTGGACACTTTGAATTCCTTGTCATGCCATTTGGTTTGACAAATGCACCAGCTACCTTCATCCGTATGATGAATAGAATTTTCATTGACCATCAAGATTTTGTGATTGTATTTTTTGATGACATTTTGGTATTCAGTAAATCTGAAGAAGAGCATAAACAACATTTAACGCGTGTATTCGATCTGCTTGCACAAAATCACTTGTATTTGAATCCTGAAAAGAGTTCATTTTTCCAATCTAAAATTGAATATTTGGGACACATTGTATCGGGTAAGGGAATACATGTCGATCCAAAGAAAATTGAAGCTATTCAATCATGGCCTAGACCCAAAAACTTGCATGAGCTACGATCTTTTATTGGTCTTTGTAGCTATTACAGGAAATTTGTTCGTAATTTTGCTTACAAATCACATTATTTGACTCTCTTGTTGAAGAAAAACACGCCGTATGAATGGACTGATTTGCAAGAAAACTCATTTAATACACTTAAACATGCTTTGACTAATGCACCTGTATTGCAATTGCCTGATTTTGAAAGACCCTTCTTTGTGGTGGTCACTCATGCTAGTGGAAAAGGTATCGGTGCAGTCCTTATGCAAGATAACCATCCAATTGCTTTCGAAAGTCGTAAATTCAAACCGTCTGAAGCAAAGTCAATACTTATGATAAAGAGTTGACTGCTGTGGTACATGCATTGAAAATTTGGAAACACTATGTAATGGGTATTGACTTGATCCTTAAAACTGATCAACAAAGTATCAAATATTTACTTTCTCAGCCCTAATAGATGATAGACATATTAAGTGGTCCGCTTTTATTCAAAGCTTTCAGCCCAACATTCAATACCAACCTGGTAAAGAGAACGTTGTAGCTGATGCTTTGAGTAGAAGACCCTCACTTAATCATCTATCAACCATTACGGGAACTTCATTTGACACTATGCCTGACACTTATCCACATGATGATGACTTCAAAACGACATGGTTGCACATGCTTGATAATTCTATACACACATTTCTTGAATACACTATTCAAGAAAACTTCCTTTATTTCAAACAAAAATTGTGTGTGACTAAACCTTTCCGTACATTAATTATTGAAGAATTGCACAAACCACCTTATGCTGGACATAGAGGATTTGCTGCAACTTTTCAAAATTTATGCCGTGATTTCTATTGGCCTACTATGAGAATGGATGTTAAACAGTATGTTTCAACTTGTTTGATTTGTCAAAAAATCAAAGCAGCTATAGGTAAGAAATTGGGACTTTTACATCTTCTCCCCATTCCTGAAAGACCTTGGGAACATATTTCAATGGATTTTGTTACTGGTTTCCCACTCACAATGCACAAACATGACATGATATGGACTATTATTGACCGTTTCTCTAAACAAGCATATTTCATTCGAAGTAAGAAAACACTCACAGCATATCAAGCTGCACTTTTGTTCCTTAAGACTATTTTCCCACATCATGGTTTGCCTAAAGTGATTATTTCTGATCGAGATTCAAAATTTTGTAGTGCTTTTTGGACTACTGTGTTTGAAAATCTTGGCACTACACTTGACTTCACTTCTGCATTTCATCCTGAATTCAATGGTCAAACCGAAGTCACCAACCACACTATTATTGACTTGTTAAAGGCTCATGTTTCTTCTCAACCTAAGAAATGGGATGATTACCTACATATTTTGCAATATACAACAACACCACTCACACTGACACCATTAAGTCTCCATTTGAAATTGTATATGGTCACTCTCTTCCTACTCCTGCTTCGTCTTTCTAATGTTGTGCCTACCGTTGATGATTTCACTACTGACTTTCATGATATTTATGCAAGTGTGCATTCTGCCATTAAACACTCACAAGAACTTTACACCAAGCATGCTAAGAAGCACCGCAAGGCACACCAATTCAAAGAAGGTGATCATGTTTTACTTCGCATCGAAAAACGAAGGATCAAAAGTGTTGATACCAATGTCTTTGTTAATCTTGCTCCTCGTTTTTATGGACCTTTCAAAATTTCAGTTGTCATTAATAATGTTTCTTTCCGTTTAGAACTACCCGCACATTGGCACATTCACAATGCATTTCACATTAGCCTTTTACACCCATTCTGAGGACCCCTACCTACACACCACATTTATGAAGACCCACCTTCACTTGTAGACCAAGAAGAGCAACTCATCCCTGATAAAATAGTTGATCACGAGACCACCACTACACGCACTGGAATGGTTTATAACCGTTACCTTTTGACTTTCAAAGGCCACCCTAGAGAGGATGCCAAATGGATGCCTGAAAAGTTTTTTCCCAATTTTCCCGACCTTCTCCACACTTTCCATCACTCACGGTCCGGTTGATTTCTCTATTGAGCAATTGAGGACAGTTGATATCCCTGGTGGGAGGGATGTTACGAGACTAGGCACCCACCTGTTGTAGTGGTTAGCTGCAATTGGGATAGCTGCGTAATGGTTAATTATGTGCTGTCTATTTATTTTACTAATTGAGTTGATGATGATTTTGCATAGTGGAATGCGGGGAGTTGATGAAGAGGTGACGGCAATTACTCTTGGCCATTTTATATTTGCACAGTATCTTAGAACATCATTTCAATAAGCACTATGGCTCTGAAATAGTTTATGGGTCATGCAAGAACTAATGAGCTTCACTCATTTACAAAAGTGAAGTGGTTGTAAAAAGAGGGGCCTCAATTTTTGGCACCTTAAACTAAAAAATAATATATTAAATACCAACTCCACAAGAGAGGTGCCGTGGAGTTTGGGGCTAGATTTAGGCATTTCTCTTGCAGATTCTCTTCTCTACTCTCTTATGCTATGGTTATTTTGTTGTGTACTCTCTGATCTAGTCTCCATCCCTTACACATCTCTTACACTCTCTTACAAGCATGTCTATGTCAATTCTATGTTTACTCTGTGTGTGTGTGTGTGTGTGTGTGTCATAGTCTAGGTGTGAGTGTGTGTGCTTGGAAATTGGAAGAAGAGGTGGACAGGTTGATGGTGATGCTTGGGAGCTTTTGTTGAATAGTTTAAGCGGTCGATCTCCCCCTCTTATCCCAACAAATGTCACTATAAATTGCTTCATACTTTCTTGCATATAAAGTTAGGGGTTTTAATGTATGCAATTTTCTCTCTGTGGAAGCCTTAAATCTAATGTCACTATAAAGTCACCAGGACTCTAGGTCTTGGTGCTCATGCTCTAGGGTTTTATAATGGGATCCGATTCATATATTGCACATTTTTCCTTAGCATTCTTAATCACGTCACGTAACTCATTTGGCCGCGACTCTTATTTTTCTTGTAAAGCTGCCATAAAATGAGATTTTGAATCATTTTTTATGCTAGCAACAACTTGGTCATTGAAGAGTTGTTTCAAAAGCCTTCTCTCTAGGTGTTTTAAGGTTGGGATGGTTGGTACAAATTCAATCAGAGCTGCTTATGCAGTCTCAATTTTTCGTTCTAGTTCAGGATGTGGATAGGTCAACCATCTTTTTTCCAATGTTTGGTTAGGCCTCGTAATCTTGCAATAAAGCATTTAACCATTCTAGTATTGTATCAACCAACACTAATCCTCTCGTACTGATTATAGAGGATCTGCTCAGATCTATTGGTGAAGCTTTCTTTTCTCCATTATGTTGTGTTAGTTATTCTCAAGCTTGAAAATTTTGTGCTACCATAGCTGTTTTCTCACGCTCTCTCTTTGCTTTCAATTTTTTTGTTTAGCTTTCCAAGATTACGTTGAGTTCTAATGGATTTTTTAGTAGTTTCCTAATTGCTCTTTTGATTCATAGATTCCCTAGCTTGAGCTCTTGTTATAATCATTGGAGCAATTTGTTCATATTTTGATCGAATTGAACAAGGTAGAATTTCTGTCATGCTCATAGTTGTTTTCCTTGCTTTATATGGATGTTTTCCGTGGTCCCAAATGAAATGCATCTTGCCACACTCCAAAAAAAAACCCAAATATTCTCACCATTTTCCCTTTGCATAGGAAATTTCTAGCTCAATGATCACTCTACATTCATAGATTGGTCTTATTTTTTTAAGTCATTGTGGTGGTGGAAAGGGTTGCCATTTTCGGGGATGTCTTTGGTTTGTATTTTTGATTTGTTATGAACATCAAAGTGTTCTCATCCATCAAATAGTGAACTTGTGAGGGTTGGGACACATATGATGTCTGATTATTTGGCTTCAAATTTTACCATGGATAGTAGAATTCTCCTCATAAGGAATAGTATTTTGAACTACTCCATAACCATCACTATGTTCCTTGTAATAAGTTGTAAATGGCTCAAGTGCTTGGTTGTCTTTGTCAAAGTCGAAGATGTGTAAGCGTAGAAACCAAAGGGGGAGAGAGAGAGAGAGAGAGAGAGAGAGAGAGAGAGAGAGAGAGAGAGAGAGAGTCTCCTGAACCAATCAACCTTGGCATTGAATAAATGAATGTGTATACAATGGAGGCAAGGGGTTGCTTATATAGAAACCTCAATAAATTTCCCTACCCAAACTTTGACAAATAAGTAAAATAAATACCTAAAAGCCAAAATAGATAAAGGGATCACATTGGGCAGGTCACTTGAGATGCCAAAACTCTAACACCCTCTTTGCATTCTCATAGTGGACATCAATAGTGAGACCAAGTCAATGAAGAAGCTACCATGGACACCCCAGTAGAAGGCGTATGACTATTGGATACACCTCGGTTTTGCTACCCTCAACTTTATACCTTAGAAGAGTGCCATTTTGAGCATTGGTTGCCTTTATAGAAAGTTTGGACTGTCGACCACACTACGTCCAAAAATCCACATTCTTGAACTGTGAACACATCATGTTCGAAAATAATAATACTCCAAGATAATGAAATGTGGACAAATCATGTCCATGATCCCACCAAAAACAATGGATTGGTGCACTCATCTATAGTGTTTTAGATACGTCTGATTAGTTCCCTACCGAATGGATGTGCATTGAACTCCGACCTATGGGTCCAAACGCCGATAACTTGAACTCCAACACAAGTATCCAAATTAATAATTCGGAGCACTGTCTGCCCCACTCTATCACTCTGCCATTCACTAGCCTCTCTCTGGTCGAAGCTAGTGGTAGGCAGTGGTATCCATGTGACTAGAAGTTTGTGCGAATGTAGTCATCACCACACCAACAACCTCTTTGTTGTCCTTCCCTGATTTTTGATTGTGAAATGATCATGAAAAGTATGTGCAATCATTAGCTATAAGCCTAAATTCATTGCCAATTGAGAAAAATTCGATCATTTGTGCTTAATTTTTTAGTGTGTGCATTGCTTGATTGGGTAAAAATAGTGTAATTTTAAAAAAAATTAAGCATGTATGCATTCACTTATGGTTGATTGAGTTTGCAATTTGAGCATTGCAATGTGAAATTAATGTAATTTTTTCATAAAATTTTGGCTTAAATTTGGGTCTCAATGGAATATGCAATCCGGTGCTTGAATGAATAATTGGCATTTTTTACCAATTTTGATGATTAATTTGGCCAAATATTGATGTGTGTGTCACAATTGGCTTGGGCAATTGGAATAGATCACTCAATTATTACTCAATTGTGTAGATTTTTAGTGTATTTCCATGCTAATGATGAATCAATTTGATGAACATGAAAAAAATGCAATAATGTGTGTGCTGCCAACGGCATGTGATATCCAATTGTGAATGAGTGATTGGTAGCATTTACCAGTTATAATGATTAAATTTGTCAAGCATTGGTGTAAGTGCCACAAAATTGGCTTGATCATTGAGATGAAACATTCAATTGGTAATCAATTTTGGAGGTTTAAAGTACAATGCCATTAGATGATTGAACAACGAAATGTACATATCAATTATTGCATTTTTAAGCACCAAATTGTGAGTGTAATCATGCAAGTACACTTATGAACATTGCCCAATTAGGTGTAATTGATATGAATTTCAAATGAAAAATAGGGGTTTTGTGCTTAACTCAATTCAAAATATTAATGTTCAAACAAGCATGTAATTGAGGCAAAGAAAATGAGAGTGTACGTTATAATGTGCATAAAATTTACCTATTTTTGAATGTATGGAAGCTTTAGTTGCATTGATTGTGAAGGTAAACTTTCTACCATTCTTAAAAAATTGATTCATATCATGCCAAGCCTTCTATTGCACTTTTTGGAGGTTCCCAAATACCCAAACCAATTTTCTACAATTCTTAAAAAAATGATTCATATTGTGCCAAGCCTTCTATTGCACTTGTTGGAGGTTCCCAAATACCCAAATAAAAAAATAAAAATAAAAATAATTTTTTTTCCAATGAGCACATCGTTGATCTCGTCATGGCCCGCCATGTCTGGTTTGGCGCTACTCTACACACACAACACACACGTGCGCTACTTGCTGCCTACTGGCTCGACTCGACTTGGCTCCTAGCGCTCTCACACAACACACACACACACACACACACACACACACACACACACACACACACACACACACACCTCCATCAATGCTTGCACACGCTCTAGAAGACTCGGCCTGCTGCTAACCTGGAGTCGACCCCACCCACTGTCATGGCCGTTTTGCTCGCGAGAGTCGACTCACAGACACACACGTACTCAAGCTGCCAATGATGTCGCTTCCATGATCCACCTCATTGACACAAGATCCTAGATTTGTGTTGAGCCTCTATCTCATTCATTCCCCCCTATAGGCTACTCTCCCTCGCGTGCTATTTTGATCACCACAAGCCCCACTTGGTCCACTTGCACTGCAACAGTGTAGTTGTTATACCCACTTGCGCCTGAGTTTTCGGGCCATCAAATCACGATGCTGCTGCAATCAGCCCACACCATTGGCAAGGGTAAATATGCTCACACCCCTTGAACCCATGACTCCCTATTTGCGTCCCTGTATCTCGCCTGATTATGCACCCCATTGCCCATGGTCCACCCTGATTCGCGTCCTTTGAAAGCTTGCGGTGCCACACCAGATCATTGTCAATGAGTTGGGCCCACAACCCTGCCATGAACCTCGCCATGAGACACGTACACTCAAGCCTCGGCCTCTCGACCCTAAGCCCGCCAACCTCCAGCTCAACTGCTGCGAATTTGCTTCAAAAAATGGATATAAAATGAAAAAAAAAAGATTGAAATTCCAAGAGGATGTTCACACCCTTGACTTCGCTATGTGCTTGGGAGTGATTCGAGTAGACTTGCAATAATTTTACAAAGAAAAAAAGGAAAAAAGAAAAAGAAAACCAATGAGAGTGAATTTTCTCTTCTATTTGATTTGGTTTTTGAGGGTTGTGCCTTCAAAAGGGATATAATGAAACCACGACCAATGTTGTGACTGTTTAATGCATTTCTTTGTGAGCTAACTAGTGATTCATTGAGAATGCATTCGTGATCTCACACAGGCTACACTCAAAGATAAATTTGTTTCATGCTAGTCCAACTAAAACACACTAAAACGGATTGTTGGCACGAGATTGGTCAAAACTAACCCACACAACTAGTGAGCATTCAAGTGAGTTGAAGATGTTTTTGGGATGACGTTATTTTGATATGTATGCCATATTTGCTCACGTATGTGGGTATTTATTGTGTGTACTATGACTGTGTCTATGCACAAATGACCTTCCTTGCATCGATAATTAAACTTGTGCATGGTTTAGGGCTCGGCTTGATTGATTTTCATTGCACTAAATGACAAGCTCTATTTGAAATACATGAGAGCTTCATGTAAGAGTTACACTAGATGATGAATTGTGCTTACTTGGTCGGACTTTGTGCTAAAACTTAACATTACTTGTACATTTTGGTGCTTAAACTGAATGAAAAATCATTGAAAGCACTAAAATGGAGCCTGTTTGATAGCCTAAAGAGATCATTAAAGTTTGGACTTGGCATTGATTGTGCATTATAAGTGCTTATTTTGATTGCAAAATCTTTACATAGTGCTAAAAAGTTGAGTTTCTTTGGGAAGTAAAATTTCGGGCTTGTGACTGAGCATGCTTTTAGTGCTTGTGATAAATAACCAAATGCTTAAAAGCACTAACAATTGAGCTTCAATTTGAAAGGTTGTGGCAGGAGTGTACTTTCATTGATCCAAGAAGGGGTTATCATTGCAAAATATTTCAAAACTTGGCTACTTAGAGCCATTCCAATTGATTGGATTAAAAGTTGTATATATGCTAGCTCATAGCCTTGTCAAAAGTTAAATTTTTTCATTTTTGAGCTAGTGTTTACCCAACTTTTTAAAGAGATTTCAAGTGCGAAATTTGGCTATTGAGAGCCATTCATTTTCATTTCAACAAGGTGCACTCATCTCTAGCTCATGATTGCTCTTAAATTGAAAATTTCGTCTGAGCTAGTTGAGTAGCCAACTTGTTTGGAGCTTTAAAAATTATAAAATTCGGCTATTGAGAGCCAATTTGTTTCATCACAAGTTGCATTATTTTCAGCTCTTGGCTTGCTTTTAATTACATATTTCATTGAGCTAGAAATTAATCAAACTTTTGAATGTTGCATGAGAGATTGTAAAAATTGTAAAATTTGCTTATGTAGAAGCATTTTATCTCTCATTGTTGATATGTATGCATAAATTTGCTATCAAAGAGCATCATGTGCATAACCAAAGGCACTTTTTTCCCTTTGGCAAATTCAGGTATACAAGACCCTAGCTTTAGGATTTCATCAATGTTTTTTGTGCTTTTTGGATTTCAATAATTGGCTTTTGTAGCTTGTATTTACACTTAACTTCAAAAAGCTTCTTTTGCAAATAAAAAGGATCAAGAGACTTCTCTATAAAGGGGATGGTTGCTCAAGGATGCTCAAAAGAGCATGAATAGGTGTAATTCTTCCATGATTTTCTCTTTTGTTTATCTCTTCATTCTCTTGCTTGGATTTGGTGAATTTGCTTCTAAATTATGGTTCTTTCATTTTCAAAAGCTAGGCATTCTAAAGTTTCAACACTTTGCTTTATGAATATTAACTCATCAAAAAATTAGGTTTTATGTGTGTTAATCATAGGTAATTGGCCTTGACCTTGGGTTAATATAGGTTCATTTCTCATTAGTCCTAAACTCTTAGTGATAGTCTTAATACTCCATTCATTTTTAACATGACCTAGGGCTATGATTAGGCTTGAGTCCTTTAGTCCACTTGTCATTAGCATCTTATGATGGAAGCAATAAAAAAGTGCTAAAAAATGAAACAATGAAGCAAAAAAGTGTCAAGAAGAAGTAGCAAAAATGCTACTAGACACATGAAAATAAAATGTCTATATTATGTTGTGTCTTTGTGAGGCCTAGTGCCTTATTGGCACTTGGCAGGTGAGGGGAATCACCTTAGCTCGCTTGGTCACGGCCCTAAATCTATGCCTTGGGCTGATATGGGTTAGCCGTCACCTTGGTAGGCTAGTAGGCTTTTGGAATACCTTCTTGAGGGTTCAAGGAGCCAAGAGTCACACCTAGCATTGCCTTGGGGTGGTAGCCCTGTGATGTGTTTTACTTTTTTCAATGAATGACAAAAACAAAACTTCCATGAGCTTCAAAAAGCTGTGACAATGTACTAACAGACTATGAGCTTTTTTATAGCCCGTAGACATGAAGACTTGAATGATTTAGTAAAATTGGTCACATAGTTTTTAGGTTAGTAGGTTTATGACCTTGCATTAGCCTAGGGTCTTAACTGATTGCTTGTGTTTCGTGCATAAAACTGAATTTTCAAGTGGTTTAATCTTCATGATAGTATATGTGTTTTTTTTGCTTTATGTTGTCTAGTTTTTGACTATAATTCACCCATCTTTTAGAAGCAAAAAATTCACTTTGCATGATTATTCATTGTACTTCATGTTTTGTATCCTTGTTGGCCTTTGATGCTCATTACTTGTTCTTGTGTTTTGTAGCTCAACATTTCTTCCATGGACTTGCTTTCTACCATGTCACTGTGTTTTGCTTCACCGACACACAAGGACGTGCGCCAAATTAGGAAGGGGGGAATGTTAGCAGCAACTAACACAAGCTACATCAAATATGCACCAAACGGGAGATATCTATGGTTGTGCATAATATTTCCAACTCACTTTGTATAAGTCTTGGGCTCACTTGGAGTTCCAAAGTTGTATATGCTAGCATAGAGGGCTCAAGCTTAAACCCATAGTAGAAGGGATTGTGGTGAAAGCCTTTAAAAGGAAGCCTTTATGCAAGGAGGCTTCATTCTTGAGTATCCACTCTTGAGGATCCACTTTTGAGAGCTCCCTCTCTCTTGAGTGTTCACGCAATGGCCTAGCCTTGAGATTAATGTTTATGCTTAAGAGGCTAGTGCTAATCATTGTAATTAGAGTAAGCTCTTCTTGATTAATCTAATTCCTATTTTCTCATTAGTCTAGTTCTTTTCTACATTTCATTATGTCATGAAGTAGTATTACACTCTCATTATTCTAGATTTGAGAGACATATGTACTTCTTGCTATTAACCACTCCTATTCTTCCATAAGCATTTGATTTGTGAGATTTAGCATCACTAATTAGGTTGATTAAGTTGGGTTTTACTCTTGCAATTAGTGTGTGTGCTCTATTGTTTGCTTGTGTGTAGATAGGTTTTATGAAATTCTAGCACCATTCACCTCGTGTGTGTAGCTATTGATGAAGTGCCGTGATTGACATGTGGTAATGAGTGTGTGCTTATCATTAGTGTGCTTGGGGTTTCTAGTCTATGGTAAGTCAGACTTCCGTGGACTTGATGTGTGTAGTTGTTGTTAGATTAGTGATTAGAGAATGATTAGAGTTAGTCTTGCCATGGTTAATCTCTACTTGCATTGGAGAGGTGATCTCTTGAATCCTCTATTTTTATTAATCCAATGCTTCCATGCCCTAGCCGGGTTGCCGATCCATGGATTTGATAATTTTGTGTGGGTTGCAATTAGATTGTGCTACAACGCCCCCCTACACGTAGATATCCCGTTGGACAAAGTATTGTTGCACCAAGGGGTGAGAAGCCACAACCAATGTTAGGATAGCAACTTCCACTAGAAAATGACAATAGAAATACTATTAAATTCACTCAACCTACCAAGCCACAAGACCCTTAGAGTTTTGGCATCTCAAGTGATCTGCCCAAAATTCACTCAACCTACCAAGCCACAAGAATGTTAGAGTTTTGGCATCTCAAGTGAGTTGCCCAATGTGATCCCATTACTTATTTTTTGTTTTAGGTATTTATTTTATTTATTTGTCAAAGTCTGGGTAGGAAAATTTACTGAGGTTTCTATATAAGCAACCCCTTGCTTTCATTGTATACACATTTAGTTATTCATTGCCAAGGATTGATTGGTTCAATAGACTCTCTCTCTCTCTCTCTCTCTCTCTCTCTCTCTCTCTCTCGCCCCCCCCCCCCCCCTTGGTCTCTACGCTTTCGCATCGTCGACTTTGACATGGTATCAGAGCTGCATCATTGGTGAAGACTCTTGGTGGAGGTGGAGCTACAAAGTGAAGAGAAGAACCTTCCTCGCCGGAGTTTCTCCCCTCACCCCCTCTGTCATTGCTCGACCTTACCCTAAACATTTTTGCTAGCGCTTGAAGTTGTCACGGTCTCCTTGGGTGGTACCATAATCCTCTCCTATCTCCAACGTTCTCAAACGATACCCAAAAGCCCCTTGGCGACGCAGTGGCAACGTGCTCACTCTTCCCGTGCGCCTTGAGACAGACACTAGCAATGCCGCTGCTTTTTCTCCCGAGTGTGGTTTTTAATGCTGGCGTGGGTTCCACATAACACCCCCAGTGTCTCCAGCATATTGAACTGTGCATTGGCTAGGCAGATCCCTCCTTTGGCATTTGCATTTTGAAACGGCATCGGATAGCGCCCTATGGCAACCGCGCCATTTGTACCCGATGGCCAATTTTGGTGATGATAGCGGCCATGCCCCGTCTCCCCCTATTTGAGCCAGCATTTTAAAACGTTGTGGGCAAGCTTCAACAGCAAGATGGGTTTTTCCAGCAGTGTTATAGATTGCCTTGGAGCGAATTCTTGCGGAGGGCATTCTGTTTCAAGAGCGGCTTAGGAGACGAAGAGGTGGAGTTCAAAGCTTAAGAGAGGGACTTTTGGAGGATTTTTTTTTGGCTTGGTTTGTGCAGCTGCTCTTGGAGTGCGAGAAGGATTCCCAGAGTTCTAGATCTTGCAACTTCATCATGGCCCCCCCTTGCTCGAGTGACAATGACAAATTGAACGGAAATAACTATGCACATTGAAATTTGATCATGCGACTTTGGTTCTCAAGGAAGGCTTATGGGATGTTGTTGATGGCTCGGAGCCCCATCCCATGAGAGATCCCCACAACAGGTACACTCGCCTTCAAGATGACGAATATCTCAAATTGTGTGTGGATTGGGATGCAGCTAATGCGAAGGCAATGTCGGCCATTGCGGAATCTCATACAAAGGACCTTTCTCCAGCCATTAAAGACTTTAATGACTGCCAAAGATATGTGTTTCAAGCTTGTTGGAATGTTTGATCGAGATTCTACAATGCGAGCACTCACTCTTTTGCCAGTTATTTGCCATACAATTTCCACGAGGAAGTTCTATGCAATCATTCATTATGAAGGCTAACGTTATTCATGATCAACTATTGGCTATGAAAAGTGCACTAACAAGTACTCAACTAGCTGCTTTAGGAGTATGAAATGGTGTTTAGGACACTTCAATTACAAGTCCAAAGGAAAATCTAGAATTTGATGATCTCGGCTCTTTTCTCATTGAGGAGGAAGCTGCGTTGAGAAATCAAGCCAAAATTCAGATTTCTGAGACAGATGGGGAAGCACTTGCTGCTTTGGATTCCAGAAAGAGGAACAAGAACCGTCGTTACAATTGTGGAAAACATGGTCATTAGCCCAAGGATTGCATATCCAAAGGCAAAGACATAGATTCCACAAAGGAAAAAGGTAAAAGCAAGCATCATGAGGAAAGAAGTGACAGTGGTTAACACTACGAGGTGAGCTTCTCGGACTATGGAGGAGCTAAGCCACAATGAAGGGCAATCTCTATATCCACTTCTCTTCACCTCCAATCAACCCATCACACACACTACGATTGCAAGACGCACATAACACTAATCCTATCATGCAACACACTAATCCCAAGCACACAGACATAGATCTATTGAGCATGTCATAATAATCAATATCTAATTCTCCTAAATGATTTTCTCATGTTAAACTGATCATTTAATATGGGCAAGTGCCAGGGGAGAAAAAGCTAGAATATTGGTTAAGTTAGCAGATTGGCCATAGTAGGGATCCAAAGGAGGGAAAATAGGGATCCAAAGGGGGGGCCATTTGCAAAAGAGATATGTGCACCAACGGGCTTAAAAGACCCTAAGGTTCAGCCCATTAAGATTTCCAAAATGTTAAGGTTCCAAAATTCAAAGGTTGTGTCCAAAGGTCAAACATTAGAGAAATTGGATGCTTTGTGTGTGCCCCAAAAGTCTTCATCCATCCCTACATAGGAGGGGGCAAGCCTTGCAAGTAGGGGATGAGAGAGAAAATCACTCACACACACACACACACACACACACACACACACACACACACACACACACACACAAGCTCCCTTTACACAAAGGGAATGAGAGACACATGTCAGCTCCCTAGCCTAGATGCCCACAAGGTGTATTCAAATCCTATTGGATGGCCTTGGAGGTGGAACAATGAGAATTAGGCTAGAGTAAATCTAGTTTAATTAATTTAAAAACACTTAATAAAAGAAACAATGGGAATTAAGCTCTCTAGAAGACTATTGGGCAGTCTCCCAAGGGGTCCAATGAGCGTTCACTAGCCCAATGGCTTGCCTGATTCCTATTGGCCAGGAGGCAAAGGGGTCCAATGAGAGTTTAGTTGCATTTATTATTTACGTAAAGCTCTCACAAAAAGGGGAAAGGGGGACACATGTCAGAATGCTATCACTTATGCTGCTTAATTACCATTGGCTAAGCCTGGGAAGGTCCAATAGGATGCTAGCAAGAGCAAATAGCAAGAGGGGTCGACCAAGAGAGAGAGGGGGATGATTTTTCAATGGCATTATGACCTACACACTCACACTAGCTCATGTGTGGAGTATGAAGACTCTCTTTCCTTCTCAAGCTTTAATGGAAAGCTTATCACCTACTCCTAGCTTGTGAGAAGGAAGGCCTACACCAACAACTCTTGGCTTTGTGATGCAAATCCAACCAAGAGCCAAGCTTCATCGCATGCTCATCACCTCTACCATGCTAATTACTAAGCTAAGCTATGCTAATATGAGTGATTATGTGAGGAGATGTACATCTTTCCCGTAAGAATACTCCTTCTTCCTCTCAATCTACTCTCATATCCTGCTAGCTCTCACCATCTTCGAAGGTGTGTGAGGTCTTGGGTCTGAGACCGTGAGGGAATTGATGTTGTGTTTGATAAGTGTTTTGCTTAGTGCATGAAGTTTCCATCTTCATTGCACTAGCTAGTATTGAAGGAGCACAAAGAATTGTATTGTAAAATGTCTCTCTTGATGGGAGAAACCATAATACAAAGCCTTTTGGAGGGGGGACCGGCTCCATGCAAATCCGGTCCTCAACTGTTGTCAATTTTTTAATTTCTCTCTCTTTTGAAGTATTGTTCATGCTATCTAACTAGGTGTTATGCTTTTTGTTGCTCTCTCCACGCAAGCACTCTTGTTATTCTCATTAGGAAGCTATTCTAATGAAATGCTCACTATGTTCATGCTATTTTCCGCTACACACAAGTTACTAGACCATTAAATGTTACAATGGTATCAGAGCACAAGGTTTCTCTTTTCTTGCTCAAGAAGGGAGGTCCTCAAGATAGCTATAAATGGTTGGTACTATTAATTGCATGTGAGTAAGTAGAATAGGGTTTTTTCAGCCTTACAATGCGCCTGCCTTTGTGCAGTTAATAGGGCATCACCATCGAGAGCTATGGTCTTAATAGTGGAGTCCTACGGGGCTTGCCTACGGCTTAACCACTATTGAGCTATTAGAAGCTTGACACGAGCCGGTGCTGTTTTGGTGTTGAACGACCCTCTCTTCTATTCCTTTTAATTAATGGTATTCGAGCCACGGGTATAGTAGCTTGAGTGCTTTTTCTAAAGGGGTAAAGAGGAGTAGCAACTAGGGCTTGAAGTGCCAAAGTACACCTAAAATGTTTACACCTAAAATTTGTTAGAATGGTTGACAATAGTAAAGAGAGTGACATTAATTTTGATAACTTTGATTTTGCTAATGAGCAAGCTACTAATGATGCCCCGATGCTTGTTAACTATCTTGTTTCTAGGCTTCAACAGGCCATGGGCAATCCATCCCTCCAAAGTGAAGTGCAAGAGTAGCTCCGTGCTCATGGGATTCTCCAAGTTCCTCACCATGACGAGAGAGCACCTAGGAAGCCTCCTCGCGAGACTTCTAAAAGAGGTTTCTCTCCGATTCGGAGAAGAAGTAGAGGATCCCTATGAAGGGCTCAGAAATTTGCTCCTTGATGACTCATCTTCTTCTCAAAGGAGAACTCAAGAGCCTCCACCGAAGGAACGAGAAAGAAGTGAGTCTCCCACCACCTAGGCAGAGATGGCTCCACGAAGACGGCGGGCTAAACGCTCTCCATCGCCTCCAAAATGGAGAAGACCATCGCATAATTCTCCACACCATACTTCAAAGAGGGATGACAAAAAGCAAGAGAAGAAAAAGGTGAGAAAGAGGACACCCTCTTCTCCATCTTGTTCATCCTCTTCCTCTTATAAAAGTGATGGTCAAGACAACGAAGATCAGGGCAAGAAAAAGGCAAGAAAGAGGTCACCATCTTCTCCATATTTCTTAAAATCTTCATCTTCTGAAGAAAGTGATGGTGCAACTTTTGAACCATAAAAAAAAAGAGGCCATAGGAAATCCTATGCCGCATGGAAGAGGTCATCCAAGCTCAAGAAGTTCAAAGAGGGAGGGAAGAGCATCTCTTTCCTTACCTACGATGGCACTTTTGGTGCTACGAACAAAGTCTTGGTCTTTATCCAACAATTCGATGCGGCGTTTGGAGATGAGGGATTCACGGAGTCCTCTTAGCTACGCCATGTAGCTATGCACTTTCAAAAGTCCACCAGACAATGGTGGTCTAGCCTACGGCCAATGGTGAAGCTCCACGAACATGAAAAGCTTTAAGAGATTCCATTATGAAGCAGTTTTTGGCCACCGATGCCAAAGACAAAGTACTCACCGAATGGCAAAGCTTGAAGCTCTCTCCGTATGAATCCATTCACAAATATGTAGACAAATTTTGGGACCTACAAATCAAATCCACTGTCTTCAAAAAGTTGGATTTTGGAGAGCAAAAGCAACAATTTTGTGCAGGCTTAACTAAAGAAATGGTGGAGTATGTCAACTCCCAAAGGCCACGCACCATATCGGCGGTTATACACCATACTATGGTGGCCTCTCGAATCAATTTCCAAATGGGGGCTAAAAGAAATTCTAAGCCCACAGAAAACAGGGTTCCAATGAGCCTAAGGGGAAGGACAATGTCCAAAAGTCTCCTAAGGGCAAGGATAACCGATGTTTCAAGTGCGGCGAGCAAGGGCATGCGTACCGCGCTTGTCCCCAAAAGAACATCCACCATGATCCTCCTAGAGCTACCTTGGTCGAAATCCAAAAGGAGGAAACTCACCACAAAGGATCTCCTCTATGCCATGCTTGGGGAAAGGTAAGAGAACATGATGCTTTTATTCTCTTTGACCCCTGGTTCTACTCACAATTTTATATCTATAGAGTTGGCCACCAAGCTAGGAATACAAGCCTACGAGATGGGAGATGTCCTACCCACAGATGGTGCTTTCAAGGGGCAAGAAGCTTCAGTGATCACTCCCTTAATCGAGAAATTGAGGCTCCATGTCCAAGGCTATGTGGACGAAGAGGACTTCGCACCATGGTTTGATCACGTGGCTACCAATGTTAAATTCCCTGAAAGGATAATCTCCTTTAGGTTCAGGGAAAAAGATATGTATATAGATGCTAAGGAAATGGGTAACATTATACCCATTGTACATACACAAGCTTTCAACAAGTCAATAAAGAGCTCTATTTCCGTGCATGATTTTTGTTAAAGATTCTCACAATGAACCTAATGTTTTAGCAAAAGAAAATATACACAATCAAAAGGAATTAGAGTTATCCAATTTTCTCAAGGGGTTTCAGGATCTCTTTATTGACGACATCCCTTGTGAGCTACCTCCTAAATGAGGCAATGATGACCATGCAATTGAACTTCTTCCAGGAATTTCACCACCTAACAAACCTCCTTATAGAGTTTCTCAAGCTCAACAAGAGGAGATTATGCGGCAAGTGCATGAGCTAGTTGAGAAGGGCATGGTTAGGCCTAGCTCATCTCCATGTTGTTCTCTTATGCTACTAGTGAAAAAGAAATACGGCACATATCGTATGCGTGTTGACTATAGAGCACTAAATATGATCACTCTCAAGAATAGGTTTCCCGTTCCATGGGTAGAAGACCTATTTGATAAGCTACAAGGGTCAGTGGCTATCATCAAATAAGGATAGTTGATCGAGACATTGTAAAGACCGCATTTCGCACTACGTTTGGTCTTTACAAATACATTGTCATGGCTTTTGGCTTGACCAATGCACCAACCACATTCAACCGCTTGATGGAGAAGCTATTTAGGCCTCACCGAACCTTTACTGGAGTGTTCTTTGATGATATCATCATCTACTCTAATTCATTAGACGAACACAAGCAACACCTCCAGGTAATATTTCAAGTTCTAAGAGAGAATAAACTCTATGTTAATCGAAAGAAAAGTGAATTTTTCTTGCAAGAGATTCAATATTTAGGTCACATTATCTATCAAGATGGCATCCAAATGGATCCATTAAAGTTAGAGGTAATAAAAAGATGGCCTAAACCAAGGAATCTTCATGAGTTAAGAAGCTTTATAGGTATGTGCGCATACTATAGACGCTTCATAGAAAAGACCTCACTAATAGCAGGACCATTACATGACCTAACAAAGAAAAAAGTTAGGTACACATGGTTTGCCAAGGAGAACAATGCTTTCGAAAAGCTTAAATGAAAGCTTATCTCTCAGCCTGTGCTTACACTACCGGATCTCTCAAAGCCATTTTAGGTCCAATGTGATGCTTGTGGTGATTGCCTTGGAGCTGTTTTGCTTCAAGAAGGGCACGCTATAGGCTATGAAAGTCGAAGGCTTGACCCTGTTGAGCAAGCTCTAGGCATATATAAAAAGGAACTCTTCGCAGTTCTACATGCCTTAGACTCATGGAAGCACTATTTATTGGGGACTCCTTTCATTCTGCGAACGCATCACCAAAGTCTTAAGTACTTCATGACGTAGACCAAGATCTCCGACAAAAAAATGAGGTGGGCAAATTTCCTTTCACAATTTCATTTTCATATTGCTCACATTGCTGGCAAGCATAATCAAGTAGCCGATGCACTCTCAAGACGGCCGAGAGTGAATGTGGTTTCCATAGCAACTCACAACGATCTATCTTCTATGATAGATGAGTATGCTATTGATCCCAATTTTAGAGATGTGATTTTCAGACCTTGCACTAGGGAAGAAAGAGAAACCATTTACTTTACATGATGATTATCTTCTCTGCGGCAATATACTATGCGTTACTAGCTCACTATGCGAGAAAGTAATCTATGAATCTCATGCTCCTCCTTATGCAGGGCATAGAGGGATTCAGGCTACCCTAAAGGGGATTGAAACATATTTCTTTTGGCCTACCCTAAAAGAAACATACAAGAGTATGTTTCTAAATGTGTGGTATGCCAAAAGACGAAGTTTGATAGAGGGAAGCGACATGGATTTCTTCAACCTTTGCCAATGCCTAATTCACCATGGGAGAGCATACCCATGGAGTTTATCTTTGGATTGCCTAAGTCTATCCATGGGAATACGGGAATATGGACGATAGTGGACAGGTTCAGTAAACAAGCTCATTTTATACTTGTCAAAAAGACTACCAAAGCCCATCAAATGGCAACCCTCTTCATTTAATAAATCTTCAATTACCATGGCTTGCCAATGTCCATAGTGTCGGATAGAGATCCTAGAATGACCAGTAATTTTTGGAAGGGTCTCTTTGAGAATTTAGGAACAAGGATAAACTTCTCTTCGGCCTATCACCTGCAAACGGATGGCCAAAGTGAAATAGCTAACCTAACAATTCTCGATCTATTAAAATTCTATGTAACGGAAGTAGATCAAAGATCCCAATGGGAGAAGTACTTACCCTTAGTGGAGTATGCCTATAATAACACTGTACATACTTCCACGGGAAAAGAACCTTTTGAGGTAATTGAGGGAAGATAAAAAAGTCCCTTGCTACTTAAGGTACATGGGAAGATCTTCGTTGCAGATGAGTATAGCCGAGACCTACAAGAATCTTTTCAAAAGATTAAGGATGCTATCTCTATCTCGTAGCAAAGGCAAAAGGCTGCTGCTGAAAAGCAAGGAAGAGCCCAAGCCTTTAAAGAAAATGATTGGGTCTTACTCAAATTTTCCAAGGCTCGATTAAGGCACGTGACACGCAAGAATCCTACGGGACACCAAAAGTACTATGCTAAGTTAGTAAAAAGGTACTATGGTCCCTTCCAGATTCTTAGGCCAATCAATGAGATGGCCTATCAACTCAAGTTGCCTAGTCACTGGCTCATACACAATGATTTCCATGTGAGCCTATTAAAGCCTTACAAAGGAGACCACCTCAAGAACCAACTACTGAAGACCCACCGGAGATCGAGGACCAAGAAGAGGTGCTGCAGTCCGAGTCCATTCTCTGACATGAAGACAAGGTACTAAGAGGCGGTAAGACTATCCGATGATATCTTATTAAGTTTAAGAATTATCTTTTTGAAGATGCTAGATGGATGCAAGGCATACAATTAAAGGATAACTTAAACCTTGTCAATGCTTACAATGGTTCCCTAGAGTAAGCAAATGTACAAATGTTTAAAATGAACAAAGTTTTTGTCTTATAAGACTCTCTTTTTCTTTATTGTGCACAAAAATGAAGTAGTATGCATGCTTAGATCAAGTTTGCGGAGACCACGCCTCCCGAACACCAAGTAGAGCTTGTCACTCTACTATGGAAGATGATAGGACTAATGTGCAGACATGCTTGCGGCAGCCTCAGGATCTCAAGCGCCAAATGGACTAGTCATTCATTGTGGAACGATGTCGTAGGGTAACATAGGGATCCTCTACTAATGAATATGCTTTACCTTCTCTACCCCATAGTCGAGGAAAACTATGATTTCAAGAGAGAGGTAATTTCATAATAATCAATATCTAATTCTCCTAAATGATTTTCTCATGTTAAACTGATCATTTAATATGGGGAAGTGCCAGGGGAGAAAAAATCTAGAATATTGGTTAAGTTAGCAGATCGACCACAATAGGGATCCAAAGGAGGGAAAATAGGGATCCAAAGGGGGGGCCATCTGCAAAAGATCTATGCGCACCAATGGGCTTAAAACACCCTAAGGTTCAGCCCATTAAGACTTCCAAAATGCTAAGGTTCCAAAATCCAAAGGTTGTGTCCAAACGTCAAACATTAGGGAAATTGGATGCTTTGTATGTGCCCCAAAAGTCTTCATCCATCCCTACATAGGAGGGGGCGAGCCTCGCAAGTAGGGGATGAGAGAGAAAATCACACACACACACACACACACACACACACACACACACACACACACACACACACACACACACACACACACAAGCTCCCTTTACACAAAGGGAATGAGAGACACATGTTAGCTCCCTAGCCCATATGCCCATAAGGTGTATTCAAATCCTATTGGATGGCCTTGGAGGTGGACCAATGAGAATTATGCTAGAGTAAATCTTTTTTAATTAATTTAAAAACACTTAATAAAAGAACCAATGGGAATTAAGCTCTCTAGAAGACTATTGGACAGTCCCCAAGGGGTCCAATGAGCATTCAGCAGCCCAATGGCTTGCCTAATTCCTATTGGCCAGGAGACAAAGGGGTCCAATAAGAGTTTAGTTGCATTTATTAATTACCATAATCTCTCACAAAAGGGGAAAGGGGGACACATGTCAGAAGGCTATGACTTATGCTGCTTAATTATCATTGGCTACCAATAGGATGCTAGCAAGAGCAAATAGCAAGAGGGGTCGACCAAGAGAGAGAGGGGGCTGATTTTTCAATGGCATTATGACCTACACACTCACACTAGCTCATGTGTGGAGTACGAAGACTCTCTTTCCTTCTCAAGCTTTAATGGAAAGCTTATCACCTACTCCTAGCTTGTGAGAAGGAAGGCCTACACCAACAACTCTTGGCTTTGTGATGCAAATCCAACCAAGATCCAAGCTTCAATGCATGCTCATCTTCTCTACCATGCTAATTACTAAGTTAAGCTATGCTAATATGAGTGATTATGTGAGGAGATGTACATCTTTCTCGTAAGAACACTCCTTCAGCCTATCAATCTACTCTCATACCCCGCTAGCTCTCACCATCTTCGAAGGTGTGTGAGGTCTTGGGTCTGAGACCGTGAGGGAATTGATGTTGTGTTTGATAAGTGTTTTGCTTAGTGCATGAAGTTTCCATATTCATTGCACTAGCTAGCATTGAAGGAACACAAAGAATTGTATTGTAAAATGTCTCTCTTGATGGGAGAAACCATAATACAAAGCCTTTTGGAGGGGGGACCGGCTCCATGCAAATCCGGTCCTCAACTGTTGTCAATTTTTTAATTCTCTCTCTTTTGAAGTATTGTTCATGCTATCTAACTAGGTGCTTTTTGTTGCTCTCTCCACCCAAGCACTCTTGTTATTCTCATTAGGAAGCTATTCTAATGAAATGCTCACTATGTTCATGCTATTTTCCCCTACACACAAGTTACTAGATCATTAAATGTTACAAAGCACCACACTCCAATCAAACCTACATGCATACATAAGCAAAAGAGGGCAATCACACAAGATCAGAGAGAGATTAACCACTAATTAGTTAATATCTAGCTAATCTAAGCATCATAGGCAATCATAAGAAGCATGAGAGATCCATAGTATAAGAGAATGAATCATTGAATAGTGTTAATCAAGTCTCATGAGTAAGGAGAAGCTCAAGGACTCCATAGCCACACACCTCAAGAGCTCTCACCAAAGAGTGCTCTCAACCACTCCTAGAAGAATAGGAGTGGTTAATAGCAAGCAGAAGCTCTCACCAAAGAGTGCTGTCACCAAAGAGTGCACTCAACAAATGAGCTTGAGCACCCTAGTTTCATTTACACACTGCCTTATGTACCTAGGGTAAAAATATGCAATGTCCGGGCTCCCAAGGCCTTTAGGGCTCCACCACTTACTGTATCTGCAACCTAGGCATAGTAACTAACCTATTCTTTACAACTTGGAACTCCCATTGAGCCCGTAACACATTAAAATATTGCAATGGCTTGAAATAAATCGAGAATTTACAATACGTGACCATTTTGGAAAAATGTGAAAAATGTGTAACTCCAATCTTTACTGCTTCTTTACTTTGATCTTCAATGTGCATTCGTACGTTTTTTATATTTAGTAGCTTCTGTTAACTGACGTTGACTCAGTTAACAGAAGTTAGCAGCGGCTAACACAAGCTACATCGAATATGCATCAAGCGGAAGATATCTATGGTTGTGTATAATATTTCCAACTCACTTTGTATAAGTCTTGGGCTCACTTGGAGTTCCAAAGTTGTATATGCTAGCTTAAAGGGCTCAAGCTTAAACCCATAGTAGAAGAGATTGTGGTGAAATCCTTTAAAAGAAAGCCTTTATGCAAGGAGGCTTTATTCTTGAGTATCCACTCTCGAGGATCCACTTTTGAGAGCTCCCTCTCTCTTGATGTTCACTCTATGGCGTAGCCTTGAGCTTAATGTTTATGCTTAAGAGGCTAGTGCTAATCATTGTAATTAGAGTAAGCTCTTCTTGATTAATCTAATTCCTATTTTCTCATTAGTCTAGTTCTTCTCTACATTTCATTATGTCATGAAGTAGTATTACATTCTCATTATTCTAGATTTGAGAGAGGTATGTACTTCTTGCTATTAACCACTCCTATTCTTCCATAAGCATTTGATTTGTGAGATTTAGCATCACTAATTAGGTTGATTAAGTTGGGTCTTAATCTTGTAATTAGTGTGTGTGCTCTATTGTTTGCTTGTGTGTAGATAGGTTTTATGGAACTCTAGCACCATTCATCTCGTGTGTGTAGCTATTGATGAAGTGCCTCGATTGACATGTGGTAATTAGTATGTGATTATCATTAGTGTGCTTGGGGTTTCTAGTCTATGGTAAGTCGGACTTTGGTGGATTTGATGTGTGTAGGAGTTGTTAGGTTAGTGATCAGAGAATGATTAGAGTTAGTCTTGCCATGGCTAATCTCTACTTGCATTGGAGAGGTGATCTCTTGAATCCTCTATTTCTATTAATCCGATGTGCATGCTTCCATGCCCTAGCCAGGTTGCCGATCCACGGATTTGATAATTTTATGTGGGTTGCGATTACGTCGTGCTACAATGCCCCCCTACATTTGGCACCGTTGTCGGAGACGATGGCCTACGCTAGTGTAATGGTGGCATAATCAAATGTGTTCCCTCACTAATTTCACTTGTGTGTTTATGTTTTTGTGGATTTTGGATGTGTATGCATGAAGCAATGTGTTCATAATTTCCTAATGTGTCATCGTATCTTGCCAATTGTGTGTTTACACGCTCTAATTTCAGACTAACCCTTGTTAATTTGACTAATTTTTGCTAACTTACTAATTTGCTATGAAGGATTGGAGCATTCGACCATTCAATTGATCTTCAATGGAAAGGTAATCAAGGTGCTATTCTCAACCTCCCTAGAATCTAAACATGTGTACAATTGTGTAGAAATCCCACCATGATGTAATGTAATGCTATGCTATGTTGATACAATGCAATGTTGATGTTATGGATTGAAAATTTTGCAATTATTTATTGTCACGCCGTCGTAATGTTGAAATTTTTAAGAATTGGTGGGGGCATAAATTTGACAAGTTTCAATTGCTAATTGGTGATTGTGTGTTGCTAATTGGGTGCCTTATTGAGTTAATTGCATGCTTGGATGGTCAATTGCAAGTGTGTGTGTGCACTAAAATCAAGTGTGTATGCATTCTAATTGAGTGTGTATGCTTAATTTTAAGTGTGTGTGTGTGCACTATTTTGCCCATGTTTGAGCACCTAAAAATCAATGTGTGCGTTATGATTTTTCAATTTTCATGATTGATTTTTGTTGTGATTATGCCCGACTAGTGATTTGTGAAGTCACATTGCAATTTTGACAAAATTTGCCCTTTTGTGTGCGCACCTAAAGATTGGTAAAAACTGCCAATTTTTTTAGTGTGTGTACGCCTAAAAAGTGTTTAATTTGCATGATTCATTCATATTTTGATTGCATAATTGATGTGTGTAATGATTAATTTTTGCATTTTTTGCTCACTACAGGGATTTACACACTTCAATTGCATCACTTTTTGACCTAATTTTGTCGGTTTAATTGCCTAAGTCTTGATTTTATTGATGAAATTGTTTGGCAATTGAATTGATGTGGTCTATGTGATTTTGATTGACTGCACTATTCCCCAAGGTGTGGAGAATTTGTAGAAATTTTTTGGGTATTTTTCGGATAATTTTTGTTAGTTTTTGGTATTTTTTGCATTAATTTTTGATTAATTCCATAAAAATATGATATTTTGCGATCTTTACGACCTATTTTGTGTGCACGTATTTACGACATCATTTTGTTCGCATTCGTGCCTTCCGTGGTCGAGAGCTTTTTGCTATTTCTGGGGACCGGGTGGACGATTCTATCTAATTTGGCAGTTTCAGTAAAAATTGCTATTTTCGGTGTACTTTTGCGTATCGGAAATGTTCGGTTGTGAATATTGGTGATTTTCTAAGATTCCTAGGATTTTTTGGACTTTTCTGGCAATTTTCAGGATTTTCTGGCGATTTTTTGGAGTTTTGGCGAATTTTCGGCCTAATTTTGGCATTTGTGGATATTTCAAATAAAAAATTAATAAGAACGGGTTTCGGGCTTTGGTACCGTGCCGTGCGGCGTATAAAAAATCTTAGTCAACGAGATCTTTACAATTGCTTGCGATAATTTTTGTCGACTTAAAAATTCTCTTCTTCTTCTTTTCTCTCCGGACGAACACCACCTATCACACACACACACACACTGCCATCCACTCACTCTCTCTCTAACCCCTCCCTCTAATAACTCACTCTCTCTCTCTCTCTCTCTCTCTCTCTAACCCAGTGTTTGGGAAAATTCATTTTACCAAACATAGAGAATTCTCTTATAGAATTTTTCCAGAGGAAATTTTAGAAAATTAGGTTTATTTTTCTGGTTTTTCCACTAGTTTTCTCTATTTTGGGAGGGAATTTCTCATCTCCCCCTTGCCTTCAACCTACAATTTTGAAATTGAAAACGCATAATATTAAGTTCAGACACATTTTCCCGAACACTTCGTCTTACTCTCCCTCTATCTCTCTTGCGTCGAGCTAGCCCGGGCCCCTAACCCCGCGTGCACCCACGCCCTACTCTCTCTCTAACTTCCCCTCTCTCCTCTCTCCTCCCTCTTAACTTTCTCTCTCTCTCTCTCTCTCTCTCTCTCTCTCTCTCTCTCTCTCTCTCTCTCTCTCTCTCTGTCTCCCTCTCTCTCTCTCTCTCTCTCTGTGCTTTGTCATGTAGCACACACACACACTCACGCTCTCCCCTCGTGCGCTGCCAGTCGGGTTGTCGTGTCCTTTCTCATTCTCTCTCTAACGCGCGCAGCACACTGGCCGATGCTGCCCACCCACCCGCTGACAGCGCCAGGCTGCCCCATTCCCCCTCTCGTGCCTCGCGCGCCACCCGTGCAGCCGCTGCTGGTGACCGCCACACAACCCATCTTCTCCGCGACGCTCAAAGTCAACGGCTCGCTGTCAAACTTTGCAGGTAAGTCGCCAGGTTAGCCTTAGGTTAGTTTAACCAAGTTAGATAGGTAGGTTAGAATATTAAATCACTATTAAAAAAAAAAAAAAACACACACACACACACACACACAAATCCATAAATACAATTTAAAAATAAAAAATTCACTAAAAAATCAATAAAAGGGATTAAATATTTTCATTATAAAAAAAGGATATAAATAGAAAAACCTCATAAGAAATTCATAATAAAATAGAAACTTTTTAGAAAATTAAAAAAAAAAGAAAAAAACATAGAAAAATAAAAGTACATTGAAAACATTGAAAATTCCAAAAATCCAACAAGTAATTCACAAAAATAGTAAAAAACTCATAAAAAATCCTTAAAAAGTCTAAAACTGTTCAAAAAACAAAATAAATTAGAAAATATTCATAAAATCTTCAAAACCCCCAAGAAATTTAGAAAATTACCAAATAAATTATTAAAAAATTTAAACTTTCCCAAAAAAATCGTAAAAATATTAAAAAGATAAAAAAAATTGAAAATTGAAAATTTCACAAAAAATTAAGAAAAATAAAAAGAAACTCGTCAGAAGTACTAGAAAGAGCCTAAAAAAGGCGAAAAATCTAAAAAAGCAAAAAAATCACACCAGGCAAACCGCACAAAAGCGAACAAGTCCAAAAGCAAAGCCGGAGAAATGCACTTCAAATCGAGAACAGTGGCCAAGAAAAATCGAGCAAACAGCCGGAAAAAGCGAGAAATCAACCAACTCACAGCCGATTGAACGGCAATCAAATTTCAAAAATTTTGCATGCTAGAAATTGGCTAGTGCAAGTAATTGCGCTATAAATTAGCTTCCAATTGGACGAACATGCACAAATCACGGTGGATTGCAAATTAATCTATTCAAGGCCCAGATTTGTATCATTTCAAAGGCCCAGATCAATTCTAACACTGTCGAGCTAGAGTTAATCAACTCTTGTGAGTTTGAGAGCAGTCAACTGCAAAAGTGCTTAGGCTAAATCGGTTTAATAAAAACCAATTCTGCTAATTGACAGTTTTTACAGAACCAATCAACATGGACTCATCTCGAGCTGAGAATTCAAGTATCGCAGAGCAAGCTAATAGCAGTGGCAAGATAGATACAACTGCACAAGACCATATTTTACAGCTATATGGCTACAATGGAGATAAAGTCTTGTATACAGATTAAAAGGCCATAGATACTTAATGAGCAGCAAAAGCAGCACAGAAGCCAAGATCCTATTGATCAAACTAAAGCCAGATTCAGAAACTCTCAGATGTTCACAGATTTCAGTGGAGCTAGGTATTGCAAGCTTAAAGATGAAGTGCAGATAGAAATGCAAAAAAGTGACCCAAGTGTTTATCCAGAAATCTGTACAAGCCAGCAAAACATATAGTTGGTGCACATGCAATCAGGGTCATTGTACATGGATTAGAGTGGCCAGATCTATAATCGAGAACCAGAGTTGCAAGATCCAACAGATCAACCAATAGAAGCCAATCTAATTGGAGAACCAAGCAAAAGACGGTACAAAGGTCAAGATGGGGCAATCTACAACTTGATGCGAAGTGTTTTGAAAGAAGATGCTAATAACTTGGCAAGCACAGAAACAGAAGCTCCTCCTTCAAGAGCTTGACATGACAGAGCCAATTGAAATACCACCAATCATGGCGTATTGCTCAAATTGTGGACGAAAAGGTGGACATTTTCCTGAACATTGTCCAAGAAATACCGACAACAAGGACACATCAACTGCCAAAAATCAAGGTACAAAGAAAATTGGAAATCCGAATCTCGATGTAAGTGCATCTAACTTGTCACTTTTAATGCAATCAGATGATTTTGCATTACCATTAAAAGCACCAGTAAAAACATTGCAAGTTCAAAGTCATCATAAAGATGCACAGACGCCTGAAAAGCTTAAAATTGATTCTTTGAACAACAAGTTCTTGCATGAATTTAGTCAAGGTTTGAGATATCACCAAAGGTTAAAAAGATTGTTAAATGTGCAAACGATTTTTCATCCATGGCCACAAGTGTGCAATCATTCACGAGTCTAAGGGACACATCAAACATAACGATGTTAGCTTTGTATGATACACATAATTCATATGCACACTTTGTAGACCAAAAAGGAAAACTGTACAAAAAGGATCGACAAGTGTTTGAACGGCCCACATACCACCTCGTAGAAGTGCGTCCAGTGATAGATCAGAAAGGATGGTTCATTTAAGAGGAAAGAATAAATTATAGACCATCCTCTCTAGAGTTGAAGGATATTACCCGAGTGAACCCAGAAATTTGTTCAGAGCCAAACTCTCCTCCATCGAAAATCAAACTTCGATGTTGTGATAAAACGAACATATACTTTGACCAAGACAGTTTAGATATAGACGGGAGTCTAGCATCTATGATGCCTTGGGTCCTGAAACCACAGAAGCTCATATCATAGGAGACCCATGGGATAGACAATATCAGGGCAAAGATAATGCTATCTATAGCTTGACTTGGGGAATAATTTTTCATGTTTCAAGAAGATACATAGGAAACTATGCAGAAGGTTTACAGATGCCAAACAACAACAATGCTACCCAAAGTGTGACTTCACAGTCCCAAAAGGTGATATTAAACCAGAGCCAAATAGTTTTGAAGTCTTACAATGAAGCAGGTTATAGTGATCACCCTAGGAAGGGGGGAGCTGTAAATCCATCAAGCTCAGCTCTTGTACCAGGAACCGTAATGTCAGTTAGAAGCCCTAGAGCTTCTAGCCAATAGACCCCTTCAAGACAGTTTAAGCTGACCTCCACAAGTCAGAGTCAAAAGCCGACAAATCCAATAGTGTTCAAATAGTTACATGTGACCAAGCTCACATATGCATATCAAGATGCACATGGTAACGAATATCAACAAGATCATGATCTTGTCCAAACCTCTACGGATGGCCCGACTGAAGTCAAAGACTATCTGAAGATGATGCAAAGCCTCAAGCTGCCAGAACAGGTGATAGAAAAGTCAAAGTCATTGGGAGCTAAAGTCCAAAAATCTACACAAAGGTCACCACCAAAATTTCCTTCGAAGAGACAGATTCTGCCAGAAAGTACAATGGATCTTTTAAGGTCAAAGGTTACTCAGATGCCTGAGGACAATGCTCAACAATTGCAAAAAAGTGCAATATCACAGCCAATGGAGTCAACATCGAGTGAAACAC
This sequence comes from Adiantum capillus-veneris, assembly GCF_014529385.1. Taxonomy (NCBI): domain Eukaryota; kingdom Viridiplantae; phylum Streptophyta; class Polypodiopsida; order Polypodiales; family Pteridaceae; genus Adiantum; species Adiantum capillus-veneris. Next base: position 25,942,974 of record NC_140955.1, on the reverse strand, counting down.
GTGATCAAAGCAAAGAAGTTAAAGATGAAGCTCAACCAAAGGACGCTGCCATAGCAAAAGCATTCAATTAGAACAGAAATCCTAAGAAGATCAGGTGCAACGTTGTTGGTGAAAACGAAGAAAATCTGTCAAGTGAAGTAAAGCTAGATTTTCAGTTAGACAAGAACCTCATGTCCTTTCGCATTTGGAAAAGATGTGGCCAACCACAGCTGGAAGATGCTCCTGAATTTGTGAGCATATTAGGAAACAAACAAGCAGAATGCTGGGGAATCATCTCCACCACCATTGAAGTAAGTTCACAGATCACCACAGCTCAATTCCATGCGATCACAGCAAAGGATATGATAGATGGCATCATAATGGGAATGTCAATGGCCCAGAAGACGCTAGAGATACAGAATGCAAACAAGATACAGTCTTCAGAGACAACCAAGAATGAGGACCAAGACTAGTCACCCACGGCACAAAGTCCTCAAGTGCAATTAGAGTGGAGACTGATATCAAAGCATATCTTATTGAAGATGATTCATATTCATCGGACAGAACTTCAGAAGAGCTTAAAGTGGATCACGCAATAGCAAGTGCAGATCAAATAGAACAAAGAGAAACCACGAAAGCTATTGAGCAAAGAATGCCACCGAGACCAGAGGTAAAGAAGACAAATCTTGCAGACAAAGGTAAAGCTAAAAGTGGAACTTCCACCGACTAGCAAAGGAGATATGACAAAATATGCCTCTACATCAAAGAATCCTCATGGATCAGCTTCTTCAAGCAAGTCAGGCTTTCAAAACTTCAAGTTAATTGATGACCCAACGGAAATCTCTAAGGAGACGCCCAGAAAAGAAAAGATATATCAGCCAAAGTACTAAGAAAAGAAAAGTTAAGCAAATGTTTGTTCCGAGCAGTTTAGTCAAAGTCAATGATCCGGTTTGGATTAAAGACGAGAAATCAACACAGAAAGACAAACACATGGGATGGATAGCATCACAATGGACTTTAAAATAACACGAGTACTATGGAGGTAACAGACAGATATGGGTACCAAAACCGCAAGTTAGAGCATATAAAGTAACTTCAAGTTCCTCCTAAGAAAGAAGGACCACAAGGTATCAACCTCGACAATATCCTAGGATATCTAAGAAGCAGGTATACAACAGAACAACATCAAAAGATGCTGAAGTCTACCACAACTCACAAGAGGATACAGGTCAAAGATGCATCTCAAAGGATGTTCCTCTTGGACAAGGTTTCTACACAGGGTATACAAAGATTTGGCTACCAGTCAACCATAAACCAAGTGCAACAACACCATACCTACATGAAGATCTCAAGAACTCAACAAGACCTAGAGCTCTACAAAATCAACAAAGGAGATACAAAGGTCATCAAGAGATTTGGATTCCTAAGTCTTCCAATGCTCCTAATCAAAAGCCAAATGCCTACAATGAACAGAGGCCTACAACAACATCAAAGACTCCTATCAACAGGCCCAATTGAACAATCAATTAGATAATGGAGTCTTTACAGTCAAAGAAGGACAACCCAACCAACGTCAATGCAGATTCGAAGATAATAAAACAGGTATGGAAAAAGAAACCTTGAATGCCAACTTGGTCCTTCACTAATTCTCTTTTTGAGGATTCAAGCTTACTTTTACCTGAAGAAATGTTTGTAGTAAGCACAAGAATGAAAAAGTCAAGTCGCTAGGGTGCAAAAAACGCTCTTTGGCATAGTCAGAGTCGAGTTGCTGAGCCATAAAATGAGCAAAGCATTAGTCCTAAATCTTCAAGTCGTATTAAACTCTATGCTAAGAGTCGTAATTATTAGGCTTACACGCTCAAGCTGGAAGAGTTGAGCATATATAAAGTCATGTTTCTCATGCTGGATGAGATGAGCATAAGAGTCAAAGTCTATTAACTTATAATTGGTGGAGTCTCGTAGAGTCCAACACTCACGCACGGTGCACAGTAAGATGAGAGCACATATCCTCGTCAAAACAAAAAGCATTCTTAAGGAGGTGCCAGCTTGCAAAGCCATATCATATGCTTTTATAGCTACACCATCTTTCTGAATTACCCCTCAAAATCATTCTTGCACAACATATTGTTTCCCATGCATTTCTATGTATGCATAAATAGGATGTCCCATTATTGGACATATGCATTAGACACTCTTTTTTGCTTCCACCTATGCACCTTGAGTGGACTACAACAGGCAAAACAATGTTTCATCATGCTACCCTCTCATATTTGCTACCTTTTTAATTCCATATCTAGTAGCAAATAATCTCTTGAGTACTTTAGTAATATTTCCCATGCTAATAAGTACTCCAATAATGTGCTTATCCCAAAGGCACTTTTTTCCCCACTGGGTTTTTTCCCTTTGGTCATCCAAGTACTAGTAGACGCTAATTTAGATCCTCATCATTCTACTTCCCTTGTACATACTTTTCAAAAATAAACAACAGCCTCATCATTATGCTATTACAACGGACAAATACAATATTATCTCTCACATCAGACCTATTTGGACCAATGAAGATGCTGCAGCAAATTGAACATCATCAACAAATTCAACGAAGAAATGAAGACAATCAGCCCATCAACAACCAATCAAAACCTTCCACAGCCTCCACGGACACTTTTCAACAGTGCCCGAGGATGGGCACTAAAATCGGAAGGGGGGAATGTTAGCTGAATCAACGTCAGTTAACAGAATCTGCTAAAGACCAAAGATGTACGAATACACATCGAAGATCAAAGTAAAGAAGCAGTAAAGATTGGAGTTACACATTTTTCACATTTTCCCAAAATAGTAACGTGTAAATTCTCGATTTATTTCAAGCCATTGTAATATTTTAATGTATTACGGGCTCAATGGGAGTTCCAAGTTGTAAAGAACAGGTCAGTTACTATGTCTAGGTTGCAGATATAGTAAGTGGTGGATCCGTAAAGGCCTTGGGCACCCGGACATTGCATATTTTTACCCTAGGTACATAAGGCAGTGTGTAAATGAAATTAGGGTTCTCAAGCTCATTTGTTGAGAGCTCTTGAGGTGTGTGGCTATGGAGTCCTGGAGCTTCTCCTTGCTCATAAGACTTGATTAACACTAATCAATGATTCATTCTCTTTCACTATGCCTCTCTCATGCTTCTTATGATTGCCTATGATGCTTAGATTAGCTAGATCTTAACTAATTAGTGGTTAATCCCTCTCTAATCTTGTGTGATTGCCCTCGTTTGCTTGTGTATGCATGTAGGTTTGATTGGAGTGTGGTGCTCAATAGATCTATGTGTGTGTGCTTGCGATTAGTGTGTTGCATGATAGGATTAGTGTTGTGTGCATCTTGCAATCATAGTGTGTGTGATTGGGTTGATTGGAGGTGAAGAGAAGTGGATATAGAGATTGCCCTTCATTGTGTCTTAGCTCCTCCATAGGCCGAAAAGCTCACCTCGTAGAGTTAACTATTCGTGTTGCCACAATTAGCTCACTAACCATGTGAGTGTTTCCATGCCCTAGCTGGGTAGCTCATCCCTCCAGATTGATAATTTTGTTGGTCATTGGAGCTATTGCAACAATGGAACCCCCAACACTAGGTGGTGGTGGGTTTGAATAATGGGAGATGCATTATATGGTCACTCTTTGACATACTTATGAGTGTAGTAACACTCATTTGTGTCATGGTTTGTTCATTTTTTTTCAATTGTGCATTACTTCAATTTTCATGGCACATTTGCAACTAATGGTTTTGGTTAAGTATAGCATTGAGTTCACCCCTACAAATGTCACACTTCCTCATTTGAGGTTATTCAACATTTTGTACTTGTTTGAAGACTTGGTTCATCCTTCTGACAGCTACTTGTTCAACACTTGTCACTAGTTGGACTGAGTGAGTTTTTGAGTTGCAATTTCACTAATGATGAAACTGTCAAAGCTATTCCTTCCAAAGTCAAGTTGAATCCCTCATACTGAGTATTCCAATTGTTCACTTTAACACTTGATTAAGTAGAGATACATGTGCATGAGGATCTCCAGATTCGCCATATAGTTTTCTTACATATTTAGCTACTTGAGAAGGTCACATGCAGAGTGTTCATTCACTTATCTTATCATCCCCCAGTCTCTTGTAAAGATGTCTCTCCTTGCATCTTTCCCTTCTGGAGGAATTCCCACTGGAATCCTCTCTTATACATGCTCAAGAACTATTTCTAGAGCTCTATCTTCAAATTGTGGCCCTCTTGAGCCCATAACAATCATATAACCACTTGTTTGGTACACTATAGCTTCTCTCAAAACACCTGTATGTCCTTGAGACTTGTTGAACCCCATCCTTTCCACATTTTGTGTCTCAAATTTTTGTGGATCAGTTTCCAATATCTCTAGTGCATTTATGGTTGGTTGTATATAGAATGTAAGGATTGGAGTCCACACATAGGAATTTCTTTCCAGCTCAATTGGATCAATAGGTTTATTCTCTCGTCCATACTTATCTACCATCAAATGTTGTACTCCTTGAAGGCCTATATACATGAACATATAGATATTATTATAGTCTATGTTAGCTTCATAACATTGGGCTCTTCACATCTATAGAAGTTATTATGATCCCCATTTACCAACCTACACAAGGCCATATAGGGGTAATTGATTGAGACTCTCCTTGCTTCATTTATCTTGATGAATTTCACATTGTGTTGACTTATCGAAGGAGGTTTCTCTTTTGGTTCTTCATCAAATTTTGCCTTTGTTTCATTCATTCCCCACTTATGAGCTATATAAGAGTCAAATACCACTAAATACACAACTCCATGTTGGAATTAGGATTGCTCGGATGCACGCACAACTTTGAGAAGATAAATAAGCTTAAGGCACACAACAAAGAGTGTATTGCTTAGTGAGAAAATAGAAAGATAAGTTACCTCTAGAGCGATAGGTGTACACACAATGCATAGTGTGAAAAACCTGCTAGTGAGGGAAAAAGTGCCTCAATGGTCCTAAGTGTGTTCACATAACTACCACATATATGGTAGAAAATCCCCCCTAGAAGTCAAAGAGATTTGGCATATACTGTATGGGGAAGTGCCATGTGCTAAGGACATGATGAACCCATAAGGGAAAGCAAGCCCAAAGCTCTACCAAAAGCTTTGAACTTCTCACGAGGCAATGTCTTTGTGAGTAGATCTACAAGGTTGTCTTGTATCAGCATATAAGCCAAGTTGATCTGTCCTACTAAGAGTCTCTTCCTAACATAGTGATAATGCACAACAATATGCTCTGTGTGAGCATGAAAAACTGGGTTCCTTGCAACTACCAATGTGCTCGGACTGCCAGTGTAGATGATGTTGGTAGTGTCATGTCTAACACCCAAATCATCTATAAGCCATTTGAGCTATACACACTCAACTGTAGATCTGTGAAGGCCCTGTTCTAAGCCTCACAATTGAAAGTGTCCACAATATGTTGCTTCTTGCTCAACCATGATATGCATGAACTTCCACGTATGAAACAAAAGCCACTTGTGAACACTTGTGTGTCATAACAATCAGCCCAATTTGACTTCAAAAAAGCATGCAAATATGGCGGCAACAACCCCCCCTTGGTATCAAAAAATCGAAGATCTAAAGTGTCACTCAAGTAGAAAAAGATCCTTTTAAAAGCCTATCAATGCTTAGACCTCGGGCTATGCATAAATCTACTAACTTGTGAGATTGCAAACTGAATATCTGGCCTTGTATTGCATCCATAAATAAGGCATCCAATAGCAATCTACCAAAGAGTGACATATGCAAGATCTTGACAATTAAGAAAGATTAATTTCAAACATGTTTCCATTGAAGTAGCAATAGGTTTGCAGTCCTCAAGTCCCAAATTACATAATAATGTCTCTACATATCTTGCTTAACACAAAGCAATACCTCTATCACATTGCTTAAATTGTATGCCCAAGGAATGATTCAAAAGGTTCAAGAACTTCAACTTGAAATATGCATTCAATTCAGTGCTGAATTCAATAATGTGTGTCTCATTCAAACTAGGAATCAACAATCATTTTCATACAAAATGATGGTGAGATATACATCACCCTCACATCTGACATACAAAGTGCTTTCAATTGGATTGTTACAAAAGCCTTGTTAAACCAAATGAGTGTCAACATTCTCATACCAAGCACGAGGAGACTGCTTCAACCCATATAAAGATTTCTTGCATTTGCATACTTTCTTTTCTTGTCCTTTCTTGACAAAATTTCTAGACTGCGTTACATACACCTCCTAAAATATATCACCATTCAAGAAAGCAGTAACAATGCGTGATTGATGTACATTCCATCCAAAGTGAGCTATCAATGCACATAGAAAACAAACAGTAGTCATACAATAGGTGGAAGCAACAATCTCTTCATAGTCAATGCCTTTTTGTTGTGCATAACCTTTTCAACAAGTCTAGCATTGTAGCAATCAATCTCAGCATCCGGCTTACGTTGGAAGGGGGGAAAGGGGAAACATACCCGACAACACACACACACTCGCCTCTCTATAGCTCAAGTGGAATCACAACACCACGATCCTTTTGAAAACCCACATTGAACAACTAAAATTCACTTCAATCACTCATCTACACACAACGAAGCACACAATCACACACAAAAGCACATCTTATTGCATTCCAATCATCGTAATCACTTCTTGATTCTGAACCACACACATAAAAACTCTCTCTCTCTTTGCGCGCGCGTGCACACACACACACACACACACACACACACACACACACACACACACACACACACACACACACACACACACACACACAGCTCGGGGGGCTCACATACAGCCTATGCATGCCAACATCCTTGCACAAGAGAGAGAAGAGAAGGGAAGAGAAGAAGGGATGGGAGGGACAACATCAAATACGATGCAATCGGAGCTTGCTTTTTTCCCAAGTGATTGGCTATGGTGGAGCATATTTAATTTATTGAGATTCTATAAAAAGAATTCAAATAGTTATTTTATCATCGATAATAATATTATTTACAAGTTTCATCTATTTTACCTACAATCCTTTCATTGCCTTATCATTTAAACTGACTAAGGGTCTTGGATTAAATCGAGTGCTTCAAGATGTGGTGCTTGCTATTCATTCGCCAACACAAAAATTCTCTCTTAGAGCTCTCTCTCCTTCTCTGTCTTGTCCACACAGCCTCTCAAAATAGTAAATTACAAAAACTAAAATATCTTCCAAACGGTGCAAAATTAACCTACATGCGTGAACACAAAAATGACCGGAATGGCCTTTTCCTTTTTTCGCGTAGCCAGTTTTTACAAAAAAACGAGTTTGGTAAAAAATTTATAAAATGGGACTTTTTGGTCCTCCTCATGCAGTTAATTTAAGCCACACACCCACTTTCCTTTTTATCACTTACCACATGGCCTTCACTACCCAACTTGCCTTGCATGGCCTAAGAGGCTTTTCACATGGAAAACACTTCTTTAAAGAATCCAATCCTTACCAAGTCCAATCCCTACCTTGGTCCACATAGCCACATAAGTCATACACATCACAAACTCTTTTGTCCGCACTAGGTGTTCATACATGCTTTGATATTTTGACACACATATGTAAACACGCTTGACATTGCTTTACACGCTTTTTGGCATTGACCTTCTTTGGCTGCACCATCATTGCCCACCCCCTTATTGAGAATTCATGCTCAACCACAAGCATGTTTATTGAAACATCTAATGTCCAACCTGCAAAATCCCTACTGACAAAACAAAAAGAAAGCAATTGTATGTACAAAGTTTTATTCTTGTTTCATGCTACCTCTTCTCAAGCGTGTTGGCCAACCCCCTTCATAGTCAAACCACCTAGATCAAACACCTGGCTTGAGCGCATCCATCCATTTGCAAAATTTTCCAACAATGTTGCACCCAAGCACATAGCCAACCATGCACACAAAATGCCCATAGCATATCTTCACCTCTGTAAGTATCACCCTGCATCCAACTAGCTTCAAATAGAGAACCATTGTGCCCATCATCCTGCTCCATATACATACCTGACTCTCCCTCCCAACCATGTAAAGTAGAGTCCTCCTCAAGAGATCCCTGTACCAACGGATAATCCATTGCATAGCTGCACTCACAAGCATATCTTTAAGCCTTGAAGCACATAACGTCTTTAGAAGCTTGGCCGAGGCCACATCCCAAAATTCCTCCTCATGCACAATAAGGTGCACATGTTGCCTTGGGAACCCCTCCACCTTCAACTCTAGGCGTGCCTCCATATGTGTATCACCCTCAATCCTAGCATCATCTTACCATACCTCGTGCATGTCGACTTCACCATCTTGCTCTTCAAGCATCTATTCTACTATCACATCCTTGGAAAAAGAAAAAATAAAATCATCCCATACCACATTATCACAGAGCATAGCATCAACAAAATCTTCCTCTTCATAAAAGCACGTAGACTCATTGTGCCCCGCTTCATCACTATCCGTTCCAGTCATACACGAACATGGGTCCACTTCACCATAGCCACAAGGCACCACCTGTACCTGCACATCCTCATCTATAGGCTTGGATATTTCCTCTCGGTCTCTGCCTAGCATATTTTCTTGCTCTTCATGCACATTTATTGCATCTTAAACAACATGCAAGAGATGAAACTCCTTATACCTCGAATGAGAAGAATCAATTTCCCAGATTGTATCCGCATCAAAAGAATTTCTATAACCTATTTCCACCTCCTCTTCTGTCTCAAGATCCGAGAATTTTTTACAAGGAAAACAAGGAACTGAAAGAGAGACTTGTCATGATCGAAGCTTGTCTCACCGCATTGGAGGAAAGGAAAATGAAAACAAAGCAAATGGAAGCCATGATCACTAAAGCAAAAGGGCAAGTAGCCACGACACTCACAAAGGAGTTCAAGATTCAAATAGAAGAGGAGATCTCTTGCAAGATTGAAGACGATGTGGCATCCAAGCTACGTGAACAAAAACGGCAAGACAACATAGCTCTCAATGTTCCCATTGGCGAGCTCCCAAGCAATTAGAAAGGGGAGGGGGACCTCAAGTTCAATGAGTCCCTTGCTTGAATTCACGTGATAGTCCCTATAGAAGTACAATGGAATCCAACAGCAATCACCACCCTCGCACATGAACACTACACCAACCATGTGATCCTCACTTTCAAGACCAAGGTGGATTGAGTCAAATTCCTCGAGCAATCAAGGCTTCTCAAAGATACCACACTTTGGTTTGCACAGGACCTTACACCCGCCCAACTCAAACAGAAGAAGGTAGAACTCCAGAAGGTACGTGAAGCGTGCACAATAGGAAAATGGATAGTTTATTGAGAAGGTAAAACCATTGTCCAGGAGTTAGGAACTCTAAAATCGGCTACCCTCTCACCTGCCCTCCTTAGGTTCCATTGGACCCTCAATCCTGAACAGAGATGTTTTTCTCTTTGTTGGACCCTCAATCCTTAACTGAGATATATGAAGTGTTTTGTTTTGTTTTTTGGTCCCATAGGTCATATCTGACCTACCTCCATGGATGATAACTCAACCTCTCTTTCTGTGTGTGTGTGTGTGTGTGTGTGTGTGTGTGTGTGTGTGTGTGTGTGTGTGTGTGTGTGTGTGTGTGTGTGTGTGTGTGTGTGTGTGTGTGTGTGTGTGTGCGTGCCCTCTCCCACTTCATAACTTTCTTATGGTGATGTTGATTGTAGGTCAGGTTTCAAAGCAAAGAAAGATAAACATGATATCCTAGTTTGTTTGGTGATAAACATGAGCACTAATGCTTCATGAGACGGAAACCTACCTTCTTTGAGGAGAAGGGGTAGCTCTTGCCGATTCAAAATTGATCAAACAATGTTTATCAACTGCAGTGATCTAAAGTTGGAAAATACATCTACAAACTCCATGCCAAGTGTAGAACACGATTGTAAAGTCAATTGGAAAACAAATCAAGAAGTTTAATGCATAAAAAACTAGAAAGCCGTACACAAAAGAGACATTTTTCTAGTTTTCGTGTATTCTCAAACCTCTAGTCAAGAAATTATTGATCTACACCAAGTTTTGTTAATTGAAATGCGATAGATATTGTTCAAAGATGATGCCATCCTATGTTCTTCATCAAACAAGCGATTCTATCCTTGATGACAAGATTTTTACCAAGCATCTTACCAATGGGGAAGTGGTAGGTTTAATCACAACAAGTTTCTAGCATTTTCCAATGTGAGAAAGGAGTTTTCATTATAGGGTCCAACATCATAAGCTATTGCTCAAAAGAAAGCTCATGCCTAGCTGGGTGCAATTGGGGGCAAGCGAGTGTCAGCCCCCACCCAGCACCGGCACTTCCTTGCCCCCAACTATGCCTATCCAGCACCGGCACTTCCTTGCCCCACTACACAATCAACACAATATACCCTACACTCAACCCAAAGTTGTTGCTACTTTCACTATCACTATTGTAGTGAGTGAGAGAGAGAGAGAGAGAGAGAGAGAGAGAGAGAGAGAGAGAGAGAGAGAGAGAGAGATCCTTGTTGAAGATTATGGTGAGGTTGGTGGAAGGTGAAGGGACACCAAACCCATATGCAATGTAGTCGTGTATGGTCTGCTATAAAAGAGGCCCATTTCTCAATGAAAGACCATCCAAGTTTGTGTACATGAGGTGCAATGCTTCTTGTGAACTTTTGATCACTGGCACTTAACTTAAGATTGTGTTTATGAGTCCAAGCTTATCCATCTTGGAGCCAGATTTTCTTGAGTCACATCTTTTGTTCACATTCTCTCTCTCACTTATGCGGTATCCACCCTAGTTCACTTGAAGCCGTAGTATTTAACATGGTATTAGAGCCCAAGTTGCTAGGGTTATGTAGTGCCTTTATAAGCATAAGTGCTTAGTGAAAGGAGATCTTGAGTAAGGCATCGAGAGAGTCTGTATTAAGTATGGAATAAACCTCATATCTTCACTCTATTTACCTTAAGTAATCTCTTTTAACTCAGGAGCATATGAAGAGAATGCTAGTACAAGATTTCATTGAAAGTGTCACATCAAGCCACTTATGGAGATCTAGAAAGCGTTTTATGAGCCAAGTAGTAGATTCGAAAGGCGTTATATATGAGCCAAGGCAACTCCTTGTAGAGTAAAGGTCTAAAAGATTGTTTTTTTAAGGGTATAGCTCACAAAAGGGTTCCGATCTTCTTGCAAGTACATCTTGACAACCTCGCTGCAAATACAGCTCTACAACAAGGCGAGTTTGGTCCCTCTAACCTCGCTACAAGATAGCACTTCCCCAATAATTCCCTTGCAATCAAGCGCAAGGTTCAAAAGCATCAGTGGCTACACGCAAAAAACTGGAAAAAGCAAAGCCACAGGGCCTTCATGTCTTGCAAAAATGAACCCGCCACCAAGATGCTGCACTAGAAATTCACCGTCAGGCAGTCCTTCCCCTTCTTGTTAAGCGAGCGACCTTCTTTTTCTTTCTCGGCATGAGCACCAACTTTCTTGACCCTGGCAACGTTTAAAAATGATGGCTCCAAAAAGGATTGATTAATTTCATTTTGATCTTGGCAATAGTGTTAAGGCACCATTCCGACAATTGGAAAAATAGTGTGCACAACTCGGCATTGAGTCATTCTACTTGTAAGCCAATGGTAAGGCCATAATCCGAGCCATGTATTGTAATTACACAATTTTTCCTTGATCAATGAAGTGTGAAAATTTTAAGAGCTCTACAGACATTGCTTGAGTCGAAGGTGACGAAGTAAGACCACCTCATGGAGCAAGATAGTGTGTGTGGCTACATTTAATGGCAAAAACTTTTTTATATGGCAAATCAAAGCCATGTACTTACTGATACGCAAGGGTCTATGGCATTTAATAGAGCCTAATGATGAAACATCAAGCTCAACAACAATTGCATCCAATCAAAAGGTCCTTGGTCTGATTGCTCAATCATTAGGAGATGATTCCATCTCACACATTACTAAGATCATGGATGCAAAGGAAACTTGGGATGCTCTCAACTGGGAATTTGCATCATATCAAAGAGCTCAAAGACCAATTTATTAGTGCAATTCTACAAATTGAAGAAGAAGGACTTGCACCTCACCTTAACAAGTTTAAAGTAGTGAAGCAATAGGTATTAGGAGTACAAAGGCAGATTCTTGATGATGAATCCAGTGCAGTTATATTCAGTAGTGTTGATAAGGCACCATTTGACATGCTTGTGTCTAACTTGCAAAATATGGAAAAGACGCTTGATGAAGTAATTGTTGCACTTATGGAATTTGATTCACAAAAGAGGATTGAGTTAGAAGGTGTGGCTCCAACAAAAGTACTAAGAGATTGGGTATTCTTCAACCAAGGAGGACTCAGAGGAGGAAGAGCAACCATGACAAGAGAAAGAGGATGACGGACAGGTGGTGGCGGTAGAGGATAGTTTATCTTCCATGGGTGTGGATAACCAAGACATTTTGTTACAGATTGACCTCAATAGGAGGAAAATTTCATTGGAAGAAGAGAAGACGAAGGAGAAGAAAAGGCACTAGCAAGGGAAGAAGCTACTAGGAGGATTGAAAATCTATTCTAGAATATGTTGTATAACCCCCATGATTTATGTATGCACATTTCAAGACTTGGGATGATTTATGGGATGGAAAATTTGGTCTAAGTTATAGATTTTTGGGGCATCTTTCGGGCTACTCATTATGGAGTAAAGGGATTAGGAAAGTGCAAAGATTGTATCTTTGAGGGGGTGTTGAAGACTATGGTAAGGTTGGTGGAAGGTGAAGGGACACAAAATCCATATGCAATGTACTAGTGTATAGCCTGTTATAAAAGAGGCCCATTTCTCAATGAAAGACCATCCAAGTTTGTGTACATGAGGTGCAATGCTTCTTGTGAACTTGTGATCATTGGCACTTAACTGAAGATCGTGTTTATGAGTCCAAGTTGATCTATCTTGGAACCTAATTCTTTTGAGTCACATCTTTTGTTCACATTCTCTCTCTCATTTATGTAGTATGGTTATGCATGATCCACCCTAGTTCACTTGAAACCGTAGTTTTTAACAATCCTTGCCTCTCATCACATAGACCATACATGTTGTCGATCCATACCCTATGGTCAATAAGTACATGTTTAGTGTCATTGTGTATACCCTGGCTCGTTGATCTCTAGCAGTGGACTCATGAACAACTCGTTGTCCACCCATGTGCCATTCATTTCATGCAGATTACTATTGTTGGCAATTTTTTTGTTAGTTCTGTAGAAAAAACAACAGAGGGTACTAATTTTTTTGACTACGAGTTACCTGATCTCGTGGAATTTTGACATAGATGACAACCTTCCAGTAAGAGATGGTGAGGGAGAGCAGGAACCACGGTTGCAACCAAGAGGGATAGCTCTGACAAAACAATGGTTGTAACAAACACCTTGCCATTGCTAATTAAGGGTGAAATCTGTGTGCCATCAACTATTGTTTCTACCCTCGGGGGGTGCACTATGTAATCATGTTAATGTAGCAAGTAAGTTCAATAGGAGGGGTTTTAAAATGCAAAAATTTTAGGCAATGTAGCAGAGATACATTAAAATAGGAGATTTTTATATATCAATTTTGGAAAAAAATCCTAAAATAAGGGGTTACTTTATTCATTCAAACATGTTTAAAAAGGGGGTTCTAAGTTATCCTTGAACAATTGTCATACAGGGGGCCACTAAATAGTGCACCCCGAGTTGCTACCACTTGCCTATGATGTGTCACCCCTCCTTTTTTTTCCTTGTTCAATTCTCTTGTTATCTCAACAACTAGCTAGGGGCTCAAACAAATGAAAAAAAGAGAAAGTGCATTAGTGATATCGCTAGTGCCCTCTCTCCTTTTTTTGGGAGAGAGAGAGAGAGAGAGAGTTTGAGGGGAACTAGGATGTGATGCTTGTAACATTTAATGGTCTAGTAACTTGTGGGTAGCGGAAAATAGCATGAACATAGTGAGCATTTCATTAGAATAGCTTCCTAATGAGAATAACAAGAGTGCTTGGGTGGAGAGAGCAACAAAAAGCATAACACCCAGTTAGATAGCATGAACAATACTTCAAAAGAGAGAGAAATTAGGCAATTGACAACAGTTGAGGACTAGATTTGCATGAAGTCGGTCCCCCCTCCAAAAGGCTTTGTATTATGGTTTTTCCCATCAAGAGAGACATTTTACAATACAATTCTTTGTGTTCCTTCAAGACTAGCTAGTGCAATGAAGATGAAAACTTCATGCACTAAGCAAAACACTTATCAAACACAGCATCAATTCCCTCACGGTCTCAGACCCAAGACCTCACACACCTTCAAAGATGGTGAGAGCTAGCGGGGTATGAGAGTAGATTGAGTGGAAGAAGGATTATTGTTATGAGAAAGATTGTACATCTCCTCATATAATCACTCATATTAGCATATCTTAGCTTAGTGATTAGCATGGTAGAGGAGATGAGCATGCATTGAAGCTTGGCTCTTGGTTGTATTTGCATCACAAAGCCAAGAATTGTTGGTGTAGGCCTCCCTTCTCACAAGCTTGGAGTAGGTGGTAAGCTTTCCATTAAAGCTTGAGAAGAAGAGAGAGTCTTCTTTGCTTCACACATGAGATTGTGTGAGTGTGTATGTGATAATGCCTTGCAAAAATCAGCCCCCTCTCTCTCTTGGTCGACCCCCCTTGCTAATCGCTCATGCTACAGCCCTATTGGACCTCCCCAGGCCTAGCCAATGGAAATTAAGCAGCATAAGTGATAGGATTCTGACATGTGTCCCCATTTCCCCTTTTGTGAGAGCTTTAGGTAATCAATAAATGCAACTAAGGGACCCCTTTGCCTCCTGGCCAATAGGAATCAGGCAAGCCATTAGGCTACTAAATGCTCATTGGTTCCCTTGGGAGACTGTCCAATAGTCTTCTGAGAGCTTAATTCCTATTGGTTCTTTTATTAATCGTTTGTAAATTGATTAAACTAGATTTACTCTAGCCTAATTCTCATTGGTCCACCTCCAAGGCCATCCAATAGGGTTTGAGTACACCTTGTGGGCATCTGGGCTAGGGAGCTGACATGTGTCCCTCTTTCCCCTTGTGTACAAATGAAGCTTGTGAGTGTGAGTTTCTCTCTCATCCCCTACTTGCAAGGCTCGCCCCCTCCTATGTAGGGATTGTGAAGACTTTTTATGACACACAGAAAGCATTAGGAAAAGTTTGGACTCAAAAATGGGCCTTGTAAGAATTGTTGATGTGGCATAGCTTTCAAAAAGTCGAGATTGGTAATTTTTTTGCAAATAAGATCCAAACTTGTAGGAGGTTGGATTTTTAGAATCTACTCTTCAAATGCTATCAATTGATATATAGCATGCATGTATCGGACATTGCCTTCATGTAGATCTAGAAAAAGGTGATTTTAGATTACAGTAACGGTAAAAAAACCTAGATGATTGAAAAAAAATGGCATAACTTTCATAGAAGTCATCTAAACTTTTCGGACCTTGGCTCTTTAGAATCCATTTTTAAGGAACTTTCCAATGATAGGTCATATCATGGGGTTCTAAGCAATATTTAGAGGGGTCTACCGGGTTGCTTTCTTTTGTACAACTTTGATGATGTGGCACTTTTAAAAGGCCCAAAAATGAGTTCAAAATTTTCCTAATGCATCCAATTCCCCAAATGTTTGACCTTTGAACACAACCTTTGAATTTTGGAACCTTAGCATTTTGGAAGTCTTATTGGGCTGAACCGTAGGGTCTTTTAAGCCCATTGTTGCACATAGCTCTTTTGCAGATGGCCCCCCCTTTCGATCCCTATTTTCCCTCCTTTGGATCCCTACTGTGGCTAGTCTTCTAGCTTAACCAATATTCTAGCTTTTTCTCCCCTATCACTTCCCCATATTAAATGATCAGTTTAACATGAGAAAATCATTTAGGAGAATTAGATATTGATTATTATGACATTGACTCTCTCTTGAAATCATAGTCGTCCCCGACTATGGGGTAGAGAAGATAAAGCATATTCATTAGTCCTTTTTCCTAGTGGGTAGAGGATCCCTATGTTACCCTACGACATCGTTCCAAAATGGATGACTAGTCCATTTGGTGCTTGAGAGCCTAAGCTTCCGCAAGCATGTCTGCACATTAGTCCTATCAATCTTCCATAATAGAGTGACAAGGTCTACTTGGTGTTTGGGAGACGTCGTCTCCACAAACTTGATCTAAGCATGCATACTACTTCATTTTTGGGCACAATAAAGAAAACGAGAGTCTTATAAGACAAAAACTTTTTTCATTTTTAACATTTGTACATTTGCTTACTCTAGGGAAGCATTGTAAGCATTGACAAGGTTTAGGTTATCCTTTAATTGTATGCCTTGCATCCATCTAGCATCTTCAAAAGGATAATTCTTAAACTTAATAAGATATCGTCGCATAGTCTTACCGCCTCTTAGTACCTTGTCTTCATGTCAGAGAATGGACTCGGGATGCAGAACCTCTTCTTCGTCCTTGATCTCCGGTGGGTCTTCAATAGTTGGTTCTTGAGGTGACTCTCCTTTGTAAGGTTTTAGTAGGCTCACATGGAAAGCATTGTGTATGAACCAATGGTTGGGCAACTTGGGTTGGTATGCCATCTCATTGATTGGCCTAAGAATTTGGAAGGGACCATAGTACCTTTTTGCTAACTTAGCATAGTACTTTTGGTGTCCCATAGGATTCTTGCCCGTCGTGTGCCTTAATCAAGCCGGGAAATTCGAGTAAGACCCAATCATTTTCTATCAAGGCTTGGGCTCTTTTGTGCTTGTCAGCAGCAACAGCCTTTTGCCTTTGCTGTGAGATAGAGATAGCATCCTTAATCTTTTGGAAAGATTCTTGTAGGTCTCTGCTATACTCATCTGCGGCGAAGATCTTCCCGTGTACCTTAAGTAGCAAGGGACTTTTTGATCTTCTCTCTATTACCTCAAAAGGTGCTTTTCCCGTGGAAGTATGTACAGTATTATTGTACGCATACTCTACTAAGGGTAAGTACTTCTCCCATTGGGACCTTTGATCTACTTCCATTACATAGGCTTTTAGTAGATCAAGAATTGTTAGGTTAGCTATTTCACTTTGGCCATCCGTTTGTGGTGATAGGCCAAAGAGAAATTTAGCCTTGTCCCTAAATTCTCAAAGAGCCCCTTCTAGAAAAAGCACTCAAGCTATTGTACCCATGGCTCAAATACCATTAATTGCAAGGAATAGAAGAGAGGGTCATTCAACACCAAAACAGCACCGGCTCCTGTCAAGCTTCTAAAAGCTCAATAGTGGTTGATCCGTAGGCAAGCCCCGTAGGACTCCACTATTAAGACCATAGATCTCGATGGTGATGCCCCGTTAACTGCACAAAGGCAGGCACACTGCAAGGCTGAAAAATCCCTATTCTACTTACTCACATGCAATTAATAGTACCAACCATTTATAGCTAGCTTGAGGACCTCCCTTCTTGAGCAAGAAAAGAGAAACCTTGTGCTCTGATACCAATGTAACATTTAATGGTCTAGTAACTTGTGTGTAGCGGAAAATAGCATGAACATAGTGAGCATTTAATTAGAATAGATTCCTAATGAGAATAACAAGAGTGCCTGGGTGGAGAGAGAAACAAAAAGCATAACACCTAGTTAGATAGCATGAACAATACTTCAAAAGAGAGAGAAATTAAGCAATTGACAATAGTTGTGGACCGGATTTTCATGGAGACGGTCCCCCCTCCAAAAGGCTTTGTATTATGGTTTTTCCCATCAAGAGAGACATTTTACAATACAATTCTTTGTGTTCCTTCAAGACTAGCTAGTGCAATGAAGATGGAAACTTCATGCACTAATCAAAACACTTATCAAACACAGCATCAATTCCCTCACGGTCTCAGACCCAAGACCTGACACACCTTCAAAGATGGTGAGAGCTAGCGGGGTATGAGAGTAGATTGAGAGGAAGAAGGAGTATTCTTACAAGAAAGATGTACATGTCCTCACATAATCACTCAGATTAGTATAGCTTAGCTTAGTAATTAGCATGGTAGAGGAGATGAGCATGCATTGAAGCTTGGCTCTTGGTTGGATTTGCATCACAAAGCCAAGAGTTGTTGGTGTAGGCCTCCCTTCTCACAAGCTTGGAGTAGGTGGTAAGCTTTCCATTAAAGCTTGAGAAGAAGAGAGAGTCTTCTTTGCTTCACACATGAGATTGTGTGAGTGTGTATGTGATAATACCTTGGAAAAATCAGCCCCCTCTCTCTCTTGGTCATGCGACAGCCCTATTGGACCTCCCGAGGCCTAGCCAATGGAAATTAAGCAGCATAGTGATAGCCTTCTGACATGTGTCCCCATTTCCCCTTTTGTGAGAGCTTTAGGTAATCAATAAATGCAACTAAGGGACCCCTTTTCCTCCTCACCAATAGGAATCAGGCAAGCCATTGGGCTACTGAATGCTCATTGGTTCCCTTGGGAGACTGTCCAATAGTCTTCTGAGAGCTTAATTCCTATTGGTTCTTTTATTAATTGTTTGTAAATTGATTAAACTAGATTTACTCTAGCCTAATTCTCATTGGTCCACCTCCAAGGCCATCCAATAGGATTTGAGTACACCTTGTGGGCATCTAGGCTAGGGAGCTGAGATGTGTCCCTCTTTCCCCTTGTGTACAAATGAATCTTGTGAATGTGTGTGTGAGTTTCTCTCTCATCCCCTACTTGCAAGACTCGCCCCCTAGGGCCTATGTAGGGATTGTGAAGACTTTTTGTGACACACATAAAGCATCCAATTCCCCTAATGTTTGACTTTTGGACACAACCTTTAAATTTTGGAACCTTAGTCTTAATGGGCTGAACCTTAGGGTCTTTTAAGCCCATTGTTGCACATTGATCTTTTGCAGATGGCCCCCCCTTTGGATCCTATTTTCCCTCCTTTGGATCCCTATTGTGGCCGGTCTTCTAGCTTAACCAATATTCTAGCCTTTTCTCCGTTGTCACTTTCCCATATTAAATGATCAGTTTAACATGAGAAAATCATTTAGAGAATTAAATATTGATTATTATGACAATTCCTGGTGATAAAAGAAAATGGATGAGAGTGTGAAGAATCATGCATGGAGATCCCACCATTTTCCTAATTCTTAGCGATCCTTATTAAACTTGACAAGGTAGTGTTGGAACTATGGTACTTCCATTTTGCACTCATAGAGAGCGGAGAGAGAGAGAGAGAGAGAGAGAGAGAGAGAGAGAGAGAGAGAGAGGTCCTTGACTACTCTATTGGAGGGAGGGGTGGCAATGGGGGGGGGGGGGTGGTAGGAGGAGGGCGGCATATGGTGGCATGGGAGGTAGTAATGATGGGATGAAAAAAAAAGCTTGCTCCAAAACTTGCTCCATGGAGCTCGCTCCGTAACCGCCCATCAATCCATGAAAATGTGTGCTATGATTGAATCAACCAAAGAGTATTGATTTTAGTTAGCCCTATGTTTGCAAATGTCAATGATGGAAATCCCTTCTAGCCAAATTTTTGCTAAATTCCTAATTTGTAATCCTATTTTGATTACACGGGTTGTAAATATAGATGCATTTGAGTGAGGTGAATAGGGAAAAACCCTGGACTATTTGTGTAGGGTAGCTTATGATGATTCTTTGGGAATCACATTGATAAAATAAGTCTTTGAGAGTTTTGTGTATGCAAAATAGGAGAGCGATCTTGAATTTCACCATAATAAATCTTGATAAAGTTGGCTTAAACAAGAATTGAATGCACAATTGTAATGTTACCGAAAATTGCCAAGCTTTGTTGACTGAGTAGTGACTCCTTGCAGAGGTTTTGGCTTTTTGTAGAGAATTCCAAATGCTCCAAGACTTAGATCCACTTTAGATGAGCTTTGCATGAAGGTTTTGGAAGAGATATACCTTTGAATTGTAGATATGTCATTTTGATGATCACTAGAATTTCAACAAATTGTGTGAGATGTACATTAAAGAGGTTGAAAGCCCCCACTTAGAAGCTCCAATTGCCTTGAGATTTGGATCAAAGGAGGATCCAAAATTTCTTTCGTTGAATACCAAAAGCCTCGTGAGTTATGGCCCAATATGTTGCTTCTTGAAATTTTGCATATTTTTTACAGCCGCTTAGAGATGGTGTAGCTCTCTCAATGTGTTCACCCAACGTTTCCTTATTCTTGGGATAATGTAAAAGACACTATGGGAAACCCTCCAACTCAAGGAACTTGAGCAAAGTGTGATTTTGATGGAATGAGATAATTCAGCCTTATGGAATTTGTACACTAAGCAAGAGGCAAACAAGTTGATCGTCCTGCTTGAATTGCAAGAGTTGAAATTGAATGAGTACTTTTTAATGATCTAAAGGAAAGCTATTGAAGGTTGCTAATGATTATGCCCAATGAAATTCTAGTGAAAGATAAGGATTAGGGTTAATGTTAGGGTTTGTGTCATAGGGTAGACTCTAATATCAATTGTTGGGGTTATGGGTGATTAGCTAGGGTACACTGAGAGAAGACAAGAGCTAAATGGAAATGTTAAAGCACTATGCATAATTAACATGATAAAAAGAGTACAACGAGCTCCTCTTATATAGAGGGAAAGTAAGATTGAAATTTGACACATTGGTGGTTACAAAGTTTGACTCAAGGAAAGAGATTTCACCAAATGAGCTTATTTTAGGAAGATATTAGAGGCTTCTCCACAAGCTAGACAAAGTAGACTTTAGGAATGAATGCATATATGACATTTGAAAATGGGATCCAATGAAAAAGGGATCCACACTCCATGAGATACATATATGACATTTGACTATGACTAGGGAGGGTACATATTAATCAAACAAAGTTTCTCTTCCCAATATGTTTGCCATGCTCTGCACTTGTATTGTTTTTTCTTTTTTGTTTCCATCTTTTGCATGCCTTTCCTTGAGCGTTCCCTCTTTTTCTTGTTACATGCATGTGTTTTTTTGTTTTTTTTAATATTCTTGCTTGATGCACAATGGATTGCTTGTGTATTTTCCTTTTGGTTTGTTTGTGTGCTCGTGTTGTGGTATGGTCTATATGGTTTCTTGTGTTTGCATGTTTTATCTAGTTCCTCTTTCTTTGGGACTCTGAAGGTCTATGTGGGTGGTGTTGGGGTGTGGTGGATGTTGGGTGGTTTGGGATCTCTCTCTCTCTCTCTCATATATATATATATATATATATATATATGTGTGTGTGTGTGTGTGTGTGTGTGTGTGTGTGTGTGTGTGTGTGTGTGCGTGCGTGTGTGTGTGTGTGTGGTTGTTGTTGTATTAAAATAATACTTATATACAAAAGAACATTTTGTTCAAAAGACAATTGGTTGTAGAGATTAGAAGGTGAATTGCACAGAAATGATTTCGTATTTGACTCATTTTTGTGCAATGCAACCGTAATGAAGTAACATTCCAGTAAATGAGGATGAAATATGTCTTCATCTGCAAGGTCGGACTACAATAGCGCTAAACCTTTTTAAGCAAAGATAGAATTCTCACCGGCATCCATATAGACAATTCAATAGATCTATTAGACTTGGCTATGTATAGCAGGTGTCAAAGGACCTATCAGTTGTTATCCATGTCAAACTTAAAAATTAATAGACTAGCTACAATCCTATGTGTGCAAAAAAAATGATCCAGTTCACTACGGTTATATAAACCCATCCTTTCCCTTCAAGGTCTGACATAATTGTTAGTAAAAGATTTTTTATTCAGTTTTTGAATTATCAAGTTAAGCTCACGAAGTTCATTGATCATCTCTACAATTTAATGCTTCATGTAAATTACTTTTAGATTATCATTTTTGAACAAAACCAATGCATATTCTACAACTTAGGATCTCCATGGGTTAAAGCCAAGGACTTATTAAAGAGGTAAAAATGAATAGAATCCAAGTTAAAGTAACCGTGCCAAAATTGTTTTGTAAGAGTAGTAACCATATGATCTTTAAAAAACTACCTTTGAAATAACCTTTTATTGTATCCAAGAGATCAATCATGTCAAATTATCCATAAGTTAACCAAAACTTGTATGTAGAAGCAATGTCAACATTGCTTTTAGAATTAATAGAACCATCAAAAGGCTTGTGCCATTCAAGAAGACCAAGTCCTAATCCAGTAATATGTTAATGACCAATGTTTCAACAAAATCGGGATCTCATCTAATTAGATAAGCAATGTACAATAGGATAAAGAAAAACCATACCCATTATGTACATGTCCTCAGCCAGGGATAACAATCTCTATGTCTAAAGTAAGCTCCCACCTTAGTATTGAAGCATTAGTCTTAGCTAGATTGTAGATCATACCAAACAGAGCATAACAACCCTTTATGGGATATCAAAAGGACAATTTCTAATCGCATTTAGCAGAAAGTTGTAGTAGTAAAATTCCAAAATCATGACTTTTGAGGTTAAAGACACATCCACTTTAGTACCTTGAAAGGAGCCAGTCAAAAGATCTTGGAAAAAACCCAAGTATCAGAGACTATCAATCGAAAGACCACCAATAGCCAAGGCCGAACTTGGAAAACAATCGAAATATCAAGTCGATACTATCACGTAGAATTTAATATTCACCAATAACCACCTAAAAAGGTGAACCATGTTAGTGGAGGTCACAGCTAATCATATCAAAACCAAGCCCAAAGCCAGAGCAATAGCATAGTAGACCTAATGTATGCTTCAAGCCAATGTCAAGCAATATACCATCAGAGTAAATGTCCATATCAGAATCCAATTCCATCTAGAGAAGGGAGAAAAAACCATAGTATCCATAGAAGGAAAACCAAGACAGCCACACAACCAAAGTATCAAAGTAATGAAGTAAACCCGGAGTAGTATACCAAAATTTCATATATCAAAGTAATGCACTAAATTTAGTATACTCCAGTTACGATTAAGCACCCTTCAAATAACCAATAAATGGAGCATAAGACGTATTAATTCAACCATCATGTTGCCAATTCCAAAATAAAATGATAGCCAGATTAGCTTAGTAACATAGTTTAATTTAGTTGTGTTTATATCACTTCAAAGCAAGGATCCAAATAAATAGCATGAACAGCGTTAAAACACACTATTAACCAGTAGATCAAGGAAGTTTTCCATAGCTATGAACCAAAAAATCAAGCCAATAGTATTATTTTAAGTGCAAAGCAACCATTACATTGAAGTGAGATTACAATTATTAGAACTAGGACAACATTACATTAACTAAAGCCAGAGTACGCTAGGTTTATCAAAGGTACGTGAAACCCAAGTCCACAATCAGAGCAACTTGAATAAGCACTACCTTTTTAGTAATTCTAGCAAAAATACACAATACTAAGATGAAATCCAACAGTGCTTCAAGTATAATAATAACCAAAACCACCAGCAAATAATAAGATTAGTGGAGAGACTATCATAATCTTGCTAGTTTTGAAATCATTCTTGATTGAACTAGAAAACCCAGGAACAATTGTGATTAGTGAGTGATCAGGTACATTGGCCACATGTAATCATTTTTCTTTTCAAAATCAAACAAAATAACCAATTTTTTGTTTAGATATATGAAGTCAAGTCTAGCCAAAACTTAAATTTAGTGAGCAAAGAAATATGGGATGTTGAGGCCGTTTTAACAAGTTCCATATCCACCAGACGAGGAAAAGCTTCAACACAAATTCAAAATTTCCACAGGAATATTACCCACCACAATTATCCTCACATGCCACTATACCATGTCTAAGTGAGGGAAGAAGAAGAATCCCTAAACGTTTTTATAAAGTAAGACGTAGGCAATAGCTCATCTATCTTCAGGGTTTTACCTACTCAGCATATGCCAAGCAAGGTCCTATCTTTAGCTTAAATTTAGTGAGCAAAGAAACCTGGGATGTTGAGGCCATTTTAACAAGTTCCATATCCACCATACGAGGAAAAGCTTCAAAAACAACTTCAAAATTTCCACAGGAATATTACCCACCACATTTATCCTCACATGCCACTATACCAAGTCTAAGTGAGGGAAGAAGAAGAATCCCTAAACTTTTTTATAAAGTAAGACGTAGGCAGTAGCTCATCTATCTTTAGGGTTTTACCTATTTAGCATACGCCAAGCAAGGTCCTATCTTTACATAGATTCTATGACCAAAAAGTAGAGAAAAGAAACTGATTTTATGTAAAAGCATGCGTTTAGAATTTTTGAGCGTCGACTCTTGGATTTATACAAAAAATCTCTTGATAAGACCCAAAAATTGACAAAATGGTAGAGATATATCTCAAATAATGAAAAACCCGTAAATTATATGTTTCTAGAACCACGAGGGGAAAACATCAATCATTATGGAGCTACAAAACTATCCCATAATGCTAGATTCTTTAGATATATTTACCCAAAAGCCTCATTTGGTTGTCAAATGTCTATTTTTGGTCCAAAGTGAGTCGTTTCTATTGTATGGACATCTAGTGTGTATCTTGGGGATGAAAATATGGATGGAGAAACAAAAATACCTTTCTTCATGAGGTATGGCTCCTCTTGTTGAAGAGGCATGCAGAATGTCCATGTATGCTCTATGCATAGATGTACGCAATGCATGGCTTGTCCTTGTTGAGATTTTTTGAGAGCATAACCTTTGTTTGGAGCCATTCACAATCAACTCACTATGCAACCAAAATTGTTCCAAGACAACCATTAGCCTTTGTGCATCTTCTAAAGTATGGGCCAGAATTACTACATCATCCACCTACAACAGAAGCATGATAAAAAATTCCCAATCATAATGTCTTTAATGTGTTCTTGTTGCATGATCTCAAGTACCTTGTGTTCAATTGCAGCAATGAGCAGCCCAAAGAGAGTCAATGAAAGTTGGATTCCTTGCTACCAACAATGCTTATGAAAAAAAAATTAACTCCCTCTCCCATACACACTTGATATATTACCTTCTCATAAGTAAAAAAAATCGAATGCATATATTCATTTCTCACTTGAAAATTTTTCATATGTCTCAAATTGTTCTCCTAGGGAACCATATTAAAATATTTCTCAAATTCCATAAAGCAACGATACAACCCTTTCTCAAAGTGTGATGGGTGATCAATGGTGTGATGATAGTTTTGAAAATTCACTTGTTTACATACACGTTTGCCATTACTTTCAATACATTCACTTATCTTTATTTCCATGACACATCCAAACAACTTTGTTATACAAGAACTAGCCATTATGAGTCAAAGCATGTATTAGTGGTGGCACTTTTGGAACTTTTTTGTAGTATTACTTGGAGGGAGAAAGGGTGGGAAACGAGCCCATTTTTCAAAAAAATGGAAATATGTTTGGAAATATGCCTTAAATAGTCACTTCATTGGGCTATTATTGCATAGAAATGGCAGCAAGCAATGCATGCAAGCCCTTGGATTCACTTGAGTAATGTGGTCGGTCCCCCCTTTCATACTTTCACAAACTCCAATAAACACACCTCCTTCTTCGCACTTTGTCGTCTCTATTCTCCTTTTTTTTTACACATCTCTTCTTTCCTCCATTCTCTGTGTGTGATTGTTCTTGCCTAGCAAAATGAAGGAAATATTCAAAAACAAGGCCAAGAAGTGTTTTGCTAAGGCAATGGTGGAGCAAATGCCCCTTATACAATAAAGCTACACTACTTTGACACAAAGGGAGTGTCATCCATAGCAAGGTCATCCATCAAAAGCTATTTGAAATGTATCAATTTTTATGCAAGTACAATTCATCTATTTAGCTTTGATTCGTTTTCAATATGCTTGTAGTGTTAGGAATGCTCCTATGTCTTATAATTTTACGATCTGAGTCTCGAGGGTCTTGACGGCACACTACTAGTGACGTGGATATGTCCCATGATCATTGGATAATTGTATACAAGAACCCATACTAGAAGAAGGTAAAAGTGTATTTTCACATGGTGCATCCAAAGTTTGTGTAAGATTGTTAGTTGGTCTACAAAAAGAGGGTTTATGTTTTGCATGTGCAACAAGAATTTGTGAAGTTAAGAAGATGGTTGCAAGGATTTCATAAAACCCCATTGGTAATGTAGTGGGGATAGCATAGAAAGAGGTTGAGATATTGATGCTTCCAAAAGTGATACCAATGGATGGTTCTGGAAAGGGTTTCATCAAAATGAAGGATGAAGTAACAACCTTGTAGGCAAGCACTCCAATATACCTTTAAAGTAAAGCATTTCAACAGCATTTGGAAGATTTTAAATTATTTTCAAGAAAAAATTTGAATCACTTCAAAGAACTTTCAAAAGCTAAAGGTTTTGTGGTAGTGCTATAGAATTGTCAATACTTAGTACTAGAAGGTGACCGGTCATACAATGCTTGAAAGTGGTTACACACTACTTTATAGAGTTTTTGAGGGTCACAAAGATGGCATCTAGACACCAGAAAAAACATGAAAAGCAATTGATGTGCTCAAAGACATCACTGGTTAGTTTCTATATAAACGATGGTCAAAGGGCATGCTATTGTAGATGTGCTCAAAGACATCATTTGTTAGTTTGTATACATTTAGCTCACCATCTTGCAGATATATTGGAAACTTAAGGCATTTATCCAAGTGGGAGTAAATGATAGCAGCTTGAGGATGTGCCCTAGCAATTTTGCCATAGAAGTAACCCTCCACCACAAAGTATTTATTCTTTATGTGGTTGTGACAATCATTTTCTTCCAGATGTTCTTGTCAGACACTTTATTTTAGAGCACTTGAGAATGAATAATTCTATGTGATTGTGCCAATCATTTTTCTTGCAAATGTTGTTGCCAGCCACTTTATTCTAGAGCACCTAAAAACAAAGAATTCTATGTCCACTTCTTCTAGATTGACTGCAATATTATGTCCAACCATGAGGACATTGCTCAAATTGTTGAGGTGATAAGTATAGATGGGAGCATCGGCACAATCAGCATCCCTCAAGGCATTGTCATCATCTTCAACTATTTGTAGGTCCTATCCTCAAGTACTCCCACATTTCTAGGTATGGTTTGTTTTGGTATCTAAATTTGAATATCCATTCACACAATGTAAACAACACAACCTTTGATGTGTATATGTAGATGGTGGCACTAGTCTCTTTAGAGAGATGCCTCATTGATCCTCTCTAGAGACTACAGGTTGAGGCTTTCCAAAGCTACCACCAGTGGAAGATGCCATGTGGAGGCATAGTGGAGCAGCTCCATATTGTACAATTGTGCTAAGTAGTCAAAACCCAGTGCCAACACCTATCAAAAAGACTTTTTAATTTCATTTTGGGACTCCTTAGTAGTAGTTGATGACTCTTGCATTTTATCACTCAAGAGAGCCTAGAAGAGCTTAGGAGAGCTTATGAGTGCACAATGTTGATCCTTTGTATCAGTTTACTTTTCAAATCATAACTTAATTTCAAGTTGTTAATCAATCGTTCTAGAGTCTTGTAACCTTGTCTCTGAAGATGAATTTGAGCCATTTGTATCTAGTTGTACTCTGGACTACATTTTGTAATCTAAAGTACATTCTAAGTTGTTTCATTTAGTTACTCATGATCCAAACTTGTCTAATCATTTCAATGCATTCATTTGTCTGAAGTCTAGAACCAAGTTTGTCTATTTTTTTCTATCCAACAATTGTAAGGCTCGACTAATCATGGTGGATAATTATTGGTTGCATTCATAATAATAATCAACCTATTTTAAGCTCAGTTAACACTTGATAATACTATACAAAAGTATGCAATAGATTAAAATATCATCGAGAGATAGATTGAGTTTGTACAGTGGAACTCTATTTATAGATGGAGTGATACATGCAAGTAGTAGAAGTGGCAGATGCTAGTGTATCCACATATGTGGTTGGGTGTTGTGTGCATGAGGAGTTTTAGGACGAGTGTATGCTCCATGTGGCATGTAAATGAAGTGCTAGGTGTAGGCATGTTTCCTACAATGATGTGAGAGGAGCACCATAAGGGATTGTTCACATAGGCATAGAATGCAAGTAGGTTTAAACCCTAACAATTGCCCCCTTAAACTTGATTTCATCCTAAGATTGCCTAAGATACATCATGCCTGGATCTCAATGGATTCATCAGGTCATGGTTCATACACGGTTTCCTTAGGTGCATGCATGGGTTCACGTTTGGATGCATAAACATGGTTCTCAAAATTGGATACATCATGTTTTGCTCACTTTTGGATACATCATGCAAGTGGAATGGGATAGATTTAGTGTGTAGGGCTTAGTGGTACATCCTTAGCATAATGCGATTCTCATTCATCGTGTCGTAGTCCTTGTGTTGGTGATGATCTAGCGTGGGGGGTCTCTGGGGCCCGTCGGCACACCATTGGCCCTCATCACCCTTTGCCCCGAGCCGCCTCCCCGCGGGCCATTTCTCATGCCTTTTTGGACACGTTAGCCGTGTGAGCCTCGACGGCTCCGAGAGCCCCCCGAAGGGACGTTTTCCCATCTAGAGCCCCGCTTGGGCTGTGAGCAAGCCCTGGGTCCCCGAGGTCCCAAAATGGCTCGGGGAGCACCGAGGGGTCCATTTTCATGTTTGTGGCTATGTTTTGAATCGTGGCTTGTAGAAGAGCTAACGGCCACCTTTTTAACGAGATTTCTATCCCGAGGCTGGGGGCTTAGGCGGTTTGCTGGCCCGCCCCGAATTGTACGCAACTATAAGGGAGTAGTTTGAAGATCATGGTCCTTATCATAGACACCACCAAGGGGAGCAAAGCATTCAAATGGACTGAAGAAGCTCAGAAGGATTTTGAGCAAGTCAAGCAGGTAATGTGCGCCCTATTGGTGCTTAAGCTGGAAAAATTTGACAAATTGTTTGAGATACAGACAGATGCCTCCCATGTTGTGTTGGGGGGAGTACTGTTGCAAGAAGATAGGCATGTTGCATACATATCTAAGAAGTTCACTGATCCTTAGAAGAGGTGGGCTACTCATGAGCAAGAAATGTATGTGATGGCTTAATGCGTAGATCAATGGTGCCATTATGTATTGGATAAGCACATGGACGTATACACGGACAATGTGTCACTCAAATATTTTCAAACTCGGCCAAAGCTCTTGCACAAGTAGAGCCGGTGGCAAGATCAGCTCGCAAAATATGACATAGAAATCATTCATAAGCCAGGCAAGCAGAATGCGATGCCCGATGCCTGGAGCAGGATGCCAATGGCTAACACAGTCAGTTTGAAAAATTGTGAGGATGTATTAGATAAGATCTGCAAAGCAAGAAAAAAGGATCCCGTAGTACTTCAAATGATGCAAAGTTGGCACCAAGGAAAAACGCCTTTGGGCCTATTTGACCTACGAGATGGATTATGGCATGCACACAATAGAATATATGTACCAAGTGATCCCGCTCTCAAATCTCAGTTGCTTTGGGAGGAACATGACTTAAAATGGCAGGTCACAGAGGACAAAAGAGGTCCTTCAACAAGCTAAGTTGCCACTTTTTCTTGCCTAAAATGCAAGATGATGTAGTAGAATATGTCAAATCGTGCTCAACTTGTCAGTTGGTGAAAGCACAAGGAATCAAGCTGGCAGGGCTCCTCACTTCGATGCCCACATCGTCTAGACCTTGGGATGTCATCGGCATGGATTTTATAGTGGACCTTCCAAAAAGTCATGGCTACACCACGATCTTTGTGGTTGTGGATTACTTCTCGAAACAAGATCATTTCATTCTCGCGAAGCCGTCGCTTACTGCCTATCAAAAAGCACAGCTCTTTTTTAAGAATGTGTTCAAGAACCATGGCTTGCCCTTGGCTATAGTATCAGATAGAGATGGCCAATTCCTAAATGATATGTGGAGAGAGCTATTCAAGCTTCTGGGTATGCAATTACGATTCTCCTCTGCCTATCACCCCCAAACAGATGGGCAAATGGAGTGAATCAATCAAGGTATTGAAGATTACATCAGGTGCTATGTGCAAGCAGACCAGAAAGATTGGGTAGATTTTCTAGAGATCTTAGAATTTGAGTATAGCAGAAGTGTACACACAAGTACAGGTTATACCCCTTTTGATCTAGCAATAAGAAAGGAAGTAATCATGCCATTGGCCCTTGTGTCGGGCACGGTACAAGGAGAGGATAAAGATGCGAAACAGTTTCTATATGATTGGCAAAATCGCTTGGATGTAGCCAGGAAAAATTTGAACGGATACAAGGAAAGTATGTGACTAATCACAATGAAAATAAACACACGCTTCCAAAAAGGGGACTTGGTGTTGGTCAGTGCTCAAAATATTACCCTACTTGAAAACCTAACTCCCAAGTTCAACCACAGGTACTATGGACCTTACAGGATCTTGCAAGACTATAACAACGTCTCCTACAAGCTCAAACTACCTTCCATGATCGGATTCACAATGTGTT
The DNA here is from genome assembly GCF_014529385.1 of Adiantum capillus-veneris. Taxonomy (NCBI): domain Eukaryota; kingdom Viridiplantae; phylum Streptophyta; class Polypodiopsida; order Polypodiales; family Pteridaceae; genus Adiantum; species Adiantum capillus-veneris. The sequence continues at coordinate 25,912,561 of NC_140955.1, read as the reverse complement.
TCATGTCAACCTACTCAAGTGTTTCTATGCAGACAAAAGATTTGGCTGCCATGTGCCATTGCTTGACAAAGGCATAAACCCATTTGAGTGAGAGATCATCTTAAAACACCGTTTTGTGCATAAGGTGCTAGAGTCCGATTGCACATTGGTGCTAGAAGACAGAGTCATTGCAATGGACAAACTTATTCTTCTAAGATACTACAACATGCATGAACTCAAACACATGCCCAGAGTTTGAGGCAAGTCATTACATGTATTGCAGTGTGGATATGCCATCAGTTAGTCAGATGTGTTTTTTATGCAATAAGATGCATTACTTATGTGAATGTATACACTTTGTGGTTATGCTTCTCAATTGACAAGGACGTCAAAGTTCCTTAGGGGGGGGGGAGGGGGGGGGGGAGAATTGTTGGGGTTCTCTAGCGTGGGGGGTCTCCAGGCCCATTGGCCCTCATCACCCTTTGCCCCGTGGTTGTCCCTCGCGCGTCCTCGCCTCCTCGTGGGTCATTTCTCATGCGTTTTTGGACAAGTTAGCTCCATGAACCCTTACGGCTTTGGGAGCCCCCCGAAGGGATGTTTTTCCATATAGAGCCCCGCTTGGGCCCTGAGCGAGCCTCGGGTCCCCGTGGTCCCAAAATGGCCCGGGGAGCACATGAGTGGGCCGTTTTCATGTTTGTGACTACTTTTTGAACCGCGGCTCGTGGAAGAGCCAACGGCCACCTTTTTGACGGGATTTCTATCCCGAGAAATTGGGCTTGGGCGGTTTGCTAGCCCACCCCGAATTGTACGCAACTATAAGGAAGTAGTACCCCTCTTTGGATGATCTGGACATATTGAGCCGAGGTAGCTCAAAGGGTCTCGGTCGTGAGTCGGAGCCCGGGTGGCAATCCTCACATCCATAAATCCAATTTCCCTTCTAGGTGAAGTCTAGGTAACCTCTTTTCAACATAGGCACTGGAGAGGCCTCCATCCCTTTTTGTAATCTTCACTTGGGAATCAATACAAAGTCCCGTTTGGGTTTTCATCTCAATTTGCATCTCGTGCACGTTTCGTGGATTGTCCCTCAAGTTCTTTTCAACAAGCTAATTTGTTTTCATTGAAGGATTGCCAGTTGGACCGCAGCTCCAAGGCAGAAACAAAGACCACTGGCGCAGCCTCATAACAGTAATGAGGGCTTGTGGCTTAAGGACTTGAGTTGATCTGGTCATGGGAAGCATCTCTAGCAGAGTCTCCGGGTCACAACTCTGGCAACTGGCGAGGTAGATCGAGCTGGAGCTTGATGATGATGCAGCAAAGAAAACCACCATGTGTGAGCTGCAGGTCAAGATGATGGAGGAGCCTCAACAAATTTGCAGCTTAAAATCAAGCTGAAGACTAAATTTGTGAAGGAAAAAATGCAAGCCGAGATTAAATATGAAGTTTGGAATCACCTTTGCTTGTTGGAGATGGTCTTTGTAGCAAGTGAATATGAGCAGGTTGTCGAGCTAAAGGCCATGGCAATAGGAAGAGAGGATGAAGCGGTAGTTGAAGGCGAATAGGTCATGCTTTGTGGCGAGTGATGGTAGGGGTGACTTTATGTTGGAGAAGAAAGAGGTCTCCACGAAGCTACAATGCGAACCCAAAAGCTACAATGGGAGGAAGTGTTGCACGGAATGGGGACAATTGTGGCTCACATCGAGCAACGACAGTGGGTGTGGAAGACGATAAGCAAATATGCAATGGGAAAGTGGGCGCCCTCCTTCAACTTTGACTCCTAATCAATGGAGTGTTCCCACCACTGGGTCCACAGAGTGGCCAAATTTTATATATATTGAAATCTCTTTTCCACCAAGTAGTGTGAGCATTAAATGCTTTAGTCACACACACACACACACACACAATTGCTAAACTGTTGCAGCAAGAGATCCAAAAAGCAAAAGAAAAGTGTAGAAGAAGAAACACTCCAAGACGTCATGCAGAAATTGGTGCAGGTACCGACAAAATAAAGTTACTTTTAAATTAAAAAGCGTTGAAATAGGCCTTGGAAAAGAAGCCGGTATCGTAGCGTCGGTATGACCATCGGTATATTGTATGTCGGAATAAATCTTCAAATACACGTCAGAATAAACAACGCAATAAGCACCGGTATTTGTATAGCATATTCCGACGCTCGTACCGTTGCCTCTACTGACCCTCATACCGTTGCATGTACCGACGACCAAACCTGCACATTTTTTTTGGGCAGACTGGGCTAGGAACTAATGTTGCATGTACTGCAGCAAAAGAAAACAGCCCTCTCTGCCCAAAAAGAAGAGTGCACAAGCAATCACACTCCACCTACAAGCTGACGCTAAAGAGCGAGTGTATGGCAATTAGCAAAATTGTAAGAATAACATAACCTGTTAACATAATTAAAACATGAGTTGAAAACTGTAAAACCAGAAACATAACTTGTTTGCCATACCATAACCATTACCATAACTTGCTTGTCATATTATAACCATAACAACCATACCATCATTGCACAACCATAACCATAACCATAACCATCACATGATTGCTATACCATCATAGCAAAACCATAACCATCACCTGATTGCCATACCATCATTGCACAACCATAACCATAACCATAACCATAACCATCAGATGATTGTCATACCATCATAGTAAAACCATAATCTTAAGTTGATTGTTAAACCTTACCATAACATCTATGCCATACCATAAACATAACCATAAACCATAAACATAAGCACTACACAATTGTACATATGCAAACAATCACTGAGTGAGAAGAACCTCATGGTAATGCCTCCCAATCGACGTCCTCTCCCTCCTCTTGTAGCTGGATCAAAAGGGCCACAAGTCCATGCTTGTACCCATACTTCTCCTCTTGGCGTGTCGGAAGGCTCTTCACGACAACTTCCTGCAAAATTATGGTTTAATCATTAGATAAATCTTCAAATAACATATATATTATCAATAATTTAAAGCATATGTATAATACTTACAAACTCATCTCAAATCGTATCGTAGCCTCCACTCCCAAGATGTGATGCTCCAACAGACTCCAAACGTGCTCTGGCTGCATCTCTCTGCTGCTGCTGAAATCTATCACGATTGTCTTGTGTCTCTCAAGCAATTCCCATCCACTCCTCTGTGTCCAACCATGCCAGCTTGGGACTGCCATCATTGTACCTATCTCTCGCCTCTGACCGACGGTGTGACATTGTGGACTTTGCCACGCTCAAAATCCAGTTGTTCAAGACTTGATCGTACCCCTCTATTGACCTGTACTGTTTCTGAACGGCGTCGAATTCTTTCTCTCAGCATCGAGGCTATCCCAAATCTCCATCACAGAGTGACCAAACTGAATCGTATAGAGCAGTCAAATCCTCTGTCGCATGGCCTTTCCGACCCTATCTGCTCTTGTGCACCTTGCTAGGATCATGCTCTTGTGATCCCCAAGGTGTACGTGGTGTGCCCATCGATGAACTGTCTACTGAAGAGAGTGGTGGACGCTCTCTCGATGGTGTATATGCATCGGTAGAACTGCTACCACAGCAACCACCGCCTCCAGAACAACGCCTACCTCATCTCGAGGATGAAGCACTCGTCGGTGTAGGGGGCACAGTGGCACACGAGTCCTAGGCATAGGGGGCAGACTAGACTAAGGTGTGGGGCTGCTTGGTGTAAGGACCACACTAGTCTCGGGCGTAGTAGGTCTAGAGGGACCTGCACCCCAAAGGTGCTATGCCATCGCGATCTGCTCTGGTGTGAACTAAGACAAAAATGAGCCCATCTGCTCGCGTGACATGCCGGCCGAAGTGACAGGAAAACTAAAACTAGGAGATTATGGCTCATCATCATCAGCCATGGCTGATCATACACAAACAACACCCACAAAATACGTTACTTTACGTAAGAAATGCTTAATCAATACAAATAACAAATC